>NC_053154.1:122152547-122486297 GCF_016835505.1 Polypterus senegalus | reverse complement strand
ACACACTTTCCCTCCACACACACTCTAATTCCTCCCCTGCAGACCTACGCACACAGATCACTGGTCTCTGCAGGCATACTACCTCAGGAAAAATCTGGACTTGATGATGTTTTATTGCTGCTGTCTTTTATACTTATTATGTTTATTTCATTATTTATAGTATATTGTGAATTTAAGTATTCTGCCCTGAAGCCGAGTCCTATCAACAAAAAAATGTGTTATGTGTGTGCATAATGACAATAAAGAATTCTGTCTATCTATTGTAAGATCAATGCAATATAGCGCCTGACCCGACACAGATTGAACACGGGAGGCACGTGTAAAATAAAACACTTTTATTAAATACTTTTATTTTTCTTCACCTTTGGGATACGCCTTCCCCTTACCCACAGACACAACACAGTCCCAAGTACACAAGTAACACAAGCACTTTCTCTTCCTACTTGGCACCACCACTCCTCCCAGGCAACCTTGTCCTCCTCCGCTGACTCTGGCCCCTGAGTGGTGGTTGCTAGCTCCTTTTATAATTCACCCAGAAGTGCTCCAGGTGCTTGATCCCTGAGTTCCGGGAGTGATGAATATGTTGCCCATAAGGGCTCAGGAGTCCCAAACACAGCACCACCTAGCGGTGCCTGTGGGACCCAACAGGGCTGCACCCAACTCCAATTCCCAGGATGCCCTGCGGGAACCGGAGGCACTGCTCCACCCCAGGGAGGCAGCCATCTAGCATCCAGTGGGAGGTATTGCAATGTCCAGGGCTGCTCCCCCTCAATATCGCGTGCAGGGGTATTCTGACTGGGTATGGACGCCAGGTGCATGTCACACTATCTATCTATCTATCTATCTATCTATCTATCTATCTATCTATCTATCTATCTATCTATCTATCTATCTATCTATCTTCATCAAACCCCTGGCTGATCACATGGCTCATTGTGGCTATTGTTAAACAATGAAGGTTATCATCAACCAGATTGGATTATGTACAAGTTCCATTTTGACTGATGGTATAATTTCTATAACTTGACAATAAAAAGACTTTTTGATAAATATTGATTATATTGGAACAAAATTTCAGTGAAACAAATCAGGCCATGCAAAAGGAAAGTAAGGCATTTCTTTTTTTTCTTGGCTATTGATTGTTTTGGCTTCTGGTCACAGTTAAGCTATTGTGTTTCCAATTAGCACTTTTCTTCTAATTTTCTCCTTCTCTGTTCAGGCAACATATTGAACAATCCATACATATCAGCTGAAGCCTTCAGAAAATGCACGTCAGCGTTTTAATTTTGCACACTTAGCAGGAAAAGGTGCACACCTTACGCATTTAGTGATTTCCCTCAGAAATCCACAAATTCCCTTGTTAAGAAGAAATATGTTCATTAGTAACTGCATTGTTATATACATGCCAAAGTAGCAAAAATGTCATTACAGAAAAAAACCAGATATAAAGGAAATCTGCAGTGTGCACTTTACTCAGTTTGGTTGTGTTACAACAGGGTTGATCTTTGCAATTGTGCATCCCATTGCTATATTTTTAAGTATAAGCCGAAATATGTGCTTTAAATGTATAAATGTGAAATAGCAGAGTATTACACACACATTACCTAATTGTCAACATATTACAGATGCTGGATGATAATTTCATATACAGTTGTGCTTGAAAGTTTGTGAACACTTTAGAATTTTCTATACTTAGATAGATAGATAGATACTTTATTAATCCCAAGGGGAAATTCACAAAAATACGGAGCTGCTGGAAAGGCTGCCACTCGGATGCGGTGCCGGAAATGAAAGCATACATTTCTGCATAAATATGACCTAAAACATCATCAGATTTTCACTCAAGTCCTAAAAGTAGATAAGGAGAAACCAGTTAAACAAATGAGACAAAAATATTATACTTGGTCATTTATTTATTGAGGAAAAAGATCGAATATTACATATTTGTGAGTGGCAAAAGTATGTGAACCTCCAGGTTAGTCAGGTGTTTTCAATCAATGAGGTGGCAATCAGGTGTGAGTTGGCACCCTGTGTTATTTAAAGAACAGGGATCTATCAAAGTCTGCTCTTCACAACACATGTTTGTGGAAGTGTATCATGGCAAGAACAAAGGAGATTTCTGAGGACCTTGTTGTTGATGCTCATCAGGCTGGAAAAGGTTACAAAACCATCTCTAAATAGTTTGGACTCCACCAATCCACAGTCAGACAGATTGTGTACAAATGGAGGAAATTCAAGACCATTGTTACCCTCCCCAGGAGTGGTCGACCAATAAAGATCACTCCAAGAGCAAGGCGTGTAATAGTCGGCAAGGTCACAAAGAACCCCAGGGTAACTTCTAAGCAACTGAAGGCCTCTCTCACATTGGCCAATGTTCATGTTCATGAGTCCACCATTAGGAGAACACTGAACAACAATGGTGTGCATGGCAGGGTTGCAAGGAGAAAGCCACTGCTCTCCAAAAAAAACATTGCTGCTCGTCTGCAGTTTGCTAAAGATCACGTGGACAAACCAGAAGGCTATTAGAAGAATGTTTTGTGGACAGATGAGACCAAAATAGAACTTTTTGGTTTAAATGAAAAACGTTATGTTTGGAGAAAGGAAAACACTGCATTCAGGCATAAGAACCTTATCCCATCTGTGAAACATGGTGGTGGTGGTATCATGGTTTGGGTTTGTTTTGCTGCATCTGGGCCAGGATGGCTTGCCTTCATTGATGGACAATGAATTCTGAATTATATCAGAGAATTCTAAAGGAAAATGTCAGGACATCTGTCCATTAACTGAATCTCAAGATAAGGTGGGTCATGCAGTAAGACAACGACCCTAAGCACACAAGTTGTTCTACCAAAGAATGGTTAAAGAAGAATAAAGTTAATGTTTTGGAATGGCCAAGTCAAAGTCCTGACCTTAATCCAATCGAAATGTTGTGAAAGGACCTGAAGAAATGTGAGGAAACCCACCAAAATCCCAAAATTGAAGCTGTTCTGTACGGAGGAAGGGGCTAAAATTCTTCCAAGCCAGTGTGCAGGAATGATCAAAAGATACCGGAAACGTTTAGTTGCAGTTATTGCTGCAAAGGGGGGTCACACCAGATACTGAAAGCAAAGGTTCACATACTTTTGCCACTCACAAATATGTAATATTCGATCATTTTCCTTAATAAATAAATGACCAAGTGTAATATTTTTGTCTCATTTGTTTAACTGGTTTCTCTTTATCTACTTTTAGGACTTGAGCAAAACTCTGATGATGTTTTAGGTCATATTTATGCAGAAATATAGAAAATTGTAAAGGGTTCACAAACTTTCAAGCACAACTTTATGTAGACATCCAAAAAGAAATCTGCTCCTTTTGTATAGTTTGGATAGATTTATTGAAAAGTTTTATATATCTATAACTTCTACACAAATCCAAATAGAGTAAGTAAAATACGTCTTATGCTTTGTTTTTGACTGGCTTTCTAAAACAGTAACTAGTCGAGTGCTCTGCTGTAAACTCTTTGCAGCTGCAATGGAAGAAAGGGAATCGTTGTTCTCAGTTTATGCTGAAGTATTCTCTAATTGAATGGGTTGCCACACAGCATTTGTTTAATTTACAGTTAAACCATCTGTCTTTTGTTAATCTGAAATTAGCTGTTGAGTTTTTCTCCAATGTTTTGGGGACAGATTTCCTATATTTCTTGTAATCTGAGGTGACTCTCACTAACTTTCTGGCTTTCTGAAAGACAGCTTCACATTCTAAAAATTAAAAGATATTGCACTTATACAACTTATGCAACTTATGTAACTTCATGTTGTTACACTGTGGACCCTGAGCTTCGCAATTTCGTCTATCTGTATACTTGTATATGGTTGAGATGACAATAAAGTTCCCTTTGACCTTTGACATTGACTTAGATAGATAGACAGACAGAGGATACTATCTATCTATCTATCTATCTATCTATCTATCTATCTATCTATCTATCTATCTATCTATCTATCTATCTATTGAGGAAGGGTGTTGTAAAAGAGGGTTGGATTTAAAAATGGAGCTTGAGATCATCTGAATTCTGGGAACATTAAGAGAACAGACAGCAGGACAGCTGTCCTAGAGATGTGATGTAACTGAAGGCTTAAGGGTTCAGGGACACCATGGGTCCCCTAGACAGAAATCTAGCACTTTGTTCCTTTTGTAAAAGTAGGACAATACTGTACTTGACTCTGGAAGTAAGGGTTGATCAGAAGTGACATTGGACTGGGGTTTAACACAACCTCAAACCCAAAAGCTCATTGAGCTTAGAGCTGGGAACTGAGTTGGGGCAGGGGCTGAACATGTCAAGAAGGAACAGAGGCCAGCGTGAGAAAGAGAGGGAGAAAAAGAGAGAAATGAAAGATGAGGGAGAAAGGAATTAGTGCTGCTTGGATCAGCAATTGGATGAGTCAGCCTGATTGTTAAACACAGTAAGACTGCAAGTTGTATTGCTTTGTCAGTTCATTTAGTAATACGTAGTTTATACCTCCAATGACTTACAAGAAGAGTAGCATGTCCTTGTGACACAATAATGTTTGTGTTTGATTTGATTCCCTTTTTAAACCACACTCCAATGTGCATAAACTGGAGTCCCACTGGAATCGCCCAATTTAGCTGTCCAAGAAAAGAATTAAAGGAAAAGCTCAAAAAAAGAAGGTGTTAGAAAGTTATTAAGAACACATATTCTTATTCTTTAACATATCAAACATGGTTACAATAATTACAACAGCATATAAGAGATAAAGAAACAGATTGATGTTATCAATGTGACACAAAGAAATAACCCAGTTTACATGGTGTGTGTGGTTATTAGTTTAAGAGACTCACAAGAAATAATGACACCGACATTTTCCTTCCCATTAATTAGCCCATTATAGAGTGTCTCCACAGCAGCTTTCTGGAGAGGAGTGGGTGGAGGTGGATAGTGAGGCTACAAGAGAAAATAAAACAAGGCATCAAAGGTTCAAAGATATATATATATATATATATATATATATATATATATATATATATATATATATATATATATATATATATATCTGTATACTGCAGTTTATTTCAAATATAGTGTAGTAACACAGTAGTGATTAGTGCTTCTGTTTGACAGCCTGAGGAAAATGGCATGAAATCCATGTCAGGATAGCTGTGTGATGTCTGTACATTTTTCTTTTGACCATAAGGGTCTTTTGGTACTCATATATTTGTTTGACATCCTAAAGATGTGTATTGTAAGTCATTGTAAGACAACTCAGACTTTTAGGATAGACTGGCTCTCCTAAGCCTGTAAAGAAACAGCCCATTTGAATCTATGAATGAATGAATGGGCATTCCTAATTTCTTAATTAAGCTTAGCTATACTAATCTGTTGTACACATATGCAATATTTAGACTCATTTTAAAATAGTGTCATAATTGCTAAAATGTAATCATAATTACATTAAAATATCATGCTCATTAGAATATTTCCATTCTAAAGTAGCAAAATGCTACAAACTATTTCAAATGCTAATACGTTTTTCTTTCCTTGAAACTGCTATTTCTAAATCAGTGTAATCATTTTGGTTCGCACATACTGCTGTTGAAAATTATTTTTCTTAAAACATGACAAAGGAAATTTAAAACAGCTGGAAGGAATCTCTGAAGTTTACGTTATGTACAACTGCAAAGTGTAAGCCAAGCAAGTTTTATATTTAAGTTAATCAGACAAAATATCAGTCTAAGATAATACCTTGATATTTTTTCCCATAAATAGATATTAAAAATATAAACACATATAAAAATAAACTTATCAACCATCTGAATATTGGAGCATGTACTACATTCTTGTATTTAACTGGAATTTTTGCTCAGGAAAACATACAAATCACACATTTTTGAAGGCAACACTCTTACCTCTAACCATCTGTACCTGTTACTCAAGTAAACATTTTGGTTGTTGTCTAGAATTAAAGAAAACACAAAAAGCTTTAATGCCTGAAATGTAGCACATAACTGTGTGTTTAAGTAGCACATATCTCTGGAAACAGAATAAAAAATTACTTTGAAAATTGCTAGTCAGAATGAGACTACTTAAATTATTTGAATATTTTACTGGGTGAAGTTTGGGCAGTAGGTGGAAAATTGATGCATTGATTAGCAATCCTGCCTCACACCTCCAACAGCCTGGTTTCAAATCTGAGGCTGGTTATTGTTTGCATTTCCTTTCTACTTTGCAGGGGTTTTCTATAGAGATTCAGGTTTGCTGACACTTCCCAAAGATGAAGATCATGGGTTAACTAAAAACTGTTAGTTGTTTCTGTGTGGTTGTGCACATAAGTGTGCCCTACAATGGACTGGCATTTCATCCAGTACTTTTTTATGCACAGTGATGTAGCATAATCATTGGATCAGTTAGGTTAAGATAATAGATGCATACAGTAGATGAATGTAACATGCACACAAATAATTGATTTCCGTTTTATCCATTTTGTGCTTGTGATACTTGATATTCAATACATTTAGGTGAGGAGACAGCTTTTAAAAATGTGATATTCTAATAATTAAAATATGATAATATTACTTTTGATTTGGTATATTTCCCTGCAGATCCTTATCCTCAGAGCCACCGCTACCTCGAATGAGGAGATAGTAACCAAAAGAAGTTGCCTTTTTGTCAGTTTATTTTTTTAAACAGACTCTACATGACTTTTGCATGGATTTTCTGTTGTAGCCTTTATTTATGTAACCTTTGTGAGTCATGGACTGTCACCACTGTTCGTGTAGTTTTACATCTGTAGTGACTCACTTGGACTGGTCTGCGGTTCTCCTTTCAATGTTGTGAGCTATACTCGTGTGTATGTGTGTGTGTGCATGTGTGTGTGTAAAGAGTTGGCAACCAATAAGGAATGTAGAAATGTAAAAAGGTGTTGTATTTCACCTAGAGCTGGGAGGTATGACCAAAATTTCTATTTCATAGTATTTTTCTAAATTATTCCGGATTCACGGGATCCAATGGTATTTTTTTGCCATGCATGAGTGGATGTTAACGACATTGTCCACTGCAATTACTGCAGTAAACTAGCTAAGAATAACCTATTCCACTGTCATGAGCATTGTACATTGTACAAAAAAAAAAAAACATTTTAATGTGCACAGGTTTGCATGGCCCCATAAAGTGATAGTTTTCAAAGGGGTGACACTAATGAATAGAAGGAATCACATTGCATGACAGATGCAGTCAAAATATAGAACCCTTTTATTGAACAAATTTTACAATCAACTTAAACTATAATTCTGACAACATATTTTAAACCATCCAAAGAGGCATTTAGACTTAGTAAAATATCCAGAGGTGCTTGTCAAAAGTTGTATTGCACTGAAGAAGTCTTACAAAAGGAATAAATAGTGAATATTTTTGTAAACCAACTACACTTTCTGTTAATGTTAACAATATCTGTCCACTGACACATTAAAGTGACTTTTTAAACCACTTTACCATCATTAAACTGCATAATATTTAAACTAAGAAATAATAAAAATAAAATAAATAATAGTGCAACTTCCAGTAATAATACTATTACTTCAAGACTTCAAGCCCAGATGCATTACACAGTATTCACCAAATAAAAATAAAATAAAATAAAACAAGTGCAACTTGGTGATGACATCTTTACCAACTGAACCATCATTTAGTCAAATTGCATTAATATGGACCTTGCTTCAAGCTAAGCTACATACATAAATAATAAAACTGCAACTTGCATTTATAATGCTATTTGTGGTATAGCCCTACGGAATCGTATTATGGCCACGGTGAAGAAAAAACAATACGGACACAGCGAAGAAAAAAACAAACTATACATCGAGGACAAAGTCAACATGTTGACTTTATTCTCAACGTTTATGTGGAGACTAGCAAAATACCCGCGCTTCGCAGCAGCGAAGTACTGCCTTAAAATTTTTATTAAGAAGAAAATTAAACCTTTTTAAACTGAGGGAAAATATACCAATAATTATTTGTTAAGGATCTCTTTGTATACCACATTGTCAGTTCGGCTCTCCAGTTGTAATATGACCAAGCTGTGCGCTGAGCTTACTCTTGAGCATGCAACATACAGTTGCCAATATGAAAAGTAATCTTGTCTCAAATCTCACAGCTTGGATTGCTGCTGTCATAATCGGTTTGAGTTTCATGGTTTGTTTCAATTACGACAGTATTTGCAGGACTTGTGTTGAAGAGACATTCGGCATCTGTCAAGCATTGTGAGCATACAACCGGTTTCATCGATAACTTAACATCCAGCTTTTTGGAGTTTAAACATTCATAAACATCAAAGTGTCCTCTACTGAAATCATCACCTGTGAATCTAAGATGTTTAAGAGGCATTGACAGTTGTTGAAGGGTGTAAAATATTTGGCCATTTCGGTACACTTGAAAGCGACAACCGAACAATTCACCGGCAGCCATCAACTCACATGCAGATCTATAGGTGAAGGACTTAAGCATTTCACTCTTATAGTGCTCCTGTGTAGTATAATTATCTCCTGTACTGTCATCAGTCCACACCTTGAACCTGTCCCAGTCATTCAATACATAAGACACAATGTTCCTCCGGATATCAAGAGTGAGCCTGATATGGCCGTGCAATATGTAACACAGAGAATGGAAAAGGTAGGTGCCATCTCTGGGCATGGAAACCACTTGGTAAGTGACAGTTCTTTGATCGATGGTGATCACCCCGATAGACATGTTAATGGGGGTATGGTTGGAATGATAAAGGAAATGGGTACCTGAACAATGTAAAGTAAGTCTAAAATACCCACACAATAACTATAATCGTAGTAAGTGAACAATAAAACAGCGGAGAAGCCGCGGATTAAATAAAAAGGCTGTAGTTATCAGCAGGGAGACGTGAATGTCATGGCGAAGCAAGGAAGGGAATGTAGAGACTGGAGCGATGGACGGCCTTATATGGGCAGGCAGCCAACAAGGCGTTGGGATGGGGGATCCAAAGCCGCCTCACATGGTGACCGAGCTGCAGGCTATGGACGTATATATGTACGTACAGTAAGTAGGATTCAGTTACCGTTGGGAACCCACGTACCAAATTTCTTGAAGATGGGCCCATAAGTAACAAAGACCGTTGAAAAGTTCAATATGGCGGCTGACAGTGGCATCATACCACTGAAATAAGTACGTATACTGGTTTCGGTTAGCGCAGGGAAGCCACCTAGTTCAACATGGCGAACGTTGTCAACCGTTATGATCGTTACGCGTAGAGTTTTGAAATGAAACCTGCTTAACTTTTGTAAGTAAGCTGTAAAGAATGAGCCTGCCAAATTTCAGCCTTCGACCTACACGGGAAGTTGAAGAATTAGTGACATTGGAAACTTCAATATGGCAGCCGACAGTGGCATCATACCACTGAAATAAGTACATACATCGGTGTTGGTTAGTGCAGGGAAGCCGCCTACCAAATTATGTGAAGATGGGGCCATAAATAAGAAAGTTCAACAATGCAGACGTTGTTGACCGTTATGACCGTTACGCGTCGAATTTCAAAATGAAACCTGCTTAACTTTTGTAAGTAAGCTGTAAGGAATAAGCCTGCCAAATTTCAGCCTTCTACTTACACGGGAAGCTGGAGAATTAGTGAGTCAGTGAGTGAGACAGTGAGTCAGTGAGTGAGTGAGTGAGTCAGTGAGGGCTTTGCCTTTTATTAGTATAGATTAAAGTCAACATTTCCACTTTATTCTCATAGTTTATTTAATAATTAAAGTAGAATGTCGTAAACTAAACTTCATCCTAAAATCAATGTTTAATTTACTAGATTTTCTCAAACCCCATCATAAGTTAATGTAGCACATTAAATGCTTTGTGTTAAGTGTTCCCCGACCCAGTTGTTAATCACTACGCTTCTTAAACTGACTTCCTCCGCACTAAGAGGAGGCGAAGGCAGCGATCACCGCACAGAATCCATTCACTTCATGATATTCCTGCTCTCTGAAAATTTAGAACGCTAGGATATATACTTGATATAATTTTCATGATGAAATGCATTAAAACATGTATTAAACATGCACAGTAGTGTAGCGGTAGTGCTGCTCCCTCACAGTAAGAGGTCCCCAGGTGTACGTTCAGTGTAGAGAACTTTATGGCAGGTGTCACAAGGCTCCAATAAACTGGATGTATGAATGGGTATCACACAGGTTTAACTTAAATATTGTGTAAATGTTGGGTCTGTGATCTGGTGGTCGGAGACACAAACACAAAATTAAATGGATGTTCTTCTGAGCAGCCTTTCTTTATTACATGCGTGCTGTCTATCTGACATATCAAACCCTCAGCTCCTATCCTTCCTTTTTCTTTCTCCATCTAACCAATTACCACACGATAAACATTTTTGTGAAATTAAACCTAGTTATAAACTTAGCCCACTTTGTGTTCAGAATTTTAAAAAAATCTTCGTTATACATGTTTAATTATGCCATCCCTTCAGGGTTGCTCCCATCCCAGCAAGCATCGTGTGTGAGGCAGGAACAAATCCTGAACGGGGCTCCAGCTCATCGCAGGGTGAATACGAGCAAAACATACATTAGCAGGGTCAAATTTGCATAACAAAACCTCACATATTAAATGAATTTGAAAGGAAACTGAAGCATGCCAAGTAAACCCACCAGAAAAACATGGAAATTAAAGGCAGGATACACCCGAGACCCCTTTGCTGCGATGCAGCAGTGGAACCTCCATGCTGCCATGCCCCCACATGATTAATACATGCTTTAATGCATTTCATCATGAAAATTATATAAATGTATTTATTCTAAATGTTCTGGGAGCAGGAATATCATGAAGTGAATGTATTCTGTGCAGCGATCGCTGCCGGCGCCTCCTCGGTACAAGAGGAAGTCAGCTTAAGAAGCACGTACTGATTTAACATGGCTTGGGGAACACTGAACACAAAGCATTTAATGTGCTATATAACTTATGACGGGATTTGAAAAAATTTTGTAAATTAAATATTCATTTTACGGTGAAGTTTAGTTTACGATGTTCGACTTTAATCTTGACATAAACGGCGAGAATAAAGTGGAAATGTCGAGAATAAAGTCAACATGCCGTCACACTATTACATAGTACCCAGGTACATTACACTGTATTGAAAAAAAATAACACAAGTACAACTTGGCTTGGCTATTATCAAGTAGTATAGAAACAGTATTCACACATTTGAACATAATAGTCCACATCCATCCTTTTAAAACCAAAGTATCTCCAGGCGACGGACGTGACCCCTTTTTTTTGGCAAAAGTTCTTCTGTGTCATCATGTTCAACTTTGTACAGTTTCAGTTGCAGAATGTTCTCTGTCCGATTTCATCCTGCAATACCTCCACTACCACATGTACTCCATTGCATGCCCGTTTAGCGGTGTAGCAGTGAAAAAGAACCCCTGCGCAACACCTCCACTAATGCATGTACTCCATTGTATGTAATTAGCGGTGTAGCAGTGAAAAAGGTCCCCCCTTGAACAGTTTCCCGCTGTGCCACGTTCCGGACGTCGTTTAGGCAATTTAAACCGGTGTTGTGGCATAAGCAAAATCCATATAATAACAAAAATAAAAAAACGGTTTTCGGTATGAACCGGTATACCGCCCAGCACTGATTTAAACCCACAAACAGAAGAGAGACTTTTGTGTCTAACGTCTTACATCTGTTGTATTGCAACAGAATGGAAAAGAGAAAAAGAAGGGTTCAAAATTGTCACTGAACTCACCTGGAATACATTCATATATCCGCAAGTGTTGTCAGGCAGCACATCAACTGGCTATCTTGTGGTACTTTAGAAATTTGTAACAGTGCTAAATGTTGTGATTCAGTCACGTAATCCGTCATCCACTCAGATTCCAAGGCCTGTAATCTGACATCCATAAAATTTGACAACTACAATCGCCAAGCTTTGCATCTGCTACTCACAATCATGTAGTATGCAGCCAGCCTTAGTAAATTATTCAAGCGATAGACACAAACAGTGAATGTTGAAGGAGACCTCTGTTAGTCTATTTAATCTGTTATCCAAACAACTTTAGCCAAAAATCATCAGTCAAGTCTTTCACAGTCTTTTATGAAAGTAATCATCTCATTATTTCTTTTATTTTTCCCTAATACTAAAATCAAAACTTTGTTTAAAATCCTCTCAATATCTTAAGCATCATTGTTTCCAATACTAAATCATGTATTTTTTTGTTTACTTACATTTTCCAAAAGGTGATCCAAAATATGGATGCAAGCTTGTGTGGGCCATCGTTATTTATGGAGGTGGTGTGCTGATGTCATGCCTCCCTATGGTATTGGCTAAAGTGGCTATCAACAGGTATCATTGTCATTACCAAAATGGTGATGACCACATAAAATAATTCTATTTTTTTTTTTTTTAACTTTTATGGAATGTATTTAAGGCCAACAACCAGAGTATAACTTTTGAGAGTAGTTTAGAGGGAAAAATTTCTGACAGAAAAATAACAACATTCTTTAATATAATAATGAACTCCAGGAAATCACAATGTTCAAAATGAGAAGATGTTAAATAAAATCAACAAATGCTTAAGCAATAACGTATCTAAACTTTAAGAGCATAACACAGAACATGTACTAATGGGATCATAACATTAGAAGGTTAGTTTATATACCTAAAACAAAAGAAATAAAGTACCAGTTAGCTGCATCTTAAACAACCTCTACTCTACTGTATATATCTTCATCCAGAAGACAAAATGCAATTCTGGGGACTGTAAATGGTGCAATGTTTCATGCAATCATGGTTTCAAATGAAATCTTTAACTTAATTGACTTTATAAATTCCTATGTTTTGACATTAAAGAGTCAACAACAAAGCCAAACAGAGTCATTATACCTTCAAAAATGTATTTCACATTTTCAACAAGCATTCTAAGCACTCCCTGCCTACATTTTAGGAGAATCATTTTGTGGAATAGCTATAGTAAAGGCTCATTCCAGACCATGTAATGCAAGCATGTTGGATAAAAATTACAGATCTGCATATCAAAAGACAAGACAATAACGTAACAATCCAAAATCCTGAATTTCCTGAACCTGCTTTTTTCTATTCATTGGTTTTGTGGAGCCAGATAGAAATCCAATATTCATGCACACAGTCATGTGCACTGCTCAAACTGGGGTAAGTTATTAACCATTTACGCTAATTTTCAAGTGGATAAGGAGTCAAAAAGAATACGGAAACTCCACACAGAGAATGACAAAGGCTGGAATTAGATTCAGGAACTTGGAGCTGTGAGGCAGTAACCCTCGCCATGCCACTGAGCTACTGTGAAACACAAAGACAGTATTATTAACATTTATGTATGTATGTATGTATGTATGTATGTTTTGACTTTTTGTTGAATTTATTAAAGGCAAGCAAGTCAAACTTACAAAACTAAGTTCAAATCAACCCATAGTATTATTCCCATTTAGCCAAATTGATCACAGGTACTGTACATAAAAACACATTTTCTAATTAAACAAAGATTTAAATTTAATGAGATAATTAGCTGCAAATTAATTGATTTTAATGAGGACCTGTTCAATCCTAATCTACCTTATTGCCAAACATAGAACTTCTGTTTTAATTAGGTGGACACCCAAGAAACCTTGGGTCTGTCTTTCATTTTTCATGAATTTAGTAAGTCTCACTTTCAGATTATAACAATTGTAGGTAACAGATAGTACTTCACCTAAAAAGATTCTAAAAAACATTTCACAGAACAGTTAAGGCTTCTGATTGCAGATATTTTCAACCTATTTTTCTAAATGTGTTAAGAAAACCAACAAAGTTCTGTTGCCCAAGAACTGCAAAGTAATCTTTCTTAATTAGATTTATTTTTAAATAGCCAATGCGGTAAATTATAATGATAAATTAAAGTACTAGAGCTTCATTCCATTTCTGTTAACAGCACATCTTTCACGGCTCTGGGCACTGTTTCATGGTTTTCTTGTCATTTTTCTTTTATTTGATTCATCTTGCATTTTTCCTTTTTTCGCCTATATTCACCTTGCATTTTTATAATATATTCTAGTGTGATCATTGTGAAAGTGCTGTATAAAAATAAAGTTGGATCGATTAAGTTGTAAAATCTAAAACATAAAAAATCTTTGATAATATTTTCCTTATTTGTTTAAACCCATCCATCCATTATCCAATCCGCTATATCCTAACAACAGGGTCACGGGGGTCTGCTGGAGCCAATCCCAGCCAACACAGGGCGCAAGGCAGGAACAAACTCCGGGCAGGGCACCAGCCCACCATAATATTTGTTTAAATACATTTTAAAAAACAAACCATTCATTTATCATTCCATTTTTTGAACCCGCTTTTCCAGTTTAACAGGACCAGTCAAACAGTAGTTGTTGTCATATGCATTTTTGCCATTTGATAAAGGTCATGCACAATTCAGCATTAGTCCTGCTCATTTCATTGTCTGGATAGACCAAAGACAAAAGGTTAAGTGAGAAGTTATAATTCAGTTTTATTTTTGTACATTTTCTAATGGGTGCAATCTCTGTGTAAAACACAAGCATTGTTCAACTTATGTATTTAATACTGATGAATATGTATGTGCCCCCTAAGACCCCTGAGAGCAGCCATTCCAGGGCACAGTTACTAACACATTGCTATTTTGTAATCACCAATCGACTTCACAGAAGAAAACACAAACATGCAAACTCGACACAGAGGCACTTTAAGATTGTTCCTAAATTGTGTGACACTAATGCCCCTGGGCCACACATATTTATAAATGGAGTAGTTTGGATTTCATAGGCATGGCACACACTGCAGTCATGTAATGTCTGTATTAATGGATTTAAATCTGAAGTGTACTCCTACTCACTTACTAATGGTGCACATTGCAGCTTTGCATAAATGAACAGTGAACCTCGAGGCAGTCTACTTTAGTACAATCAAAATATACAGGTGGTACATAAAATAATGTTTTTGAAATCATACTGCAGTAAAAACAGCAACAGTGTATGAGAGTTTTTATCTGAGCTATCACATATTGTGGATGGTGAAATCTAATGTTATAAATACATAAAAACTAACAAACTATACAGTCTGCTTAATCTGTAAAATACGTATACTGTCGCAGGGCAATCATTTATATTTACTGTATGTTAGAGTGGTCATTCAGCCATTGCAATATGTTATTGAGTGCCAACCTGTAGATGTCACTGAAAGCATCATTTGAAGAAATGTCAAAGCCCCAAAACAGGCTTTTCTGCTATTACTACTACTATGATAATTGTTCTACTGTAACATACAGTACAATTTACAGAAAATGTATAGTTACAATATACAAAAAGGAGATTTTTGATAAGAACCAATGTTTTGTAGTCTGTGACTTTTATATGTGTGTTGATGTTGCACATCGCTTACTGTACATACTGTACAATGTTAGACAAGGTTTTCGATTTAATGCACACACTTTTGTACACTTATGAAATCTCTTCATACATTAGCAGTTCTCTTCCTCAGTTTTATGTCTGAGTTTCTGACAAAATGACAATAACATTTTATTTGGATTCAGTACACGCAGCAGACAGCTTGTCCAAGCTGCAAAGACTTGAACAGCAAGTCTCAAAAAGACAACGCACTAACCCATCTGGCAAATATAGTGACTAATGGCTAATAACCAAATGTCATGTTAAACAACTGTGTTTAATACAAAAGCTTTATGTTTCTAATTGGGGAAAAATAAATGGACTTTTCTAAACAGTAAGATTTTCTTCTTCATTACCCAAGGTAAATAGTTTAGTCAATTGTCAAGCAGTCGATTCAGATTTTCCAATTTATAAGCAAGCCTGTTGTCAAATAGTCTAATGTATTGTGTGACATGACACTTGCTGCCCTGCATAAATATATACACACACCTACGCGCACAGTATGTACAGTACATGCATGCTTAATACACATGTATACATATGTATATATCCTTTTACCCATCCATTTTCAAATCCATTTTTCCTGAGCAGGGTCACAGGATAAGCGTATGCATATACACATTTCACAAAAAACATCTAGAATGTTTCTACACCCACCTACCTTCTACTCATTTACTAAACATGCATATTCAGTATCGGAGTAAATGAAAGTTGAGCACTACACCTTTAAAAGCAATAGTCAACTCTAGAGGAGCACATTCTCTATTTCATGTTTTAAGAGCATATTGAGAAATATAGATTATTGCTTTTCTGGTTAAAATAATCACTGTATCACTTAAAGGTCATAACCTCATGCTGTATAAAAATCATAATACCTTATACTCAAATTTCACATTACTTGTGCTGATCACCCATTTCAATTCAAAAGAATACACTTGCCTTTAAAATTGTGATATGCAATGACCATCAAGAAAAGCCAAGGCACTAGGAAAAGCAGATATTAATTTAATAGAAGAATGTTTAACTCGTGTACAATTATGAAGAGCAGGGGTCCCAAACTCCAGTCCTGGAGGGCCCCAGTGGCTGCAGGTTTTCATTGTAACCCTTTTCTTAATTATTGACCTGTTTTTTTACTCCTAATTAACTTCTTTTGAATTAATTTTATTTGACTTGCTCTTGAAGGCTCGGGCCCCTTAATTGTTCCTTTTTCCTTAATTAACAGCCAAACAATAATGAGATACAAAATAAGCCAAAACACGACCAGCAAACTTTGTTGATCTCACAATATCCGAAAATAAACAAAGGTGAAGGTCTCAGGAATGTGGATCTGCTCAGGTCCCCAAAACATTTTAAAAATACTACTAGAAAACAGAAAATCAATAATTTTAGAAATATATGCTATTACACAGTGAGAGCAGCAACAAGCCATGGAATAAATGAATGAATTTAATTAACAACAAGACCCGGTGCCTAATTAAGCAACTGGTTGGAGTGAAATTGGTTGGAGTTTGAGGCCCTGACTTAGGTGGTCTTCTGTTGGCTCACTCACTTAACATTTCATTTCTGTTTGGGTGCCATTTAAGGAGAGAAATGAAGCAACTCAGAGGAACAATGTAGAAATTCAGGGGAACAAATCTTAAAAAAACTAGTCAATTAAAATTAATTAAAAATAAGTTAATTAGCAGCAAAAACATGTCACTAATTAAGAAAAGGGTTAGAATGAAAACCTGCAGCCACTATGGTCCTCCAGGACCAGAGTTGAGGACCTGTGATGTATAGGATTTTCCAGAGTATGCAGCTCCAGTGACCTAATAATATTATGACTTATTATTTGGCTAATGCTTTTATCAGAGGTGACTTGGAATGTCTGCGATACAACTAGTTATATTTTTTTTGTTTTTCCAGTTGAAGCAAAGACAGGTAGAAGTGACTTGCTCACGGTCACAGGGGTTCAGCAGTAAGATTTGAACCCACATTCTCAGGGTGTAAAGTCCAAAGCCTTAACTACT
Organism: Polypterus senegalus; assembly: GCF_016835505.1. NCBI lineage: Eukaryota > Metazoa > Chordata > Cladistia > Polypteriformes > Polypteridae > Polypterus > Polypterus senegalus. The sequence continues at coordinate 122,468,836 of NC_053154.1, read as the reverse complement.
ATGCCTCACGGCCTGCTAATATTGTTAGTTATATAGTACTTCTGATACGCCTGATTAATCAACAGCACTATAACTGACACCCATTGTTTTACAAAATTTACAGTAATGTAAACTTTTTAAACTGTAAGGTTTTATTTATCAAGGTACAACTAAGCATAACTAAAACTCATCTCAACCTCTCAGAAGTAAAATAAATTTAACAGCATAACAGTGGGAGGCAAACAACATCTCTCTATTATGTAAAAAAATCCTGGGACGAGATGTGAACTTTTCAGAGAGGCACTTTCAAGTCATGCAAGACGAGACTTTGTGCCAAGAGATTTAACGACGCCTGGGGCCGGAAATAAAAGAAAAAGAGTAGATGACAAAGTAGAACTTCATAAAGAGGTTCAAAAACGTTGTTGCGATATACATGTACAGCAGGTTAGAGATAATGAAAGTACTAAAAGTCTCAAAAAAATGATAGTAAAGATCACATTAATGCAAACAAACAGAAATTATTACTCGGTGAAATAATAGAATTATTATATAGTGAAAAGAGATCGAATATATTGTTTGGCTTTAAACTTTAAGTCAGAGACTTGTAAATTGTCTAATTCATGTTGCCATCAGGGAAAAGTAGTGATTCTTCCCAATGAAGAGGTGTATCCACAAGAATTAAAAGATTTGTTGTTTGGTGAAAGTGAATTCCAAATATACGAACGAAAGAGATGCCCGGGGGTTGGCGATTGAAGTAAGCAGGTGGCAAAGCCCCCTAGTATTACATATAATACTTTGGCATTATTTGTATTGTAATATGAATAAAATTACATGTAGAAGTCATGTAAAAGGAATTGTTAAATATTTGTGTGCAGATAATCCATTGATTATCTGCCTGTTCCATAGAACCATGGTTAAGCTGTATTCCACTAACCACAACTCTTCTCATATGCATTATTTACAAGCACACTTTTCTCCAACATGGTCACACTAGGACTGACACACTCTGTTGTCTTCTTGTTGAGATAAGAAATGAGATGTTTGAAATTAATAAATCACCCTCTACAAAGAAGAATGGACCTACAAACTGCCCCTAATAAAATTACCCATAATATTCTTAGACAAAATTTGCCCAAGAGTTTCAAGATATGAAAATAGAAAATGCAATTGATAATGTAATGCAAATTTTTTTTCTGGGCAAATTTCACACCATTTAAACAAATTGTGGATTAAAAATTGTTGGAAGAATAATGAAAAGAAAAGACTATAGACACAAATGGACTATCTTAACAGTCCATGAACTCTGAATAAAAATTATGTCCTGGTCAACACAGGGATTCCAACAAATCAAAAGCTTTGTTTTATTTGTTCTGCAAAAGTTAGGTTGAGACATAGGTATATTGAAATATGTCCATCCATCTCTACCGCTTATCCGAGATCGGTCGCGGGGGCAGCAGCTTGAGCAGAGATGCCCAGACTTCCCTCTCTCCGGCCACCACTTCTAGCCCTTCCAGGGGAATCCCGAGGCGTTCCCAGGCCAGCCGGGAGACATAGTGCCTCCAGCGTGTCCTGGGTCTTCCCTGGGGCCTCCTCCTGGTTAGACATGCCCAGAACACCTCACCAGGGAGGCATCCAGGAGGCATTCTGATCAGATGCCCAAGCCACCTCATCTGACTCATCTCGATGCGGAGGAGCAGCGGCTCTACTCTGAGCCCCTCCCGGATGACTGAGCTTCTCACCCTATCTTTAAGGGAAAGCCCAGACACCCAATGGAGGAAATTAATTTCAGCCACTTGTATTTGCAATCTTGTTCTTTTGGTCACTACCCATAGCTCATGACCATAGCTGAGGGTAGAAACGTAGATCGACTGGTAAATTGAGAGCTTTGCCTTACGGCTCAGTTCCTTTTTCACCCCGACAGACCGAAGCAGAGCCTGCATCATTGCTGACGCCGCACCGATCCACCTGTCGATCTCACGTTTCATTTTTCCCTCACTCGTGAACAAGACCCCGAGATACTTGAATTCTTCCACTTGGGCCAGGATCTCGCTCCCAACGCTGAGAGGGCACTCCACCCTTTTCCGGTTAAAGACCATGGTCTCGGATTTGGAGGTGCTGATTCCCATCCCAGTCGCTTCACACTCAGCTGCGAACCGATCCAGAGAGAGCTGAAGATCACGGCCTGATGAAGCAAACAGGACAACATCATCTGCAAAAAGCAGTGACCTAATCCTGAGTCCACCAAACTGGACCCCCTCAACACCCTGGCTGCACCTAGAAATTCTATCCATAAAAGTTCAGCCCTGGCGGAGTCCAACTCTCAGTGGAAACAAGTTTGACTTACTGCCGGCAAAGCGGACCAAGCTCTGACACCGGTTGTACAGGGACCGAACAGCCCTTATCAGGGGGCCCAGTAGCCCATACTCCCGGAGCACCCCCAACAGGATTCCCCAAGGGACATGTTGAACACCTTTTCCAAGTCCACAAAACACATGTAGACTGGTTGGGTAAACTCCCATGTACTTTCCAGGACCCTGTTAAGGGTGTAGAGCTGGTCCACTGTTCCGCGACCAGGACGAAAACCACATTGTTTCTCCTGAATCCGAGGTTCAACTATCTGATGGACCCTCCTCTCCAGGACCCCCGAATAGAGTTTTCCAGGGAGAGTGAGGAGTGTGATCCCTCTGTAGTTGGAACACACCCTCCGGTCCCCCTTCTTAAAGAGGGGGACCACCACCCCAGTCTGCCACTCCAGAGGCACTGTCCCCGATGTTCATGTGATGCTGCAGAGGCGTGTCAACCAGGACAGTACCACAACATACATAGCCTTCAGGAACTCCAGGTGTATCTCATACACCACCGGGGCCCTGCCACCAAGGAGTTTTTTGACCACCTCGGCGACCTCAGTCCCAGAGATGGGGGAGCCCACCTCTGAGTCCCCAGGTTCTGCTTCCTCATTCCAAGGCATGTTAGTGGAATTGAGGAGGTCTTCAAAGTACTCCCCCCACCGACCCACAATGTCCCGAGTCGAGGTCAGCAGCGCACCATCCCCACCATATACAGTTTGACACTGCACTGTTTCCCCCTCCTGAGATGCCAGATGGTGGACCAGAATCTCCTCTAAGCCATCTGAAAGTCTTTCTCCATGGTCTCCCCAAACCCCTCCCACACCTGAGTTTTTGCCTCAGCAACCACCGAAACCGCATTCCACTAGGCCTGCTGGTACCTATCAGCTGCCTTCAGAGTCCCACAGGACAAAAGGGTTCTGTAGGACTCCTTCTTCAGCTTGACGGCATCCCTCACTGCCGGTGTCCACCAACTGGTTCAGGGATTGCTGCCATGACAAGCACCGACCACCTTACTGCCACAGCTCCAGTCAGCCACCTCAACAATAGAGCCATGGAACATGGCCAATTCAGACTCAATGTCCCCCACCTCCCACGGAACGTGGTCGAAGTTCTACCGGAGGTGGGAGTTGAAGCTACTTCTGACAGGGGACTCTGCCAGACGTTCCTAGCAGACCCTCACAACACGTTTGGCCTGACCGGCATCCGTCCCCACCATCAAAGCCTACTCACCACCAGGTGGTGATCAGTTGACAGCTCCGCCCCTCTCTTCACCCGAGTGTCAATTATCAAACTGAGGCCTAGGGTGTCCTGATGCCAAGTGCACATATGAACACACCTATGCTTGAACATGGTGTTCATTATGGACAATCGGTGACGAGCATAGAGGTCCAATAACAAAACACCACTCGGGTTCAGATTGGGGGGGCCATTCTTTCCAATCACGCCCTTCCAGGTCTCACTGTCTTTGCCCACGTGAGCATTGAAGTGTCCCAGCAGTACAAGGGAGTCCCCAGAAGGTATGCCCTCTAGCACCCCCTCCAGGGACTCTAAAAAGGGTGGGTACTCCAAACTGCTGTTCGGTGCATACGCACAAACAACAGTTAGGACCCTTCCCCCTGCCCGAAGGCGGAGGGAGGCTACCCTCTCGTCCACCGGAGTAAACCCCAATGAACAGGCTCCAAGTTGGGGGGCAATAAGTATGCCCACACCCGCTCGGCGCCTCTCACCGGAGGCTACTCCAGAGTGGTGGAGAGTCCAGCTCCTCTCGAGGAGATTAGTTCCAGAGTCCAAGCTGTGTGTCGAGGTGAGCCCGACTATATCTAGCCAGAACCTCTCGACCTTGTGCACCAGCTCAGGCTCCTTCCCCTCATTCCACGTCCCAAGAGCCAGCTTCTGTAGCCAAGGATCGGACCACCAAGGTCCCCGCCTTCGGCCACCACCCAACTCGCACTGCACCCGACCACCTTGGCCCCTCCCATAGGTGGTGAGCCCATGGGAAGTATTGAAATATGTATAAAACATAACTAGAGTATTCAATTCATATATCAAACACACTTAACAACAGCAAGCTAAGCTTACAATTTTTTGAATGCTTTGGTCAAATCCCTAAATAGCAGTCAGAGTACATCATTTGAGTTAGTAAGTAGGATATCATTTGCTACTGGATTAAACATTTTCTAGTTTGAGGTGATAAAAGATGATATTAGGACTAAAAGCAACTGGAATCTATTTTATTAGGGAAATATGCAGTAGCTGAATAGTTTTACTTGTAATGTCTTTCCTCATAGCAGTCATGGAATCAGCCTAGTTGCTCTTCTCTGGGTTCATAGCACTGCAGTGCTAGTAATATGGAGACTAAAACTGCATATAGTACTCAAGATAAATGTCTTACTAATGCATTATATAGCTTAACCCTAACCTTCCTTGACTTATTTAACCTACACGTAGCTAAACAACATTATACATATGACTTTCCTTTCCTTGTTTCCGTTAGTACTAGGGTGTTGTACCATGTTAGCCATTATGAATGTAGTGAGAAGTCAAGAAAAATGACACCTTTTATTGGCTAACTAAAAAGATTACAATATGCAAGCTTTCAAGGCAACTCAGGTAACTTCTTCAGGCAAGATGTAATACAGAAACTGGAGTTCCCTGTGTTTATATACACACTAGGACAAATAACAACATCTGAAAACCTTTAAGTGAGACATCTTAGATGTAAAAAATTAATAGACCTTTTCAGGCTAAGATTCATTTAGCAAGAGAGGAGAATAGTGTGTGGTCAAGATCCTTGGATAAGATAACTGTCCAGCAAGTCTTTTGAAGTTTTTGATGAGTTTGCAATACAATGTGGGTCTGTAGTCAGGTTGTCTGTGTCAGTCCAAGAGATGCAAACAATCCTCATATCTGGCCATAAAAATCTTGTCTCTATTTAAACCATGTTGTAATGTGTCAAATTTTAGCATGAGTTTCACTTGTTTCTGTTATAGAAGGATGCCAGAATTACGTTCTCTTAACTGGTGGTTACTGCAGTCAGAACAGGGCTGTTGATGTCTAGAGAAGAGAGGAGTAATAAAAAAAAATGAACAACACTGGTACTTTGTAACGATGAGCTTTGTCTTTGTTAAACTAGAAGTAGCTCATAAAGGTATGGGAAGCTTGTTCCACAGTTTGAGATTAAGAATTACAAAACAGTGAAAGTTTTAGTTTATCTGGAAAGTGATAAAGAACAATTAACATTTACAAAGACGTATTGAAACTGCGGGTTACACAACAAACCACAGACTGTAAAGACTGAGGATAAGAGAAGTATGATTACCTGTAGATGAAATGTTTTAAAATGGATCTTAGAAGTAACAGGAATATTTTTTAAGATATAAAGTTGACATTGGTTTTGTCTTCTTTATCTTAACAGAGTAATACCTGCCTTTTAGAGCATAATCACTAGACACTGGGCTTCTTAAGGCGAAGACCATTATAAGAGGTTTTTTGCTACAGTACATGGTCCTAAACTGATGAAAGTTCTGTGAGATCGAGTAATGGTGTGGTAGAAATTTAACATTATATTAAAGAAAGAAACATCCTGTAACAGGACAAATCAATTATCAGGCAGGAGAAAAGCTGTTCACTGTATCTTTTAATTACTCCTCGGCAAAATGCCTTGAAGGGAAAATTCTTCAAAATCAGTCTATTACAGCATAGTCAGAATGACACAGAAACAAAGAATAGAGGTTCATTTTATAAACTGTTGAATTTGCATACAGTGTCAAAAAATGCATACATTTACACTGGTTGGTTCATTGGTTTATACTCAAGTGAATTATATAAAATAAAAGTCTATTATATTATATTCTGGTTCTTCTTTATACCCTTGAGTTAAGCCATCACCCTTGAATTTCTGTGCATATAACAGCTGTCCATTCTGGTTGCTTACAGGATTATCTGCTGACTTCTTAGTCATCTTTCAGTACATTTTGTTGTTCACTTGACATGTATGTGATTTCCAACTTTTATTAACCTTTTATACTATTTCTTTAAGATGAATGTACTGTTACCCTAAAATTATTCTTCCACAAGGGTTGCCCATTAGTCTCAACATCCTGCATTAGTTCATCATTTCATTCTTCGTAATGCAGAATGTGGCCTATTTCTTTAAAATCTAGAATCATCATGGCTGGCAGGTTTTATACCTTTCCTATTTTTATCTTTTTAATCTTCTTCTATTCCAAAGAAACCAATCCATTTTTGACATCATTTTGACTGACATATAATTGTAGCACAGTTATGGAAGGTAGCTGGTACTTAGTGTTGATGGGTCCACAGTTTTCCTGCCCAGTTGGGCTATTTTTGATTTGTTTCCGTGGGGGAAAATTTGTTTTAGTGGGTTGTGGCTTTTTTGGCTTATTTCAAAAAACAACATGGTATTTTGGGCTATTATTCAACAACACACTGCAGGTCTTTTAGTGTTATGTAGACATAAGATTTCACTCTAAACACCAAGGGATGCCCTCATCCAAAATGCCTCACCCGCACTCTTCACCATTATAAATGTTGAAGTAGAAACACCAAGATAGACATGCTTTTATAGTAGACAGCTATAATATTGTATGCTCTTCAAAATCATGGGTCAAAAGGAAAAATATGTCATGTACTGAACTGGTTTCTGAGCTGTCATTGAGCTAGGAATATTTTGTAGGACCAGGCAACCCAGGCTGGACTGGAGCTCTGGCTAGCCAGCTAGGCCAGGTCCACTAGACCTGTTCCAAAGTATACTATAGGGGTTAATTTTCTCCAGGGACATTGTCAACCGAAGATCTGGCTTTCCTTTCCACTGATACCAAATCATCATATGTTTTATTAACACAATTTCTTTATTGTGCTTCATTTACTAGATTGTAGTTTCCTATATTAATCCTTTGGGGAAAATTTTGGTGAAGTTAGTATTTTTATGTATTATTTTATCACTTAACATTTCCAAAAATATGTGAGCTTATATGTGCACATATTGCACATTTTTGTACATCTCTGTTACTATTTCATATTTCTAAACCTGTGCAGATGCTGTGAGGAGGTCTTCTGATAAGGGAACTATAAATTATATAGTATTGAGTTGAAAACACCTTTATATTTTTTGATGTTAACCTCAAGTTCTTGAAGGGTTTTTCTGAGCATCTGTCACTTAGCATGTGGGCAGACTTTGGTAGGACAAGTTGATTTTGATACATTTGAAGGACTTCCACTTTACAAGTAAACTGTAATACTATGGAATGATTAAGTTTAGGTGCCTGTTACCAGGTATATGGACACTAATATTCTCTTGTCTAAGCTTTTGCCCTTGGCATGATGTGTTACCCTTCTCCTGTGTGATTGACGCCAAACCGTTCAGGTTTCTTATAATTATGTAAGAATGTGAAACCAATTTGGCGCACCATATGCAAAATAATCAATTTAGGGGATATTTAAGCCTTGAGTGTCCAAACTTTATCTGTTCCAAAAAAATTGCATTTAAATTAATTTTTGTAAATCAAACATATGTAATCTTTCAGTATTTTTTGTTGGGTCAGGTAATGGAAATGTATTAAAAGGACTGAGATTAAAAAATGTTTCCGTATATTCTCAAGGAGAAGAAACATTTCCCGGGACTTTGCTTACTTTTTTACAGCACTACTGACTGTACAATCATCTTATTTATGTATGATTTACATTTGATGTATCTTATGAAATATTAGATCATATGAATTTTAAAATGTTTATTTTCATTGTAATTCACTATAAAAAATGTTTTGATGTCAGGCAAATACACAAAGTATTTGCCAATGAGTATTTGTTCTAGTTCTTCAGTATGAAATAAACGGAAACGTTATATGTTGTAAAACATATTTTTTAAAGGTTTTATTAGAAAGAAATGTTTCTTTGGTATACTGAAATATTTTTCAAACTAATTTTTCAGAATAATACAGTGTCTCAATATATATCTAAGTATACTGCTCAAAAAAATTAAAGGAACACTTTTTAATGAGAGTATAGCATCAAGTCAAGACTTCTGGAATATTGATCTGGTCAGTCAATTAGCAGAGGGGTTGTTAATCAGTTTCAGCTGCTTTGGTGTTAATGAAATTAACAACAGATGCACTAGAGGGGCAACAATGAGACGACCCCCTAAACAGGAATGGTTTAACAGGTGGAGGCCACTGACATTTTTCCCTCCTCATCTTTTCTGACTGTTTTTTCACTAGTTTGGCATTTGGCTACGGTCAGTGTCACTACTGGTAGCATGAGGTGATACCTGGACTCTACAGAGGTAGTCCAACTCCTCCAGGATGGCACATCAATGCTTGACATTGCCAGATGGTTAGCTGTGTCTCCCAGCACAGTCTCAAGGGTATGGAAGAGATTCCAGGAAACAGGCAGTTACTCTAGGAGAGCTGGACAGGGACGTACAAGGTCCTTAACCCATCAGAAGGACCGGTATCTGCTCCTTTAGGGCAAGGAGGATGAGCACTGCCAGAGCCCTACAAAATGACCTCCAGCAGGCCACTGGTGTGAATGTCTCTGACCAAACAATCAGAAACAAACTTCATGAGGGTGGCCTGATGGCCCAGTGCTCACTGCCTGGCACCGTTGAGCTTGATTAGCATTTACAATAGAATACCAGAATTGGCAGGTCCACCACTGGCTCTCTGTGCTTTTCACAGATGAGAGCAGGTTCACCCTGAGCATATGTGACAGATGTGAAAGGGTCTGGAGAAGCCGTGGAGATCATTATGCAGCCTGTAACATCGTTCAGCATGACCTGTTTGGTGATGAGTCAGTCATGGTCTGGGGAGGCATATCCATGGGGGAAGCACAGACCTCTACAGGATAGACAATCGCACCTTGACTGCCATTAGGTTTAGGGATGAAATCCTTGGACCCATTGTCAGACCCTATGCTGGTGCAGTGGGTCCTGGGTTCCTAATGGTGCACGGCAATGCCCAGCCTTATGTGGCGAGAGTATGCAGGCAGTTCCTGGAGGATGAAGGAATTGAAACCATTGACTAACCTCCACACACGCATGACCTAAATCCAATAGAATACCTCTGGGACATTATGTTTCAGTCCATCCAATGCCGCCAGACTGTTCAGGAGCTCAATGATGCCCTGGTCCAGATCTGGGAGGAGATCCCTCAGGACACCATCCGTCGTCTCATTAGGAGCATGCCGCAATGCTGTGGGAGCCATACAAACTACTGAGTATGATTTGGAGTTGCTTCAGTGAAATTTCAGCAAAAGAGACTAGCATGCCACATCATTTTTTCATTTTGATTTTCGGATTGTCTTTGAATTCAGCCCTCTGTAGGTTGATAATTTTCATTTCCATCAAACAATGTGGCATCCTTTTGTTCCTAACACATTACCCCGTCCATATCAGCATACATATCCAGCTGCATTTATTTTCTCGTTGAGATCTGATGTGTCTTAAAAGTATTCCTTTAATTTTTTTGAGCAGTTTATATTTTGTGACATATTATATAGAGACAAAATATATTAAAACATACTTATACAACAACACTGTAACAAATCATGAGTTTAGCATGCAGTGACCCTACTGATTATTGTTCACTTTGTTACTCATTTAGTTGGCATGCTATCCTTACAAGGGCTGCTTGCCATGCCACGTTAAGATAATGACAGATGGCTGTTTCAGGTTTCCTTTTTTTAGATAGATAGATAGATAGATATGGGCCTTTCATGCAGCTAGTGCCATAGCTTCTCTTTACTTTTTCTTGCTTTGACGATGCTGCTTTCTCGTCTCCTATCTCCCTTCTACTGTTCGGATTACATTGCTTTTCTGACTAATATATTAATATCTTATCTCCAAGTAACACTACAGAATATTTTTTAATAAAGAAGATTACTGAGATTTAATTATAGAATATAAAATTTAAATGACAGTAGCTTTTTTTTAATTTAGACTACAGTAGTACTGCACTACAACTTCAGTTCTCCTGCATGATGATGCAGGGCATTCTTAGCCATTGCTGATTTCATTGAAGTGTGTGCCAGGCATTGCAAAAAGAGCAGAGTGCAAGAAAGAATCAACCTCAGACATATATCATGTTGTAGTTAATGGAATGAACTGAGCTCATGCACCGTGACTGGCTTGGAACAAGGAAGGGCACTCAGTAAACTACTGAGAGAGGCTGCAGCAGAGAGATGTCTGCTAATGCAGTTGAAGTGCACAAAAATCCTTGTTCACAATTTGTAAGAGGAGGGTTTCTATCAGAGAAAATAGATGAGTATTTATCACATTTAATAGTATCCACAGGGTATCCTCAGGGTAAATGATGCCTATGTGTTGATGAATAGGTGAAACCTGACTGCCTAAAACTTAATGTTAGGCATCAGTAACACTTCAGCAATTAAGATTTGCATTCCACCCAACTTCAGCTATTTCAGCTTGTACAATATTAAGTTACCTTCCTCTTTCATCAAACTATATTACATATTGATTTGGTTTCTTTTTTATTTTCATGTTGTTATTATTTAAAGCACATAAATATTATAATTAGTAAACTGCTATAAAACTTCATAACTCTTATTAAATCAACTTCATTTATTTATTTTATTTGTAACCGTGCATGTAGAAAGACAGTTGCATGAAAACCCTGAGGATGGAGTCTGTGATTATTGCCTTATCTACCAATTTTTCATTCATTTATTAGTTTTCTGCCTGTAGGCAGGTTCTTGTCATGCCAGCTCCAACATTTCTTGTCTTGCACTTTCCCCTTCGCATTCTGGCATCTTCAGTTCTCTTTCATATTATACAGTAGCATTATTCTCTGTCTGCCATGCAACTCTTTCCCCCTTAATCTTCCTTCAGTGGTATCCCTTAGCTACCTATTATTCCTAAGTACATGCTACATCCATCTCCATCTATTTATCTTTTTATTTTTCATAAATTTTTTGGATGAGTATTTTTTCTAGCCTTTTAATACATATTTATTTATTTTTTTTTTTTAGAAATCTGGGAAAATCAGGACTCCGAGTATCGTGCTTAGGACTTGGTAAGTGCAATTCATTTTATGATAGCTCATTTACTAAATAAACTTGTTAATTTTGGCCTTGCAAGACAACATTCTCTGGTATGTGAGACATTTTATGTGAAAAAAGGTTTTTATTGGACTTGCAGTTTTTCCATCATGCTTGCTGTTATGCAGAGCTTTTGTCATTGGTAGTGAGGTACAGTAAAATATTTCTTCATGTGCAAAGATAGGTGAAGCAACAAAACACACGCATGTAATATTTAAGCCTAGTTTAGTATTCATATATCTGTTACTAAGAGAAGACACTAATATAAATGAGCTATTGGCTGCCATATAAAAGCTTTTTTTAACTTGATATATGTTTTATATGATGTATTATTTCGAGGCTTATAAAAAGTACTGAGCTCCACAGCAGTTATTCATACTTCTCTTTGAAAACGCTGGTCATGTCACCATAGTGCTAAAGGAATATTACACTTTAACAATGATGTTTGAAATGAATACATTAGCCTCCGCCAATAGGCAGTTGATTTACAAATTGCCTATATATTTATTAAATGTAGCACCTAATTACCAGTATTTCAAGAATGCAGCTAAGATTACAGTTGCAAGCCTAAAACATTCTATTTTTCTGTAAAATACAGTAAATTCAAGAACCCCCGCTATAGATGAAAATCCGTGAATTAGAAACCATATGTTTGTATGGTTATTTTTATATATTTTAAGCCCTCAGGAGCAGAGAATGTCAGAGAGAGAGAGAGAGAGAGAGAGCACGCGAGAGAAAAGCAAACAATCAAAAAATCAATACGTGCTTTTGGGCTTTTAAGTATGCCGAAGAACCGCGATAAAGCGGCATTTTTTAGAGGAGTGTCCGTATCTTCTAAGCAAACAGCCTCTGTGCAAACAGCCCCTCTGCTCACACCCCCTCCGTCAGGTGCAGAGAATGTCAGAGAGAGTGAGAGAGACAGAGAAAAGCAAACAATCAAGCACCACGCGGGAAGCATATCGTATATCATTGAGGAGTTTTATTTAATACGTAATACATGCTCTGATTGGGTAGCTTCTAAGCCATCCGCCAATAGCGTCCCTTGTATGAAATCAACTGGGCAAACAAACTGAGGAAGCATGTACCATAAATTAAAAGACCCATTGTCCGCAGAAATCCGCGAACCAGCGAAAAAATCTGTGATATATATTTAGATATGCTTACATTTAAAATCCGCGATGGAGTGAAGCCGTGAAAGTCGAAGCGCGATATAGCGAGGGATCACTGTATACCATTCATCAATGTTCTGTTTTGTTTTATTTATGGTTCAAATATTGTAAAAAGATAATAAAAAAGGAAGAGAAGAAGTAAGCAAAATACTGCAACGGAATAATGGGTGAGCCACCCAGACCATTGCTCCCATATTGAAACATGCGTACAGATAAATCAAGTGGTGCCGAATTAAACCACAACTACTGAAGAATATGGAGAGTGGTGTGTGGCCGTTTAACACAGTCTGAACGTATTAAAATCAATTTTTAGGCTGATATTTTTTGGTGACACAACCTAATCAACAAAGGATTACCTCCAACCATTATAAAATTGAGCCATGAGAAAATGAAAGGCAGAGACAAATGTTCATAATAGATTTAATTTAACCCCAGAAATACATTGTTGTATTCAGTGGAAAATTCAGGGAACAGGAATAAAAGCATTGATTGCCTTTTTATAATTTCTGCCTCTTTTAGTGCTAAGCACAGTACAACTTTATAAGCATTTATAACATTTGCATCAGTATTTCTCTCTTTACATTCTAGCAATATTCCAAGGATTGTAGAAAATGGTGACTCCATAAGTGGCATCACTCTTTGCCTAAGTTGTTATTTTAAATGGAATAATGGCGTAATTTTCATGCTAATTTATCTTAGATTACATTCTCATTGAACAAATAATTGTTTTCACTCAATCTAGCAGTTCATCTTTTAAAAAGTGACTTTGGTCAAAGTCACTTTGTGATGTGCATTACAAATTTCCCCATAATAAGGTTTCTCATTTTGATTAACTAAAGGTGATCTAATGCTAATAGAGCTCAGTTTCATTCCCTCTTAATCTTCCATAATCAATGCCTTATTGTTTTTATGCATTATGTACGTCAGCAATATCTACAAAAGTCTTCTGAATAGAATGCCTTAAAAGTTAAATTTAACTCAGTAGGGCAAATTGCTGATCTACATTGAAAGACAAAGTCACAGGCACATTTTAGGATGAAGGAATGAGAATTAAGCAATATTTTTATGTCTTCATACTGAGCTCATTATAAAAGTTCACACTGAGGCAAAGGATTTATAAAGTCTTTCCAAATTCAAAGCTGTCCACTTTATTTTTTCTATTGTAGCTTCATCAGTTTGATGGCATTGCCGTCTTGCAAAGCTTCCCAAGAGCTAAGACTCACCACAGTGCTCATTGTCCACACTGAACATCAGTCACAATGCATTTAGTATTTGATTTGCTTTTCGTTATGACTGATGAATAAAGCATGGCTTCCAACTGGCAGCTATGTTAGCTAGTTACTGTGGCTCTGGTGGCTGAAGCTGTGTGAAGGGTCGTGCTCTACTTTTCCAGTTTCCCCAAACAGCCTGATGCTGGCAAGTATTTGACAGGTCTGCAAATGCAGAGAAATACCTCCCATGGCATGAAAGATAAAGCAAATTACTTTGGAATGCAAGAGTGAAACAAAGCAGAATTTCTGAAGCATTATAAGCGAGTATTGTTTTTTCAAAATGGGTCTGTAAATAATGTATAGAGTTACCTACTCTGTGAGGGTGAAGTGCATGTCTCCAAAAGATAAATATATATTATATTATATTTGGTTCTCTGTGATGCTTGGTTCACTGAGACCCTAAATTGGAATAAATAGATTTATTAAATGAAAAGTATAATGAAAGGGTGAATAAAAATTATATTATGGTGACATGGTGCTGCATTGGCTCCCCAGAGCTCCATTTCTATTCATATTGCTTTCACAGTGAAGTTTCATACTTAAAACTTTTTTCCCTGGATAATGGCATCCTTTTCATATTACCTGTACACATGTTCCCAGTGCTGCAAGGATAGGGCTCAGCTTCATTTGACATTGCTATTGAATAGGTGGGTCTAGTAAATTGATGGACCTTCAGATATTAATTTGAGCCCAGAGCTGTGTAGTAACAGCACTAGCCCCGTTTTGTTCTTGTTACCATGCAATGTGACATTATACGGTGAGAAATGCGTCCCCTGACCTTGAACTTTGAGTTAGGTAGATTCAGACAGTGGATGGATGGACAGTACACCATATTAGGCGTGGCATGAAGGAGCACTGTTTGATTAGTGCTTGCATGTTTGTGTTCACCGTGTGATGGATTAGTGATTCGTTCTCTATGGACCTTCACATATTATTTTGTCTGTCTCTCCATAGATCTTTTTCATTGTATGCTTAATCAAAACTTGCCCAACACAGTGCTGCCAATGCATTGAAGAGCACACTCAGTCACTCACCCAGACTCATGTGCACATGTGGTGACTAAAATCAGGGCCATCTTTACAGCATCATAGGCCTCCGGGCAAAGTAGTGCGCTGGTCCCTCTGTTTCAATAGCAACAGAGAAATATACATAGGTAGCAGAAACTTCATGGGCTCCTATGCTCCTGGAGCCCCTGGCCAGTGCCAGTTGTGCCCATATGTTAAGATGGCCTTTGACTAAAAGGCATCTAGTGCAAACCTTTGTGCAGCCTGGAGGAATAATAAACAAAGAAGAAAAAAAATATGGATAAACATAATGTGCAGACTCCATTATATGCGGCTGACCCGGGATTTAAGCCCAAAGCTGTGTAGTAACAGCACTAGCACTCTTTTCTTCTTATTACCATGTTATGTGACATTATACGGTGAGAAATGCGTCCCCTGACCTTGAACTTAGAGTTGGGTAAATTCAGACAGTGGATGGATGGATATTACACCATACAGTATTAGGTATGGCATGAAGGAGCACTGATTGATTAGTGCTTGCATGTTTGTGTTCACTGTGTGATGGATTAGTGATTTGTTCTGTATGGTCATGGTGGGCTTCAACTCCTAGTGACCTTCTAGCAAATGAATGTAGCTAGGTAATGAAATATATGTATAGATGTATTATATTATATATCTATCTATCAGTCTATTCAGCTTTCAAAAACACCTACGTATAATTCAAGGCTTTGTAGAGCCAGATCTTATACCAGCAGCATTTAATATAAGGAATGAACAAACACTTTGTGGGACCCAAGTCAATCACATGGTACACTCAGCTGGACAAGTGCTATATTATAAGATACAATATGTCATATACTGACATCTCATATGCATCTGGTTTCTGTCTGAAAATAAAGGCACATTCTAGGACTCTACTCAGGTCTGTAAATTAGAAAAACAGGCTCAAAAATGGGTAAACGGAAATTGCTGTATACTGTGCGATATCATCATCCCATTACAGTGTATATGGATGTATTGTAAGACTTTAGCATCATTTATGTCATACTGGTTGCTATTTATTCTCACTCAGAATAAAAATGCTGCAATTTTCTGCTGTAAAATAATGGAATAGTTGTCATATCCAGAAAAGCATTCTTCTTCTGCTTGTCTCTGAATCATTAATAATTCCTTTGGTCAACTGGATAATGAGGTATAATGATAGAGATAAAGATTTTTAATCACTGGAAATGTCCCTGTCTTTTTGTATTAGCTTGGATTGTCCACTTGTGCTGCAGTCCTTGATCATGAGTGCAGCACCTTAATAACAAAATTCTGGCACACCACTTATTGTTTCTATGGTGCAAATCAGAGGAAAATGGTATGGTTGTATGCCAGGACATTTTATTATAGAAACTTAACAGACACTTTTTTAGTATCAACAAACTGATCATGAATAGGCAAGTCTGCCTCCTAAACTCCATCTCTAATGTACAGTAGCTTTCATACAATTGGAGAAGAAAGCACACAGGCTACGCGTGTTCCTTAACAGCATCTACCACTATACAGCATGTCTGTGATGACCTAACTAGGTTCCAACAACCCTGGGCTGAAAATAATGAACCACTTAACCACCCTGGAGTCTGTTTTCCCTGAAAGTGAACTTAAACTCTTTGTTTCAAGCATTTTAGGATGGGTTATGATGCAGTAGTTAGTCATTATTCATACTCATTATTCTAGCATCCAGATGTCAGATCCCTACATCCACTGGAAAATAATAAGTACAATATTAATAGTGACAATAATAATCCCCTGACTGGAGTAGCACAGGAGACACTAACATGGCAAAATAAAACAACAATAATAAAAACTAAATCAATACGATTGACTGTAATACTAGACTTTGAATGTAGACTGATAAAAGTTAAAATATGAAAGCATCCCAAGTGAGCTTATGTAAAAACTTCAGGTAAAACTTGGCAAAAGTCATCTTCTGTTGTTGATAGTGTGTGACACTTGTCACATTCACTTCTTGCTTACTAAAAACTTTTCCATAGCATTCTTTACTTCTGTGGACACGGTAAACATGAATCCTAATGAATATTATATTTTGTTTGCATCAAATTTTGTGGTTTAATTGGGCTAGTCAGTTTATTTCAGAGACTTAAATTTATATTGTAACAACCAATGGGGTGTGAGAGACAGGAAATTCTGGTGATATGTGTCCCTAATGTGATTTTTGGCTATACTGCGGCTGAATCCAAGTCTCCATCCTTGTCCATACTTCAATGACACTGCTTCTCTCCTGAGACTCCAACCCTGTCTCCTACCTTGTCTTGTTTGCATCTGCTGCATCTAGCACCCGCACTAGTTAAGAATATTCCTCTGCCTCCATGGGGCCTGAGACACTGTCGATCTCGTACCTGAACTTGATGACATAATCCAAGCCAGAATCCTTTCTGATGCGCCTCAAGTACCTTGCAGCAAAGCTAATAGATTTTAGCAGCACAGATAAGTGCTTTCACCCTTCTCTTCCACATGTTGCACAGGTTTCATTTATGGTCTACTTCTCAAGATGACTCTGCCACCTTCTTTACAGTACACCTTAGCAAGGTCTTTCTCTATCATGTTTGTCCATGGACATTACAATATGTTTGTGGGGCTGATTTTGATAAGATGACAGGTCAATTAGAGCACCACCTTTACAACATCCTGTAGCAACTGTTTTGTCTTGGTAGAGTTCTATATTACTCTACTTTCCCCTTTTTGTATTATTAATATGTAGCCTTTGTCAGAATGCCTCAGATCTCACAGACTTACCACTGTTTAAAAGGCATTGTAGTATATAACTTCTCCTCACCTTCCCTTCTACATTTATAACCTCAGATAATTAGGTGTAGTAAAAGACAAGCAGGAGTTAAGTTACACTTTAAATAATGTATTACTGATAATATTCATAAATAATAACAATAAGCAAAGAACAAGTGAATATTGGCAATCATACAACCTGATAAATGGTGATATGTAATTTCAGGCGGCACACAGACTTGTTAGTTACTTAAATTGTCTCTAGTTAAGGCGTCATTTGTGGTCAGCTTTCTTCGGAACAGGTCGCATGTCTTTCTCAATATTGCTGCTGAGCTGTGCTCTTCAATGTGCTGTCCTTTTCAGTTCATGGTGTGTGAGATGCTCCTTCAACAGATAGAAATGGGGAGGAGTAGAGCAACTGAATGTATGCAGTCTTTGTCCAAACCCTTACACCAATAGGGTGTTGTGCTACAGAATGGCCTCTGATTCAAGCCAATCCCAAACAGCCATACTTCAGACCAATGGGGCACACAATACCTTTCATACCTGTCCCCAAAACCATTTGCTCAGCTGATGCATGCCAGCTAGGCAGTATGGCTTTCATGTAGGGGTTGACTGAGAGAGTCCTGCAGAGAATCAACTGCCATACTGGTTTCAGGCACTTCCCCCAACCCTGTCGTAAATTTACAAAGATTCAGTTCTATAAAGGGGTGGGGGGAGGGGTGAATGGTTCTTAACCATCAAACCATTGCTGTTCTTATCAATGATATAACACTAATGTTTAGGTTACAAGTAAAAACATACAAAATATTTATCAACTTCTATACAAAATCTCACACCACATCAACAGGTCTATTTTATGAGCCCAGCTTTAGGATTGTGGGGCAGTTAGCCCATGCATGGGAGCCACTTATCCCCAAGATCTGCTTTGAGCACATTGCTGCAATAACGGGCTGTTATTTCTCAAAGCCCTGACCAGGATGAGGTAGGTTTGGAGAACTGATAATAGATTAACTACTTGAAAATTAACTGGTCTTCCTCTAAAAGGTCTTATGTTTGATACTCTCTGCTGACTGTTGGCTGCTAAGGGGGAAGACTGGGTAACACAAGGTGCGACCGTACAATGCAGGAGGCCAAGACAGAGTCTTTTGATTCATGATGGTAATATTCACTTCAATAAGATCACAAACTGACTTGATTCAGTGTTTTGAAATTCTGTTGAGCACTTTGTTGTATTGAAGTACTTGCTGAGAAACAGACACGAGAATCAGAGTTTTTTTTTTTATAAAATAACATTAAAATGAACATCACTGCCAATGGCTCCTTTTATGTGTTCCTCATTGGTATGAATACAATTGGCTCCATTTTCACAACACACAGCAGCAGTGACTACAGCAGCGGCAGCAATCTTTTCATTATGAATGATTAAGATTTCTTTTTTCCATAAAGCTAGCAAATGCTAATTTGGTCACTTTATTCTTTCTCTTTCTTTTTATGTATCTCCTTCCTGCTCTTTTTCTAATTGTGCTGTTGAACTGGACATAAGAGGAGGATTTATCTTGGCTAATGTAACGTTTTATGGTAATGTGGTTTAGGAACAGACTAGGGTTAACAGAACCAAAATGATCTACAAAAGTGATCATGTAAATAAGAACACAAAAACAAAAAAATAACATTGCAAAATAATTCCTTTCATCCATCCATCCTTCTTCTAAACCTACTTATCCAGAGCAGGGTCACCAGGAAACTGACGCTTATCCCAGCAAGCATTCACCCAACCTGCAGGGCTTTGGACTGTTGCTGGAAACTAGAAAACCTGGAAGAAACTCACACTGACTAGAAATACTTAGTGCTAGCAACATTAAAACAAAACAGAAAATAACTGATTTGTCGTATTATACAAAGCTTGGATTTAAGAAGTTTTGTGCTTAAAAAGGAAATTTGTGACCACACAAAGACAATTACTCAGTTCACATAACCTGCAACAAGTGTAGGGTGAGCACAAAATGGCAGAGCCTGTGAGAAACAACAGATGCAAGATGGTGTTGAATGACGTCATTGTGATAATGTTTGCTACTGAAAAGAAAATGGCATAAACTCAGACTGATTAAAAATGGACTCTATAAGTTCGAAAACCTAGGTTCAAAAAAGACTTTTCATTTTTAGTCGTAGTACTAGAGTGTTGTACCGGCTAACTAAAAAGATTACAATATGCAAGTTTTCGATGCAACTCAGGCACCTTCTTCAGGCAAGATGTAATACAGAAACTGAAGTTCCCTGTGTTTATATCCACACACTAGGACAAGAAACAAAATTGGTAAATCTTTAAATCCTCATACACACCAAGCAGAGATTTCAGTACTCTCAAAGGGACACTCATTTTGTCCTGCAAAGTTATTGACAACATCAGACTCTGTAGTGATATGGAAGAATTCTTCAGAAAACTCAGACTAAAAGAATTTTTCCACAAGAAAGAAAACGGTAACACACAGGAACCAACAACAAGCAGTTACAACAACCCCACCAGTAAATCCACATGGACACCAGAAGCTGGCAGAAACTTCATCCCGGATAATTATATAGACTGCTTCCGACAGAGACTGAAAACAGGGATCTTAAACAGGCAGCAAAATCGGACAGAAAACATTACTGGGGATGAGCAGAGAGCCATACATTCACTAAGGGAAAATACAGAAATCATTATCAAACCAGCAGACAAAGTGGGTGCTTTAGTCATCATGAACACATCAGATTATATACAGGAGGCACAAAGACAATTATCCAATACTATGCATTATTACAAACTGCAAGAAGACCCAACAGATCTCTACAAAAAGGAACTAAAAAAAATAGTAAGTAGCTTTCCTCTTGACATCAGGTATCATGTAAACAGTTTAATTCCTGAGAACCCCAAAATGGGTTACTTCTACATGCTTTCTAAAATCCACAAAGAAGGGAACCCAGGAAGGCCTATCATCTCAGGAATTGGCTCCCTTACAGAAAAGGTTTCAGGTTGGGTGGAACACATTCTTAAACCCCTCGCCCGCAACACAACCAGCTACATCCAGGACACCACTGACTTCTTAAAAACTGTCTGCTTTAAGCCCCTTACCTGAGGGAACCTTACTGGCCACAATGGATGTTGAGGCCCTGTACACAAACATCCCCCATGATGATGGCATATTGGCATGTGAAACGTACCTCAGACAACATGATTTACCCACAAAGTCAGTAATAGAAATGATAAAATTCACTCTGACAGATAATCGATTCTCTTTTGGACAAGATTGCTACTTGCAACAAATCGGGACTGCAATGAGCTGTTGGTTTGCACCTCACTATGCAAACCTATTTATGGCAAAATTGGAGGAAGACTTCATGTCAATGTGCATCTTAAAACCAATATTGTATCTCCGTTACATAGATGACATCTTCATAATCTGGACTGCTAGTGAGAAGGACCTCTTCCATTTTCATAATGAATATAATTCTTTTCACCCAACATAAAGCTGAAGCTGAATTACTCAAAAACAGAAGTCGGCTTCCTTGACACCACAGTTCAACTGAAAAACAACACCCTTGTATCTTCTGTTTTTCACAAACCAACAGACAGATGGACCTACCTTAGAAGTGACAGCTTCCACCCCAAGCATATAAGGCGCTTCATTATTTTTAGCCAAGCAATACGGTACAATCGTATTTGCTCAGACCTGACAGACCAGGATCAACAACTGCAGGAGCTTGGACAGGATTTCATCAGACAAGGTTATACCCCCAAAACAACAGACACTCAAATAAGAAGAGCTACTGCTATACCCAGAGACCACTTTCTAGAATATAAAAACAAAGACAACAAGAACCGCATCCCCCTTGTTGTCACCTACAACCCACATCTTGAAACACTTTGAAAAATTATAAAAGAACTTCAGCCAATGCTAAACAACGACCAAACACTGAAAAATGTATTTCCTGAACCTCCCTTCCTGGCATACAGACAACCACCAAACCTTTAGCAACTAATTGTCTGAAGCTCCCTAAATGAACCGACAGAAAATGGCACATCTCCCTGCCTACAGAAAAGATGTAAAACGTGTGCCTACATTTATAATACAGACCATATAGGTATACCACACTGCCAACTTGAACATCACATAAAGGGATCATTTTCCTGCAGATCATCTAATGTTGTCTACTTAATTCTCTGCATGAAATGTCCTGACACTGCACTCTATGTGGTAGAAACTGGACAAACACTCCGCCAGAGAATGAATTTACACATATTCCACATTAAACGTGGCAACACAGATGTTCCTGTAGCTGCCCACTTCAACAGCCATGGACACTGTGAGAGGGACTTTAAAGTCACAGTGTTTATGGGCAACTTCAAAACACAGCAAGACAGAAAATAATGGGAAGTTAAACTCATGTTAAAATTTAATACATTACAGCATGGCTTGAATAGAGACAAGAGTTTTATAGCCAGGTATGAGGACTGTTTGCATCTCTCAGACTGAGACAGATAACCTGTCTACAGACCCATATTGTTTTGAAAAACTCATCACAAACTTTAAAGGACTTTGTTGGACAGTTATCCAAAGATCTTGACCATACATTGTTCTTCTCTCTCTTGTTAAATTAATCTTAGCCTGAATGGACCGATTAATTTTTAACATTTAAGATTTTTCATTTAAAGATTTACCAATGTTGTTTCTTTTCCTAGTGTGTGGATATAAACACAGGGAACTTCAGTTTTTGCCTGAAGAAGGGGCCTGAGTTGCCTCGAAAGCTTGCATATTGTAATCTTTTTAGTTAGCCAATAAAAGGCGTCATTTTGCTTTTCTTTTCTCTACATTTTTAGTCTAAATCCTCTATTTTGGTTCTGTTTTTTCTTATTTTTCTTATATTTGGAGCGTCTCTGTTACTGCTCTTCTTTGGAAATAAATGTTAGTATTGTAATGGATGTACATCTACAGTATATGCGCTTTCACCTGGAACAAAAGATTTCACTTAAAACACTCATGAGTTCAAAAGCAGTAATGAGAAAGCCAAGGAAACAACATACTGAATAAAGTGAATAAAGCCATGTTTGGACAGGATTAGAATTCACACCAGGAGGTGGTAATGTCAGCGCTTGCAGTTGGCTTGTACACACCAGTATTCTGTACTGGCATTTCACTATTCTTGCCTTATGAGTACAGGTAGTAAATGTTTGCGTACTGGTGAGTACCATCAGCTTGGTCTTCATAAGCAACCCTGTTTATAACAACAGTATGCTCATTTGCAACTCCAAGGGGGACCAGCACCTCACCCCACCTGCATTTCGATAGAAATTGTACATTTCAGCGTGCCTTTGGACCCCCAAAGAGAATACCCCATTATTCAGCACGCACAACAAGGAGTACCTGCAGTTCTTTTTTCCACTTCAGGCATTGGATAAATTATTAATAGAGGACCTCTGTAATTTTAGTCCTGTCCTAATCACTCAAATGACAGTTTTACTGACACATTGTTTCACATGGGATTAGTTTAAACTGAGGTTATTTTTTACACACTTTTTGAAGAAAGTAAAAGACTTTGTAATCTTAACTGAAACATGAATGTGCAGTCCCTAAAAAGTTACTGAGAAGAGCAGTTTTGATTAGATTAAAATTACTGGGGTCCTCTGGTAACAATTATTTACCCCATCTCCATCTCCTGGTATAAAAACTAATGTTGTCCAAATATGGCTTTACCCACTTAGCTATCATATGGCACCTAAAAAATGGATCAACAAGCACAAAAACTCTTTTACTCTCTACCTAGGCTTGCAGCATTACCCAGCATGCCTCTTGGTTGTCTGCTTAAGGGGCCACTGTCAGGCAACTGCCTTTAAGCCTGACCATGGATTAAGTGTTACAGTGCACTGCATTAAAAAGTAGAGCCTACCATCCCCAGCTGCTGGTTACCCACACTGGCACTTGGAGGAACACATGCCAGCTCTATTGTTAGCCATGTGCTTGTTCTATGACACATATGGACTTGGCAGCCTTTAATTGGCCAGACAACATGTCATACTACATTGGTGATACTACATTACATCTTAATTGACAGATTTCCACATGTAACTGCATTGTTTTATCGTGACAAGTCTTCTTATTTCTTTGTTTTGCAGTTTTTCCCAAACTTTTAAACACATTTCCAGAAACTTTGGCTCAGTTTATCAAAACACTAAATACAAACTGATAAGAGTTAACTAATTTGTCAAAACTCCTCAAATTTATTGCAGAATAAAACACAACACTCAAAACCATATTCTCTTTTCTCAAAACTGATTCTTTCTCCAAAACAATACACACAGCTATTATGTGTTTACCAGTAATGGTGCACTGCACGATAATTTGCAGTGAATATACTTGACTTGAGCATTCATAGTTTTCCTACTCTTTCTCTGTATGTTTAGCATTCGTTTGCTCAGAGGTTGATGCAGTTGCTGCTTACTGAGCAACTCTTCTTTTCTCCACCCCAGTGGCATGCTGTTTTTCTTCTTTCGTCTGTATCTTTTCACATTAAAAGTGATTAAGTCATTGTTTGTATTGCAATCATTTTCTTTAATTTTTCACTTAAGCTGGCACTTAAGTCTTTGAGCTGCCTCAAGAATGATTTAAAATATGAAGAGGTAGGGGAGGTGATGGCAAAGGTGATAGGGATGAGAACGACAGAGTTGATTCAACAAAAAAATAAAATAAAAATAAAAAGAGGATTATCCTTGGAGGTCAATCATCATCCCGAAAGCGGATAGTAGACTTCACTTAGTATATGTTTATCAAATTTCAGGTCAATAGAATAAATGGTTTGTGAGCTACAGGTGATTTACTGTAAAATCCTGGACAGACAAATGAACAACCATGGTACCGTATTATACTGTATATAAAGATGTGTTACAGAGCACTGCTGTGATAAATTTAAAACACTACCATCTAAAGTGTTCATGTATATTTTGGCTTCATGAGGCCATTTTACATATTCAAATGCATACAAGTGGTGGAAATAAGTTTCCTTTCTCTTGTTTTGTTGAAGTGCAGGGTTTTTTGATCCAAAATAGCATTAACGGTATTACATGTATATGCAACAGAAATGTTTTCTAATTTATGTAGTATGTAACAAAACTTAGTAATTTCACCTATGAAACGTAAGTATAATGAGAAACACTACAAAAAAAATTAGTGCACAGATACAAACAGATAACAAAAGAAATTACTGCAAGACAAAAGTATAGGGTTGAACTGACAAAAACAATTGGAAACGGCAATGAAACAAATCATTCTGCATCCCAAAACTTATCCTTGCCAGGTCAGATGACCTCATCCACATTGGCTGTGATGTTCTCCCTGGACAAGCACCTGGGAAAAAACATGACTGGCATGGCTGGTATTCATCTGTGTAGATGTTACAACATTTCTCTTCCATTGCCTGGCATAGTGTCTCACACTTGTGGAGTCTGCTTTTATACACTTTCCCCCACCATGCATAAAAAAAATTCCTCTATTGGATTTACAAATGGGGAATATGGTGGAAGATACAGCACTACATAATATGGGCTGTTGGCGAACCAGTCGTGTACCAGAGCAGCCCAGTGGAAACTTACATTACCCCAAATGACAACAAAGGTAGGCTGCTCTGGTTTACTCTTCCTATTTTCAAGGAATGTTAGCAAAAGAGGTGTGTTATAGGGACCAAGTTGTGCATAGTGATGCCGACCAATTGCAGCACATACTGCGACGTTTCCACCACACTGCCCAGGGGCATTGATAATGGTTACCAATGACATTCCTCCCCCACCACCTGGTCTTCTGCAGGTTGAACTCTGCCTCGCCAATGAAGTTATAGTCATAGGCAACAGCATTGGCATCAAGTTCAAGCAGTCTCTGAAAAAGGGAGAATGAGCATATCAGACAAAAGGCCTACATACAGCAGCAATGTGGAACCTAGTGACATGTCTAAACAGACAACTGAGTGGATGCTGTTCTCAGATGAACATATTGGCTCATTGGTTCCTTCACTCAGACAGAGTTTCACTTAAGTGGAACACGGTATACCTGCTACATCATCAGCTGGTGTTGATTCAAGACACGGTTGATTGTGGACAGGCTGATCTGGTCAATATCTGTGTCAGGACTCTGATTTCCCTCAGGGTGATGGCATTACTTTCCAAAACCTTGTTGATTAAGGTGGTCTCTTGTTCGTCTGTGAATTTCTGGCCTCTGCCACCTCTTGCTGGCTCTCTTTCTGTTCTGTGAAAAGTATATATGAACATTATAGGATACACATTTTACACTATAGGGTACATTTCTCTGAGCCCTGTAGATATCCATAGAAACCGGGAACGGCCAAGCTCGCATATATAGCGTGTAAAAGTGCAAAAATCGATCAAGAAATAACAGAGTTATAGTTGAAAATAATTAAGTGGCATGGTTTTTTGGCCCACGGTGTAGTGTGTTGCAAATTAATTCAGTCAACCAGCAGCAGTCGTCAGTCTCCCGGCTCCGACTAAGACTGGGAAGAGTCTGCACTCTGCAGCTCACGAATGCCGGGACAGGGCAAACTTCATTGACGTCTGTCAGACAACAGCTTTGAACAGTAACTTGAAATTGTAATGCGTCAGTCTTTTTTGCTTCCGCATTATCTGTGTCAAGAAACTTGCCATCACAGAATGATGACAGAAACTGGATGCATCAGTAAAAGCTGAAATATATCCTCCCTATGGCATTTGCCACTTGATTGACATACAGGGCGGCCAGTCTGAGATCTCTTTTCTAATAATACACTGGTCATCCCACATGCACCCATACAATCAGATTGTGATTCAGACTACGAATGCCATGAATGTAATTACCCAGATCTACATGCTGTCAAATAAATGAACCACACGCCATGGCGTAACGTAAGGGGCGAAACACGTGTCACATACTCTTTGAATTATTTGACAGTAAAACTATATATATATATATATATATAGAGAGAGAGAGATCATTTTTAATGTAGGTAGATTATTTTGACCTGGTCATTTTAAAAGTAGCTCGCAAGCCGAAAAAGTCTGGGCACCCCTGAACTAGATACATGTACTTATATGACAGCATGAACTGCTTGTAGAAAAGGTTAGTCTTTTATTGGTGTCAACATATTGCAGTAGCTTTATTAAAAATAAGTGTTGGTCGTTCTAAAAAAATTCACATGTGAGATGCCCGTGCACTGTGTCATCCCCGCGAGCCCGGGATTCTCAGGAATGACATGCAAAATTCCCGGGAATGAATAAACCCATCCGGGAATGGATTCCCTAGTTAGGTTATGGTATACTGTAATTACTGTACAGAGTACTGTAAAATATCTCAAGTAGTTACTTACATATTCTGTTCCATAAAGGCCTGGATAACTGAGGTTACTGTTAAGTGACTCAAATTCAACTGGACTCACTGCAGTCATGGTTATGCCAGGATTGATTATGTGGTCCACCAAAGTTGCACGTATTTCACTGGAAATATTGGCTTGTCTTTGCCTTCCTCTCCCTCCACCTCGTTGTGGAAGACCTCCACTGACTACTAGGCATCCTCTTACTCTCACTCTTCCTCTTCCTTTGTGTTCTTGCTGTTCCATCCTCTTGCCAAACACCTGTATAAGTCATTTGAGCCTTCTTTTATACCCTGACAGATGAGTGAATTGTTCTTCCAAATGAGTCTGCGCTGGTGCAACATGAGTAAGACTAATTGGTAATCAGGATGTTGCATTTTGAGGCCTGTATTTCTAGGTGAACAAAATGTGCTAAATGATACAATTTCTGTTCAGCGATTTGCAAAACTATCACTCAGAACGAGTGGGACCAGTGCAATTGTGCTTAAAGTTTAGCAGTTTGGAGTTTTGTTGTTGATACATAAGCTTCATGTTTTCAGAATTGTGTGCATAGTTCCATTTTTTGTGTATATGAAATGGGTAAAAACTGTAAGATGCAGCTGCTAATTTTATCTTCTTAAATGAAGGTTCTGCATTTCTCCTGGAATGACTGAAGATGTTGCCTCCAATGAACTGGTGTACCATCCAATGCAGGTTCTAGTCTGTGTTGTATAACTTTTCACTTGAAATGGAGGGAAGGTTAAATAGAAAATGGATGGATGAACGAACAGATCTACCAATAACAGGGATAAAAGAGAGTAAAAATATATTACAGTAAAATGTCATATGGTATAGTTAAAGTTCCTTTAGACTAATGACTGAAAATGGACATTCTATTTAATGATTCATACTCCTCATATCTACAGCATATGACTCTTAGGATGGCTAATGGTGCAGAGAATACTTTTGCCTTTCTTGATTCTGAATGCTTATGTCCTGCATCTTCTGGCTGTCGGAGGGCATGTAACACACCTTTCTTTATGTGCACTGGTAGTCCTCTGGGTGCTCCAGTTTTCCTCTCACATTCCAAAGATGCTTGATTTAAGTTAGTTAATGTCTTTAAATACAATAGGTGCTATGTGAATGTGAGAATATACAGTATGTGTGCCCTGTGATGAACTGGTTCACTTTTCAGGCTTGATTATTTTCTGACATGAATCTGGACTTGATAAAACAGGTTGGATGGTGAATGGTGATGTCTTTAGACTTGGAAAAGAAGCTGGAATTCTTGAAAGAGCCCCAGCAAAGTTTGCGAGAAAATGTAATCTGCACTAAGAAGCTTACACCATCCAAGGATTAAATTCTGCTATCCACTTATCAAAATCTTGCTAACAAAATAAATTTTTTTCTCACACATAATGTAGAACAGCTACAAAATTGTTGGCTTTTACTGAAAATTTTCAACTGGAGTCTGCAAGTCTCAGTCCAAATCTATTTTAGAACAGTCTGCTGATTGACTCTCTCTGCACCTTGTAGTTGCTTATTTGTCAAGCACGTATTCTTATTAATCCTCATAAAAGGAGCCACCTCAACTCTGTCACAAAGAAAATGTAATCTTCGAATGTATCTCTGGGGAGTGATTTTTTTCTTAACTTTGGATTCCTACTTCCTTTCTTTAATTTCCCCTTGAACTTGTATGATGTGAGCTTTTTAAATCAATCTAACAATTGACCTTTATTAGAGCTGATATAGGGTGCCATACAAAGCTCTTTATGAAGCAAACAGTGTTATAAAAATATGAAGCGATGTCTCTAACATACAGAGTGAGTCTGAGAAAATGAGTCT
Organism: Polypterus senegalus; assembly: GCF_016835505.1. Lineage (NCBI taxonomy): Eukaryota > Metazoa > Chordata > Cladistia > Polypteriformes > Polypteridae > Polypterus > Polypterus senegalus. Next base: position 122,439,998 of record NC_053154.1, on the reverse strand, counting down.
AAAAGTATCTTCATCCATATGCAGTATAAAGCCTAAGAGTAGTTACTTGAATTTAATTGGCTCCAAAGACTTGAGGGTGCAGCATCTACTAGGATCCAAATTCACATCCCAAGGAGGCAGCATGCTTGAGGCCATGAGTCCCAGCTCTATCAGTGTCCACTACAGAAGCTTAACTAGAGAGCTCTTTAATTGTGCAATAATGGACTGAAGGAAAGAATTATGTTAGATAATGCAGTTGCATTATACAATACAGTATAATGTAAATGGATAGCAGTTATAGTATATAGAGATTGACACCTCAGGATCAAGTTAATCTAAAACAGAAGAGGTTATTGTTAGTAGTAGTTTAGTGCAGTGGCAGCATTATTTGTAGATATTCTTCCAGATTGGGGTAGTAACCAACAGGAGGCAATTGAGATGGTCTGAGGATATAAATAGGATGAGACCAGCACCTCCTAGTGTGGGCATACCAGGTACAGCTATCTGGAAAAAGACCCAGAAGTAGACCCAGGATATGCTCTCTATTGGCCAGGGATCATCTGAGTATCATGTGGGTTGATTAGACCAGCTTGTTATGTTGCCTTCACAACCTTCACCAGGAAAAGAGGCCAAAAGCACACATATCTTCACCAGCCACTTTATTAGGTACACCTTGTTAGTACCAGGTTGGACCCCTTCTCGCCTTCAGAACAGCTGTAATTCTTCATGGCATAGATTCAACAAGGTACTGGAAACATTTCTAAGGGATTAAGGTTCATATTAACGTGATAGCATCATGCACTTGCTGCAGTTTTGTCGGCTGCACATCCATGATGCAAATCCCCCATTTCACCACATCCCAAAGATGTTCTACTGGAATGTGATCTGGAGACTGTGGTAGACATTTGAATACAGTGAACTCAATGTCATGTTCAAGAAACCAGTTTGAGATAATTTGAGCTTTGTAACATGGTGTGTAATCCTGCTGGAAGTAGCCGTTAGAAGATGGGTACGCTGCAGTCATAAAGGGATGGATATGGTCAGCAACAATACTCAGGTAGGCTGTGGCATTTAAACAATGCTTATTTGGTACGAAGGGGCCAAAGCGTGTCAAGAAAATATCCCCCACCTTATGATACCACCACCACCAGCCTGAACCGTTGATACAAGGCAGGATGGATCCATGCTTTCATGTTGTTCATACCAAATTCTGACCCTACCATCCATATGTCGTCAGAGAGACTCATCAGACCAGGCAACGTTTTTCCAATCTTCTGTTGTCTAATTTTCATGAGCACATGTGAATTGTAGCCTCCGTTGCCTGTTCTTAACTGGCAGGAGTGGTACCCATTGTGGTCTGCTGCTGCCGCAGCCCATTTGCTTCAACATTTGACATGCTGTGCACACAGAGATGCTCTTTATGGTAGTAGCAAGTAATTATTTGAGATACTGTTGCCTTTCTATCAGCTCAAACCATTCTGGACATTCTCCTTTGACCCTCGGCATCAACAAGGCATTTTTGCCCAGACAACTGCCACTTACTGGATATTTTCCCTTTTTTGGACCATCCATCCATTATCCAACCCGCCATATCCTAACTACAGGGTCACAGGGGTCTGCTGGAGCCAGTCCCAGCCAACACTGGGCGCAAGGCAGAAAGCAAATTTCGGGCAGGGTGTCAGCCCACCGCAGCCTTTTTTGGACCATTCTCTGTAAACCCTAGAGAAATGACTGTGTGTAAAAAACCCAATAAATCAGCAGTTTCTGAAATACTCAGACCAGCCCGTCTGGCATCAATACAAGCTTATCATATTCTGAGTTATTTAAATCACATTTCTTCCCCATCCTGATGCTTAGTTTGAACTTCAGCAGGCTGTCTTGACAATGTCAACTTGTCTAAATGTATTGAGTTGCTGCCATGTGTTTGGCTCATTTAGATATTTGTGTTAACAAGAAGTTGTTAGCAATAAAGTGGCTGGTGAGTCTATAGTAATACAAACTGAGTGGCTGTAACCTACTTTCCACATTTGTTCATTGTATTCGTAAGATGATAAGTTACCATTTGATTTTTGTCTTTTCTTGGCCCAAATGTTAACTTTGTGTTTCTAAAGCTTTTTGTCCCCTAGTTCCTGCATATCAACTATGTGATAGTAATACAGATTTTCTGCTATGTAGAAATACAGTAATCCCTCCTCGATCGCGAGGGTTGCGTTCCAGAACCCCCCGCGATAGATGAAAATCCGCGAAGTAGAAACCATATGTTTGTACAGTTATTTTTATATATTTTAAGCCCTTATAAACTCTCCCACACTGTTAACATTATTAGAGCCCTCTAGACATGAAATAACACCCTTTAGTCAAAAGTTTAAACTGTGCTCCATGACAAGACAGAGATGACAGTTCTTTCTCACAATTAAAAGAATGCAAAAATATCTTCCTCTTCAAAGAATGCGTGTCAGGAGCAGAGAATGTCAGAGAAAGAGAGAGAGCGAGCGAGAGAAAAGCAAACAATCAAAAAATCAATACGTGCTTTTGGGTTTTTAAGTATGCCGAAGAACCGCGATAAAGCGGCATTTTTTAGAGGAGTGTCCATATCCTTTAGGCAAACAGCCTCTGTGCAAACAGCCCCTCTGCTCACAACCCCTCCGTCTGACGCAGAGAATGTCAGAGAGAGTGAGAGAGACCGAGAAAACCAAACAAGCACCGCACGGGAAGCATATCGTATATCATTGAGGAGTTTTATTTAATATGTAATACATGCTCTGATTGGGTAGCTTCTAAGCCATCCGTCAATAGCGTCCCTTGTATGAAATCAACTGGGCAAACAAACTGAGGAAGCATGTACTTTAAATTAAAAGACCCATTGTCCGCAGAAATCCGCGAACCAGCGAAAAATCCGTGATATATATTTAGATATGATTACATTTAAAATCCGCGATGTAGTGAAGCCACGAAAGTCGAAGCACGATATAGTGAGGGATTACTGTAAAAGAAAACTCTTTATAAATCATCAGGTTATATTAAATGTTTTTTTTGGGGGGGTATGACTCTAGCATGAAAAAATCCTTTGGAAATAATTGGTCATATTTCCACTAAAAATTCTAATTTGGAACAAATGCTACTTACAGAATTTAATCTGTTTTAAGACTGTAATGGACATGATCAAGCTTTCTTTCAGTCTTGAGTAGCAGTACACATCCGGGTTAGTTTGACATCTGTCACCAATGGTAGTTACGGACAGTCTACAAAAGAGCAACCTTGATATACTGCACAAACTTCAAATGCAAAGTGATAATGCTGTTTGAATTATAAATGTTATTTATCAGAAAATACCTTTTAGTATTGAGACTGGACTTGTTACACACAATGAACTCTTCATTCAGACGTAAGAAAAATAAGAACTGTGTTATCAGTAGGGATTGTGTGAGAAAGTAATGTTTTGTTTTCATTTTTTTTTCATTCAGCATGTGGTTTTTACACTAAAATATTTTAAAAAGTCATTCTGATTGTATGTATCTTTGCACATTGTTTTCCAACTGTTATATTACAATGTGCTTTGTGTAACTGTCAAAACTAAAAAGCAGATTGTGTGTTAATCAGAAGAGTTTAAGCACTCTATCATGATGTAATACGTCACAGTCAAAAATACTTCGATATGCTGCACCCGGCCGTTCTTAGACTTGGGCATTTCCATGCCTAAAATCAAATAAAAAAACATCACTGAAAAGATTGCAAAGAGCTGTTGTGTCTTTTTCTCTACTTCTTTACATTTCCTCTCTGCCCATATGGCCTTTTTCTATGGCAATTTTGTATCTTATTTCCATTGTTTATTTTTACATTACTACAAATTAAACTCTATCACAGTGATTTTTTGTGTATTTGTAGTTATTTGATGCTCCTTCTAATACTATTTCTGAAAACCTAAATAAATTAAAATGAACTTGTCTCCTTTATTTAATCCTCTTGCCACCTTCTCTTAAGAGGATAAGTGTTTTTGGTAACATTTTAGTTTGGGTACTGCAAACATGCATCTATTATTCATGTACTGTTATGTAACAAGACCTTAACAAAGCCTATTTTGATCTTAAAAACATTCACAAAAAGTGATTATTTATTTCTACAATATGGCCTAATAAAATAACTTTGGAATCATCAGAGGTTGCTTAAGTGAGACATACTTTTCTTGATATTGCAGTGAGAATTAGATTTTTGCATATTTGAGAGGGTGAAAAGTTGTCATGTAGAGGTGTGACAGATAAGAGCTTCTCTGTCTTAAAGTCATTCCTACATTGGTTCCATATTCGGAGTTAATGATGGACAATTAGATTATTAGTGTATTGACAATAGTTTGTATTTACTGGTGCACAGAACAGTGAATATAAAGAGGTACTGCAAGATTTTAATTCTATTGCAGACCAGGCTTGTGTAAGTTCATCAATTTGTGTCAATGTCCAGATCTTTATGGCCTGTATATTTGCTGCCCAGTAATAAAATTGAAAGTTAGGTAGTGCCATGTCCCCTTCTGGTTTAGGTCGTTGAAGAAATGCCCTTTGGATGAATCGATGCTTTGAATTCCAAATAAATGAGGTTATTATTGAATCTAATTTCTTAAAAAAAGATTTGTTAATGTATGTGGGGATTCTTTGAAATATATAAAGAAGCTTGAGAAGGGCATTCATCTTAATCATTGTTGATTCTCCCTGCTAATGTCGGATGGAGGATAGATCATCCATTCACATCTTGTTTAATTTTTTCCATGCAGACAGCAAAATTTTTTGAAAAAGTTATATTGTTATATTTACCCATAGATATTTAAACTGATCTGCTTAGATTAATCTGAAGGTGTCCAGTCCAATATTGTGTGCTAGAGAATTCACTGGAAAAAGCATACTTTTATTCAAATTGATTTTGAGTCCAGATATATTTTGAAAATCTGCTAGTGCTTTTAGGACTGCTGGCACAGAATTTTGTGGGTCAGATGTGCACAGTACCAAATTATCTGTATATAGTGAGATTTTCTGTTCAAGTCCTTCTCTTAAACTCCCCTTTACCTCTGATACATTTCAAAAGTAAACAGGAAATGGCTCAATGGCAATGGTGATAGGGGAGATCCTTGTTGAGTACCGTGTTCTAGTTTGAACTACTCTAAAATAATGTTAATACGAACTGGGACTTCTGGTCTAGTATAGAATTGTTTGATCCATGCACATATGTTTGGACCAAACACAAATTTGTGAAATATGGTGAATAGGTAGCCAAATCCCTTTTCTGCATCCAAAGATAGTAATATCTCTGGGGTGTTAGATTTAATGGGTGAATATATTACGTTAATCATACATCGGAGATTAGAAGCTGAGTGTTTGCCTTTAATAAATCTGGTTTGGTATTATGACATTAAGGAAGGAAGCACTTTCTCAGTTCTTCTAACTAGAACTTTGGAGAATATCTTAACATCATTATTCAGGAGTGAGACTGGTCCGTATGATTTTACTTGGAAAAGACGGAAATTAATTCTTGTAAAAAACTTTGAGGTAGAATTTTGTTGTCTTTAGGTTCAATATTTGTTTCTAATAATAGCAGCACTAACTTATTTGAATTTATTTTATTAAATTCCACTAGATAGCCACCAGGGACAGTTGCTTTCCAACTTTGAAGTGAGTTTATAGTGTCTAGTAATTCTAAGAGTGCCAGAGGTTTATCCAGTCCCACAGCACTAAGATTATCTAGCTGTGGTATCAGTCTTCTTCTTTTTTCAGCTACTCCTGTTAGGGGTTGCCACAGCAGATCATCTTCTTCCATTTCTTTCTGTCCTCTGTAACTTTTTCTGTTACATCAATCACCTGCATGTCCTCTCTAACCACATCCATAAACCTCCTCTTAGGCCTTCCTCTTTTCCTCTTGCCTGGCAGCTCTATCCTTAATATCCTTCTCCCAATATACTCATCATCTCTTCTCTGTACATGTACAAACCAACGCAACTGTGATATCATTAATCAGTCAAAAAAACTATTAGATTGTGTCTTATCTTGTTTAGACTGAGTAGAATATAAGGACTCATAGTACTTACAGTACCACATTCCCTTTTTCAGATATTCTGTGTCTGTTTGCTTCATTGCTCTCCATTCTTTTACAATTAATTCATTTCTTCCCAGTATTTCTCTCCCACTATAATAATTAATTTGAAGTGTGCTACCTCAAAGTATTTTGCATGTGTAATTGTGTAATATTCATTTTGTACCAACACCATTATTATTATGAATTCACCCGTACTCCCTTCCATGATGTTAAGATCTGTACTTTCTGCCACTCCATGAATTTCCTATTTTTATTGTAATCAGTTGTCAATCAATTTTCCATTGTTCTTCCTGTGTCTGATTGTATTCTAACCATCTTGTGGTCTGACTGAAAACAGGCATATGTGTCACATAAATTAATTCATTTTACATAGACTGTAGCTGTCCCTTTACAGCTTGCAGCTCATTTATTCATTCATCTTTCTTACCAGTTCCATTAGCTCCTTATACAATTAATGTCTGATTCTTCTTTGTATATAAAATCTCTTCTGATACTCATTTTCTCTTGTTGATTTTTCTCTTTTCCCCTTTCTTCTACACACAGAACTTTTTTCTGACCTGTACTTTACTCACTTGTTCCAAATGTGCTGGAAATTATCCATGATTTTTTTTATCCATCCATCCATTTTCCAAACCTGCTTTTCCAGACCAGACTAAAGCCTCAGACACAAGGGTGCAATACCAGGGTGGGGTGTCAGTCCATCACAGGATTGTTTACTTTATTTCTTTCTCTCTTTGGTTATTAGGATACCAGCATTTCTTTGTTATTGGTTACATATTTTCTTTAAATCATTTACTTCTCCTTACCTTATCATTCCTTATCTGCACTGGTAACATACTAAAAACCACATTATTCTTGTTTAGTTAATTTACTTGGAGAATGAATGGAATAATAATGTCAAAATCAGAAGGACTGATCTGCAAGTTTTCAAAAGCAATAGTTTCAAAAGTGCCCAAAAGATGGAGTGATGTTGGAAATGTTGAATGCAGCAGAAGGTCTTGAAGTTCCATGGTTAACTAACCCATACAACATAATTGTGTGTGAAAGTAGGATTCCTGAAGACTGAAAAAGAAGGGTGCTTATTTCAGTATGTAAATGGTGATGCATTGAATTTTGGTTATGTTGAGTTATGAGGCTCTTGGAACAGGTAATGAAGGTGATTGAACGAGTGCTAGAGAAAGAGAACAAAATGAGGAAATCAAGTAAAAGTTATCAAAATGCAATTTGGTTTTATAACTGAGAAAGGAACAACAGATTTTAATTAGATTATATATCTACTGTATTTTGATTGATTTTTATGTTTGTATTTGATCATTTGTTTGATTTATCTTACTGTTACAACTTAAGTACATTCTGTATAGTTTCTTTGTGTCAATTGATTAATAAACACTATCTTTATTTGAGTTATTACTTTTTTGCTTTGTACATCTGGATTACATAAGCTGTTATTTTTGGAAACTGAAGTTCTTTGGCTGCTTTTGTACCAGTACTAAAGTACCTAACCTCATTTTAGAATGTATTAACCAATTCATTTCTGTAAGTTGGAGCATGTTATAGCATGATGATCGGCTAAAAATGTTTCAATGAAAGTGCTCCTTGAAGGCAATTGTGTTTATTTTTGTAGATGGAATTCATCTATGATGGTACAGGAATAACCATACTGGATTAAAAGGATTGAATAGTACATTATCTATCTATCTATCTATCTATCTATCTATCTATCTATCTATCTATCTATCTATCTATCTATCTATCTATCTATCTATCTATCTATCTATCTATTAGTCATTTCACCTGTACCTGTTTCCTTACTCTGGAATATTCATATAAGCCTTCCTCTTCTTCTTTTCTGCAATGTTTGAGCAGCCACTAAAGCTACAAGTCTGCTCAAAAATAAATTGAGTATTATCTTACATTCTACTACATTGGGAAGTGTTAACTCTCATTGAGACAATTGAGAGTTCTCAGTTAATCTAACATATAGGTTTTGGGATTTGGAAAGAAAACAGCAGAAAAGACCCATGCAGGCACATGGAGTATATGCCACCCTCCTTACAATTATTTTATAAGTTTAAATGTATCTGTTAAACACCTCTTAACAGCTTACGAGGCACCTTGTCCTTTAATGACACCTGTTTGCTGTGAGAGAGTTGGAACGATAAACTAAGAACTGATATCAGCATATAAAACGCCAGAAATGTCTTTATTTACTTGCCAGTAGACAAGGAAGTGTCACTAGCCATACGATTCAGTTCTTCTGAACTACATAGATTATTTGAGACTTTTGCTTAAAATAAGGAACTATTATAAAGAATAAATATTAACAGATCAATTGTAAAACCTTGACCACTTGGCTGGGATTTGAACGTAGGATTCTGGAAATCATAACTAACCACTTATGTGCCACAGCCTAGAGAAAAGCAGCATGTTTTCTACCTATGAGTGCAGTTTAATTTTTAAACTAGCTGTCCCCTGTGACTCCACTGAAATAGTAGTGAAACATGACAAACTTTAAAAATCAATAAAAAAAAATGTAATTCTGGTACGCTTTAACATCGGCACTGTATCTGATCGTGTTCAGCTCTGATGGGAGAGCGTCACCCATGTGGGGAGAAAAACACGTGGCCATGATATCTCTGCCAATGTGCTGGTACCCTCTAAAATACACGTAACTCTGATCTCTCACTCTAAAACGTCAAACGTTACTCCTTAACAATCTGTAGATGATAATGTCTCTTCAACAAACAGGTATCGCTAGCTAAGCAGAGGCAAGGTACGCTCCAACACGTGGCGAGAGGTACAGTGACTTGAACGGAGGCTGGCACGTGAGTGAGGAAGGCCCGGCCCTCTTTCCCTCGGCCCGCAGCCTCTCTCTTGGATATTTGCAAATAAATCACTGCTGCAAGTGAACTGTGATACTTAGTGCAATGAGGGAAGCCGCAAAATCAACAGAATCAACAAATCATCAGAATGTTCAAGCAAATCTTAGAAAAAAAGATCTAAATCCATTAAGTAGTTCTCTCATGAAAAGTGGACATACATACAGACAGACATTGTATTTTATATATATATATATATATATATATATATATATATATATATATATATATATATATATATATATATATATATATATATAGACAGATAAAGTAGATGTGCTTTACCAGTGTCCTGTAGCCATGGTACAGTTTTGAAATGGTGTGCACCCAAGAATGACTCTCGATTTCTTTTTCTTTAAACTTTATTTCTCTTGCTTTGCTTTATAACAGCCTGCACAGCTGAAAACAGTATTGGATTCAAACTTCATGACACGCAGCTACCACTATCACTACCAATAATATTAACAAATTCAAGATATTCTTCTATTAGAGCATTCTTCAAAATGATTAGATCAAATTTGCTTTTAAATTTAAAATAGTTTCCATCCATCCATCCATTATCCAACCCGCTATATCTTTAAAATAGTTTGTCATTTAAAAAGAAATGAGTCTTTAGTAACAGTGAATTAAAAACATCTATCTAGGACACTCCCTGGAATATTGTGTTAGCTAAATGTAATAATCTAGTATGTCTTGGTCTCCCAGAGCTATGGAGGAAGAGAAAATCCACTGCAGCAGAATTGCAACACAGAATAATTCATGTGTGTTTTATTCTTGGTGAACTAGTGATTAATCTTAGAGAAAAAGCACCCCCAGGTACATTGTAGGTAGTGTAGAAGACACTACTGGCTTAAAATAGGTCTGCAAATACAGTATACTTGGTTTTGGGTTTCCTTAAATAAAATATATAAACAAAGACAACCTAAATAAAGATCAATATATTTTCTTATACCATTTTTTTTAAACACAGAGAAAATCAAACTTGCCTGTTAAATAGTAATGAATAAAATGCAATTGTTTGCTATTTAAAAAACAAACAATAAAAACATATTTCTGCCATTGTTGCTTTTAGGATGCCAGCTGTAGTTTGCTTCGAAACACTCACACAGGCGTGGGATTGTCGGCGGGATGTGTCCACAGCTGCCACTCAAGGTTGCCATGGATTCACTGAGCTGTTGTAAAGCAGCTTTTATTTACTGCATTAGCAGTTAAAAAGTGTAAAAAATGTGTCTCAACATTTGTTTATGGAAAATCTAGACTGATGTAGAAGTGATTTGTTTTTTTTTTTATTTTTACAATTTTTGTTGCATGGAAAAGGTTAACACCAACAGGGCACTGGGGCTTGGAAGCTGTCGGGCAAATACAGAATTTAAAATGACTACTGTTGCGCTGGTATACTGTACATTTTGCTACATGTTGAACAAAGCTGCTGTCTGCAAGACTGTCACTGTGACATTTTTGAAAGTTGGAAGCCCCTGCAATACACAGTGTTCATAGATCTGTCAAACAATATTGTATTAACATAGTGTATTTCACAGTGGCATGGTGGTTAACACCACTATCTGGTGAGATCTTGGTTAAAATGCTGGCATCATCTCTTGTGTAGTTTTGCATTGTTTTTGGTGTCTACTCCTGATTTCCCCTCAAATGTAATTCATTTTAAATTTAATTTGGTGTACGGTAGTTTGAATTAAGAGACTAATGTGCTATGCAGTAAATTCAGTTTTTCATGATTAAGTCATATGCAAAATAACACAATAGATAATATTGCTACAATAAAAGCAAAGATTGCATCTTACAAAAATGACAGCAATATGCATCATGCAATGTTAAACTTTATTAGGCATACTTTGAATTAAAGGGACCTACATGTTTTACAATGATAGACAGATAGACGTATGGCCTGGAGAGGTGTATTATTTTTTAACATCTAAGATGTCTCATTTAAAGGTTTTCCAATGCTGTATCTGTTCTAGTGTCTATATAAGCACAGGAAATTCCAGTTTCTGTATTACATCTTTCCTGAAGAAGGGGTCTGAGTTGCCCCGAAAACTTGCATATTGTAATCTTTCTAGTTAGCCAATAAAAGGTGTCATTTTGCCTACTTCTCACTACATCCATAATGGTTAACACTGTACAACACCCTAGTACTTTGTCCCCAGGGGGATATTAACAGAAGTTTACATAAGCTGAAAAATTACACTAATTATAAGAAATATCAACCCCCTCAAACTCACACATGAACATCCATCGGCTAATAATAAGGCATCCTATGCCATCTAATAACAGGCTTGTAGGTGGAAGTAAAATGGATCAAGACTGTGGTCAGATCTGCCCAGTTGTGCCACAGGTTTGATTTAAAGATATTGTTTCCATAAAGGGGGTCCAGCTTGTTACTGATACTGATGGAAAATAATGTTTCTCCATAGCAGAGGAATATCACTGATTGACTATAACACTGATTGACTGGCCGACTGTTTGACAAGAAACTCTTGGCTGTTAGGTTGGAGACAACAAAAAAAATCTTAAATGCCACAAAAACCCTCCCTTATTGAAAAGTTATTCATCCATCCATTATCCAACCCGCTATATCCTAACACAGGGTAATGTAATTATAAAAAAAAGGAGAAATCCACATTAATTTTTCACATTTACCAGTCTTATTGCCAGTCTTTGGTGGTTGCAGAATATGATGGCATGTGTAACTGCAACAATTAGCAAAGGAGTAAACAAACACGAAGGTTACTTTACAAAAGCAGGTAACAATTTTATTCAGGATTGAGAATAGAAAATACATTCGAAAAATGTGCAAAATAATGCATTCCATTGAAGTCATTAAAGTAAAAAACTCATGCCATCAAAGCAATAATTGTGCTCTGGCTTGTTTAAAATCCTGCAATTGACATTTAAGTTAAAATCTAAATCAGAAAAGTAAGATTATAAATATTCTCTATTCCACTCTCATTGTCCTTTGTCAGTACCCCTGGGCATCCCCTGGACTTACACGATGCATCCCTCTGATTCACCATCTCCATCAGGACCTGCGGACATGAACTGCTGCCATAATCCAGTAGCTGCAGTCCATGAAGCTGCCACCTCCCTCAATTACCAAAGTTCCCTTAAGGCACCTTGCCCTCATTCTAGGAGGCCGCCATGTTTGGACCCCATCTTTCATCCTGTTCCTGTGGCTTCTCTCACCAGCTCTGCCTTTTAAATTAATTACTGTATGCTGCAGAACGAGCAACTATCCATTGGAGCTCCTCTTGTCCTCCTTCCAGCTCCATGAAAAGTATTTTAACAGTATGGATGCTACTTCACTTATCCTCCTTAGTTTACCTGTCTACTGTGATAGATTTCACCTTGTCATTCTTCTTGTCTCTGCTTTCCATTTTCTGATTCTCCCTCTCTGCACCAACCTGCTGTCACTTATACTAATCTTTTGTGCTCGACCGGTGCCACCTGGCTCTAATGCGGCAGCCAGCCAGCACTTATCAAGAAACAACTGCACATGTGTGTACCCGCTCCCAGCTAAGCAACCCCGGTTTGTACTGCCACAAAGACAATTGAATAATGAAATCAAATTTACCACCACTTTGCCGCATAACAACTAGTCAAAGTACCCATACTGACCCCTGTCCACCTTCAAAAGCATCTACAATGGGCACATAAGAATCAGAACTGGACCATTGAGCAGTGGAAGAATGTGACCTGGTCTGATGAATCAAGTTTTCTTTTACAACCTGTGGATGGCTGGGTGCATGTGTGTCATTTACCTGGGGAAGAGATGGCAGCAGGATGCACTATGGAAAGAAGGCAGGCAGACAGGCAGTGTGATGCTCTGGGCAATGTTCTGCTGGAAATCTTGATTCTTGGCATTCATGTGGATTCTCCTTTGACATAAAGATTGTTAAAGACCTCATATATCCCTTCATGTTAACAGAATTTCCTGATGGCAACGGCTTCTTTCAGCAGAATAATGTGCTCTGCCACACAACAAAAATAGTTCAGAAATGGTTTACAGAACATGACAAAGAGTTCAAAGTGTTGACTTGGCCTTGTAATTTTCGAGATCTCTACACAAGTGCTCCGCAACCTTTTCTCACCTACGACACACCAAAGTTCTTCCTAGAATTCCGGTGCGCATCAAAAGCTGAAATATATAGCAGTGGCGTAGCTAGGATGGGGAGGGGGAGGGGCGGTCCGCTCCGAGCGCCAGCTATTTCGGGGTGTCCAAACTACGGTAGTTTCCTTTTTTTTTGTTCCTTGAGGAGGCGCAAAAAAAAAATTTCTTTCAGCTTTGGTGCATCAAATATTTCCCCACCCCGGACAACATGAACTCCAATTTATTTTTAAGCTTTAGGGCGTCAAATTTTTCACCGCTCCGGGCAACATGATCTCCAGCTACGCCACTGATATATAGATATTAATTTAATACACAAATTTTACAATAAATTTTCATTTTTTATTATAAGTATACATTTATTATAAGTATACATACATAAAAAACTATACTATATTTACTTTTATGCAATCTTAATAATTATTATAACATAATGACTTATTAATGTGATACCTGCGCTTGTTTCAATGAACACAAAAGTTTTATATTCGGCTCAATATTTGGCAACGCAACCCGAAGTTCTTGGTCAAGAACTTTTAAGCATGACCGCTTATCATTTTTAATTAACACAAGAGTTGAAAAACTTTGCTCACATGAATATGTCGTCGAAAATAGAAGTAGTGTTAGGATGGCCTTGTCGGAAATGTGAGGATATTCTTTCTTAACGGAAATCCAGAAAACATCTAATTGAACTTCGGCGAAATGAAGTTTTAACGTCCTGTCATTAAATTCTATAAATTCCTCTCAAATTTACAGTGACAGTGCTTCCGTAGAATTTATTGCATTGGTTGCAAAAGGATTTCGAATCCAATCGTATTGTTCCGTATTAATAGAATAAAAATAGTGATCAAATTTCTGCTGAAGCATACTTAAATGTTGTTGGGCCAAATCCACAATTAATTGCTTGTTTTCAATCGTACTGTGGTTAGTCCTTTGGTACATTTCTAAATATCCTTTTTGCAACTCTTCCTGCCAAAGTTCGAGTTTTTTTTTAACCCCTGTAATTTATCGGGGCACGTCAATATATCTCATTCCGTCCTTGCATTTTTTTATTAAGTTCATTCAGATGCTCGAATATATCAGCCATGTATGCAAGTTTGGCTATTCAGTAATCATCATCGAGGCACTGGTATAGTTCGGGCATATTTTGATCTGAAAGAAACTCACGTACCTCGTAGCGAAGCTCAAACAATCTAGCCAAAACTTTGCCTCGGTATAGCCAACGAACTTCAGTATAAAAGAATAAGGAATATTATTCGGCTCCCATTTCTGCACAGAGTATTCCAAAGATTTGCGAATTTAGAGCCCTCGATTTAATTATGTTTATGATTTTAATGCATTCATTCATCATGTTCCTCTGGCAAATTCTTGACCATCAATGCTTCTCGATGTATGCAGCAGTGTGTAATTTGTATTATTGGATTTTTTTGTTTTACACAAAACCTTTTTTACTACCCGTCATTGCCACAGCACCATCCGTGCAAATAGCAATGCAATTGCTACATTGAATATTATATATTTTGAAGAAATCATCGGTTACTTGGAAAATTTCTTCACCGGTAGTTCGCTCTGGAACCTCCTTACAAAATGCAACAACAACAACATTTATTTATATAGCACATTTTCATACAAAAAAATGTAGCTCAAAGTGCTTTACAAAATGAAGAATAGAAAAATAGAAGACACAATAAAAAATAAACATAAGTCAACATTAATTAACATAGAATAAGTAAGGTCCGATGGCCAGGGTGGACAGAAAAAACAAAAAAAAACTCCAGAGGCTGGAGAAAAAAATAAAATCTGTAGGGATTCCAGACCAAGAGACTGCCAAGTCCCCTCTGGGCAATCTACCTAACATAAATCAAACAGTCCTCTTTGTATTTAGGGTTTTCATGGAAGGACTTGATGATGATGGTCACGTAGACTTCTGGCTTTCAGTCCATCAATGTTGGAGCATCATGATGCTTTGAGTAGGTGGTGGTGGTGCAGGCTGCCACCACAAAGAAACCGGAAAAAGAAACAGAAGAGAGAGCAGGGGTCAGTACCGATTTTAGAGCCACTATGAATAGTTATTGTGATGAATTGAACATACAGAGTATCAGTATTAAGTTAAAGTGAAGTTATAAAAAGGCCATGTTAAAGTAATGTGTTTTCAGCAGTTTTTTAAAGTGCTCTACTGTATTTGCTTGGCGAATTCCTATTGGCAGGCTATTCCAGATTTTAGGTGCATAACAACAGAAGGCCGCCTCATCACTTCTTTTAAGTTTAGCTTTTGGAATTATAAGGAGACACTCATTTGAAGATCTAAGGTTACGATTTGGAATATAACGTGTCAGACATTCCGATATATAAGATGGAGTGAGATTATTTAAGGCTTTATAAACCATAAGCAGTATTTTAAAGTCAATCCTGAATGACACAAGCAACCAGTGTAGTGACAAATAAATAGAAAGAAATAAATAATGTTCTTTAATAAAGTCCTCGTCAACGAAACGTACAATACCTATCAGTTGTGTTTTTTTTTATTTTTATTATCGGTTGATTCGTCGATTTGAAGCGTAAATTTTTCAGCCAATATCAGTTTTCTAATCAGTGTTCCTAAAATATCGCTTGACATGTCGTGAATACGTCAGTATTGGCAGACAACGAAACTTTATTCACTTCCTTAACTTCATTGGGCCCAAGCATAAGTCGAACAATTGCATGCATGCTGGTTTAATAAGTGTTTCGCCGATAGTATGTGATCTTTTCTGATGTGCAATTAATTTTGCAACATGGTAGCTAGCTTCTAAGGCCTTTTCAGAAACCGTAATGGCCGATTTCATAAATTGCTTCTGTTTTTGATTTTGTTCTAAGCGCCTCTGAAAACATTGTTTGTCTTTTTTGGCATAACTGGGATGGTTTGAACTTAGATGGCGATTTAGTTTACTGGGTGCCATTGCCTCGTTTTATAGCTGATCGCCGGAAATGATGCATTGTGGCTTTGGAGCCGTTTCATCACCACACCACGAGAATCCATATCGAATGTAGTCTTTGTTGTACTTCCTTTTCACAATCTTATTTGTTTTTTTGCAACACTTGTGCTGGGTTCTTCATCATCTGTACGTGAAGATGAATCTTTTCCACGTAAAAATTTAGCCATATTTAAAGGGGTATAAAACTAAATATGAATCACACGAAGATCGTTAACCATACACAATTCAGCAACACAACTAATAGTAATGAATGATAACTACTGTCGCAAGACGAGTGAATGCGACGTAGCATGACTAATACGTCGGCTTGAATTGAATATACTGTAGGTGAGGGCACGGAGCACTCTGCCTATCAAAGCATACTACGCAGTTTTCTGGCGACTACGTAGGGCCTACGTCGTAGGCAACAGGCGCCAGACGATGGGATTTATTATTTCAGAGAAATGGCACATAAAATTATGAAACCTTTAAAAGGCTATTTACGCGAATATTTCATTGCACGTATTCTCGTTATTGTGTTTCTAAGAAGGACCGTTGAAATATTATTTAGTTAGAAAATTGTCTTATTTGACCGCGTCACTCCTGTAACGGCTCAAGGCACACCAGTGTGCCGTGGCACACTGGTTGCGGAGCACTGCTCTACACCTTCAGAGTCTTGTGGAGTTCAGGCCTCAAAGGGTCAGAGCTGTTTTGGCAGTAATGGGAAGGTGATACACAGTAATAGGTAGGTGGTTTTAATGTGGCTGATTGATTTATATTAATATATGCATTTATTTTATATGATTTTATTGTGGAAGCATAGTCTTTTGATTTCCTTTGATTTTCCCGTCCACCTTATAACTGTAGTAGGTCAGGTGCATTCTGAAACAGAACATTCCGTAGTAAAATGATGAAAGCTGTTGTGATTGCAGCAGTACAGAAATAGGAAATAGTTGTGCCTTTCGAAAAAAGCCACAAAATACAGACCAAAATCCCAAATGGCCTGTCCCAAAACAGGTCTCTCCCCAGGGGACCCTGTCTGTAGGAAACTAGAAGGCTTCAGGCGTCTCTAGACCACAAATTGGAGAGCAGGTTTTTAATGTCCAAAATGCAAAAGACAGTCTCAGATATCTCAAAATCTGTCTTACAAGAGGGAGTACTGTAAAACTACGGCTAGTACTGAGATAAGTCCATATCAGTATATTTATACACAAGATTTATTGACAAAAAATTTCAGAAGTGACAAAATATTTAGAAAATATCGAGAAAAGGGGGAAAAAGGGATTTAGCTACAAGGCAATCCAAGCAAAATAAATCCAATCCACAATCCATAACTCATAGCGAAATCTTAAACTAGAGAATCAGACAAAGAAATAGCAATTGTAATTCACCCACCTCCACAGCACATTCAGATTACTACAGTGGAGCTTCATATCCCATGAGCCTTTATAATGCTGGAAACAGTACCTGATTGACAGGTACCTATCACAATAGGCTTTGGAAATCTTTGACATCATACATGGATGAATTGTTTGCTTGCAATGTTGCTTGTATATTCCTGATTCAGGAAAACAAGTATAGTAAACTGATCAAAAAAGTATTTAGTCCCTGTACAGGAGGAACAAGAGCTTGGTCCGCATTGCCGGTAATAAGTCGAACTCGTTTCCTGTGGAGGCTGGACTCCGCCAGGGCTGCCCTTTGTCACTGATTCTGTTTATAAGTTTTATGGACAGAATTTCTAGGCACAGCCAAGGAGCGGAGGGGGTCTGGTTTGGTGACCTCAGAATCTCGTCACTGCTATTTGCGGATGACGTGGTTCTGTTGGCTTCATTGGACAGTGACCTCCAGCTCTCACAGGAGTGGTTCGCAGCCGAGTGTGAAGCGGCGAGGATGAGAGTCAGACCTCTAAATCTGAGGCCATGGTTCTCAGCCGAAAAAGGGAGGAATGCTCTCTCCAGGTTGGGAACACATTACTGCCTCCAGTGGAGGAGTTCAAGTATCTCAGGATCTTGTTCACAAGTGAGTGAAGAATGGAGCGGGAGGTTGACAGACGGATTGGTATGGCTTCTGCAGTAATGCGGGCTCTGCAACGGTCCGTCGTGGTGAAGAGAGAGCTGAACCAAAAGGCAAGGCTGTCGATTTACCAGTCAGTCTATGTTCGTATCCTCACCTATGGCCATGAGCAGATACAAGCGGCTGAAATTAGTTTTCTCCGCAGGGTGGCCAGACTTTCCCTTAGAGATAGTGTGAGGAGTTCAGTTATCTGGGAGAGACTCGGAGTACAGTTGCTGCTCCTCCGCATTGAGAGGAGTTAGTTGGGGTGGTTTGGGCATCTGGTCAGGATGCCCCTGGATGCCTCCCGGGAAGTGTTCCAGGGCAGACCCAGGACATGCTGGAGGGATTATATCTCCCGGCTGGCCTGGGAACTCCTTGGGGTACTCTCAGAGGAGTTGGAGAGGGAGGTCTAGGGTTTCCTGCTTAGGCTGCTGCCCCCACGACCCAACCTCGGATAAGCAGTGGATATTGAATGGATGGATGGATAGTTCTAAATGATTCTAATACAAGTCTTCACTACTAATTTGTCATTTGTTGTGTTGGAGTGAATCAGCAATGGCAATGTATGCTTACAGCATACTTGGTGTTATTTAATGACTGAACAAATCAGCCAAAATAAAGCTATACGTCAGTATGTAAAATCAACTAGAAAACCTTGGTATCAATGGAGAAAAAGAATGTAAAACTTTCAGTGTAAAGTAAATAAAGAACTATCTTTGCTCTCTCAGGTGTTGAAGCCGGCACATGCTGTCCAGTTGGCCTGCTGTTCTTCAACCTGAGCCTTCTAATAATACACGGGCCTGATTTTCTCATCATGTGTAATTCTCACATTTAACTTTCTAGTGTAGTCATCAAGAGTAACTAGAAAAAGGGAACACAGTGTCAAGCCACATATGTCATGGATTTTCTGAGAGAGAATTAACGTTTATTTGTATTCTTTTGCTTCAAGGCAAATAGCAGTTCAAGTTGTTAATCCATGCATGGCCGGGGGTATTAAAAAGTGTCCCATATTTCCACCACAATGGTCATGAAATTTGTAAACTTTGTTGCATAGGTTTTAAATGAGAAGCCCAAGTAGCCCTGCAGTATCAAAGAGGAAGAATCTGGATATGAATGCCAGCTTAGTTTATGTCTAAAGTCTGAACATTCTCGTGGTGTTCGTGTGGGGTTTCCCTGGTACTCAGTTGAAAAAAGGTGTGCATTAATGTGTGTTTGTATGTCCATGTCTTGTGATACCCTGGCATCCCACCCAGGGTTGATTCCTGCTTGACTCCTTATGCTACTGGGCTAAATTCTGTCTTTCTGTGAACCTGTAATTGAAATAACTGGGTTCAGAAAATGTATGAATGTTACTGAGGATTTATCAAGCGGAATATTTATAGCAAATAAGCAGTAGCTTATGCAAGTAAGCGGTTTCCATGAATTGCAGTGATTAGGAGAGGAATTAAAGAAAAAAAAATCATTTTCCAAAATCATCTGTCAATTAGGCCATGTTTGCATTCAAGCTGTGTTTCAACAAGCACGTTTTACAATATAACAGTTGTTTTACAGTCTGTAATCATCTCCAGGCGTACAGAGACTGGTCCCGAGAGATGGGGGAAGACTGGCAATGTCAAGTGCTTCTCTTAGCCATGGGCAGTAAAGTCATGTGTGAGTGTGTGGTGGTGGTGGGGGGACTGGCTCTGCAGGGCCCGAGGCAGAACTATAAAGTAGGGCACTTCAGTGTTTTTACAGACCCTTCCAAAAGTGAAAGCTTTTTAAGAATTAGGGAGTAATATGGTGATGAGCTGCTGTTTCTCTTTTATATTTTGTTTGACATGAATCATGCAGCTGAGGTATTCAGCTTGAATCCTAATTGCCATTACCATTACCATTATGTAAGTATTTTAAACATTAGGTTAAAGTGTGTACATTTTTGCTGGTGTGTCATATTTATATACTGTACTGTGGATTAAGTTTTCTCCTCTTTTCTTTTATGAGAGTGATGATTTTAACAGATTCTTGAATTACTAGATGGCTGTAGGTATATGCATATTTCTTAAGCATGACTGAATGACACCTGAGACCATTGATCCTTGTTTAATGATTGAATGCACAGCCCCTAAGAGTTAAAGAGACACATGTCCTTGTTAAGAACCTGGTTAGGATGTTGGGTCTGTAGATGTAATGAAGTAAGCACAGCTTTATTGGCTTGTTATAATGCATCTATTACTGTAGTTACTTATTGCTGCCTAACACAAGGCCTTTGTTAATCCCTTGTTATACAGTACTAAGTGACCAAGGGATGCACTGTAGGGAGCCAACTACTCTAATGTGTTGTCAACAATCCACAGTAAGCCTTATTACGAGCAAACAAAACATTTATTTAGGTCTGGTTACAAAACAGCAACTTACTAATAGATACACTGAGGTAGCCCCATATATAGATTGTTTCTAATAAGCACTCTAATTTTATGTAGTTTCTTCCATTGTATGCATTACAACATTACAGAGGAAGATGTGTAACAGAGCAAATTGAAATTAGTGCCAGTTACACATTGGATTGTGCCCACTCTTCTCTCTCAGTGTCTTCATACAATTGCCAATGAGTCTCTGTCAAGCTGAAGATCCACCTCTGCTGTATTGTTTCTCAAACTGACATTATTTAAGATGTGACACTTTTTCTTTGTATCATCCTACCTTAGGGATGT
This sequence comes from Polypterus senegalus, assembly GCF_016835505.1. Lineage (NCBI taxonomy): Eukaryota > Metazoa > Chordata > Cladistia > Polypteriformes > Polypteridae > Polypterus > Polypterus senegalus. The sequence goes on along the minus strand of NC_053154.1, from coordinate 122,419,246 downwards.
ACTGTCTTATTGATTTTATGGCATGCCTGTTGTTGTGTGCATTCAAAAATAGTTCTTTTGTTCTATAATGTGTCTTTCTTTATAAATTGAAAGGGGCTGTATAGAATAATGATTTATTGAATTTAATGAGGGGTATTTGGAACATACTATAGTACTTGCTATGTTATTGTCATTGAAATAGTTTTTTTTTTAATTATTACCAGTATGTTTTGTCTATGATCTACATTAAAAGACGAATGATTTATTGGATTAAATGATTTCCAAAGAGACATTTTTTACAAAAACTACTCAAATATGTCTGCTGTGTGGTTTTTTCTTCCATCCGACTCTGGTTCCTGAGTGCTGGTTGCTGGCTCCTTTTATAATTCTCCCGGAAGTGCTCCAGGTGCTTGATCCCCGAGTTCCGGGTGTGATGAATATTTTGCCCATAAGGGCTCAGGAGTCCCAAACACAGCACCCTCTGGCAGTACCTGCGGGACCCAACAGGGCTGCACCCAACTCCAATTCCCAAGATGCCCTGCGGGAAACCGAGGCACTGCTCCGCCCAAGGGAGGCAGCCATCTTGCATCCAGTGGGAGGTATTGCAATGTCCAGGGCTGCTCCCCCTGAATACCGTGTGCAGGGGCATTCTGACTGTGTATGGACGCCAGCTGCATGTCACACTATCTATCTATCTATCTATCTATCTATCTATCTATCTATCTATCTATCTATCTATCTATCTATCTATCTAGGAGTCTGATTGTTGGTCAATTGGTGCTATCTGTGGCAGGCATGTCTGAATTGTGGCATTTTGAGTTCATCAAGAACACGTGGACACAGTTGGAAACTTGTTAAGGGTAAATTTCACACAAACATTAGGATGTTTTTCTTTACACAAAGAACAATAGACACTTGGAATAAGCTACCAAGTAGTGTGGTTGACAGTAAGACATTAGGGACTTTCAAAACTCGACTTGATGTTTTTTTTGGAAGAAATAAGTGGATAGGACTGGCGAGCTTTGTTGGGCTGAATGGCCCGTTCTCGTGTAGAGTGTTCTAATGTTCTAATTTACTGAAGAATGTGCCTATTTATCTGTAAGTTTGCAGATTTTTCTTTTATTCATTTTTCTTCTTTATTTGTGTTAATGTTGAAGGTTTTTTTATTAGATTATATTTGGCTTTGGCATTTTTTGCTATGGCAGCATCCAGAGGGTTGGCATCTGGTTTATTACCAAAGTTTCATGAAAATCTTTCCCAGCACAATGTGGTGGCATTCAAGAAAGTAGGTTGATATACAGTAAAAATGCTTGTTTTGTATCCAGGATGAATAAATCAGAGTTGTTTTCTGTAAGTGAAGAATCTTTTGTGAAAGAGCTGGTAGAAGAAGGGTTGATTATAAATGGCACATTAGTCTCTAGTTTGCTCTTAGCAGTACCAGCAAGAGAAAAGTAGTAATTTCAAATGTTCTTCCTATTATTAAAAATAATATTCCATTGAAATTATATGGCCAGATTATGTCAGATATTACTTTGTACAATGATACCTTTAGGATGCAAAATGCATGAGCTGAAACACGTTTCTTTTCAGAGACTGGTATACGTGATGCCAAATAACATGAATGACAATGTCAGTGTAGCTCTCAGATTTAAAGTGGACAGCAGTGACCATGCTGTTTTTGTCACTTTTGAATTAATAAAATACTTCACTTGCAACAGAACAGGACATAATGGTTTGCTGTGCAAAAATGTGTCAGTTGTGTTTGTGAGCATTTTTGTGCCGCCCTAGAAGAGTCTTGTTGAGGAAAATGATTGAACAGCGAGACAGAGAGTCTGAGTGGCAAGGAGGTTGAAAATATGGATGATTTTGATACTACTAAAAATAAATCTGAGGCTGAAGTGGGTGTTGTATGTGGTCAGTGCCCCAGTACTTTACTGAAAAGGGCTCTAGAGAAGATCTTGCTTCAAATTGACAAAGAGGCCAGAATCACAGCTGATTGCTTATCAGTCAGCACTGAGCTACGTGAGCCGGTAGAGAGCACATCAGCTGAAGTTCATTTTTCCCCTGAGATCAATGGCTCTGGGGAAATGATGGCTGATGTTTTTTTGGAAGAAGCTGTGGCAGTTATCCCAGCTGTAAAAGTATCTCAGATCACCAATGTGATTGTAGAGGTAAACGCTTCTGATAAAAACTGCTGATGGAGAGTACATCAAAGGGTGCTGTGAAAAGGACAGGTATGTGAGAGATCTGAGGATGGCAGTGGCATGGCTGAGTGCGGGAGTGAGAGTAATGAGTTGTTTAAAGTTCCCATTTGTAAACAACAAGAGAAATTAAACAATGTAGGGTGTGCAAAGTAAAGGCTTGTGTCTGGTGAGTCTTGTAAGGAATATAGCAGCCATTTTATATTCCAAAGTAATACTATGAGTGAGTTAAGTAGAAATGAGGATGGGACAGCTACACTGACGTCTGCATGAAAAACATCTCCTCCTCACGCTTTCTTCTCTGAGTTTATTAAGGGAAAGAGAGGCTTTTCCTGGTTTTCAATTATTTATAGTGTCTACACAAAGAGTTACACACAAGACAGTCCAGTTAGTCATCAGTAAAGTTTGTAAGTCATTTAACCAAAAATAAAGGATCACTTCTTTAGTTTCCTCACCTATTTGTCATTGTTTACTTTTCTGTGTACTCCCTTTTCTATGCAGTCTTTACACATTGTGAGTTAAAGTTTGAATGGTTGTAGAGGGGAGCAAAGAGGGATATAGCTTTTGAGTTTTTAGAACAGAAGGCTCTGTGTGTCAGCCGGCTTCAGGAGACCCACTCTGATTTTCAGAATCAGCCTGACTGGTTATCAGTTTAGTGGGTGTCTGACTTTTCTTAGCTATGATTCCCATGTTAGTGCCGGGGTGACCATACTGTTTTCAACGTCAATGTGGTTAGAGATCAATAACAATGTTAGTGGTTCAAGTCAAAGATGGAGACCAGGATCTTATATTTATCAATGTTTATGCTCCTACCAATGGGAGGGAAATGATTTGTTTCTTTAAGTCTTCAAACAGAGTGGTGGATTCTATTGACTATGGAGACAGACTGTTGGTGGGAAGGAATTTTAATTGCACAAACATTTATATGTTAGACAAAAATGGCACTAAACCTCATCCAGGGTCTGTCAAATTGTTGCAAGCTCTGCTAAAACAGACTGATATAGTTGGCGTTTGGCACAGTAAATTCCCATCAGATAAGACAGTACATTTGGGTAAAGGGGTGGTACAGGCATATTTCTATGGCACGATTAGACTACTTTTATTGTACAAAACACAATTTAAAAACTATTACCACCACTTATATGTCTCTTGTTGGTTTTTCAGACGTTTCTATGCTTGGGATGAAAATCCACCCTAAAAGTTTTAGTCTTTATAGTGCTTCAGTGATTGTATATTAGAAGATGCCCATTGCATTAAATATATGAATATTGTTGGAAGCAGTGGACTTTTACCAAAACTTAATTTGCTTCACTTAAACCATGGTGGAATGTTTGTATAGTCCAGAAAATTTATTTTTCCAACAATCTACAGAAGATGTCATCAAAAAGTGCCTACTAAATATGAAAGAGCTTCATTGGTAATAGAGAACATTTTTTGTTAAGAAGAAGAAATCTTTTATTTTATAAAGATCATACATTGCTCTTTTGTGTCTAGTAGGTTTTTTTTATGGGATTTTCCACTCTAGTGGGTATTGTTGGAAGTGCTTTTGGGATTTATTTGGGACTCCTAGTTCACGAAAAGAGCGGTGAAATGTGGGAATAGCAGTGGTGAAGATATTTGAATTAATGCATGCAGTTAATTGAAACTGTGTGTGGTGTAGGGGGCAAAGATGTATTTTGTATAGTTTGCATAGAGTAAAAAGCAGAAGAGATTGAAAATGTTTTTTTTTGTAATATGTCTGGTATATTTAAATTTGAAAAACTGTAGCTTGTTTTGGTCGTTTGTTCTAATAAAAGTCCCTCCCTTTCAAAGATCTCGGAGTACACTGGGAAAAGGATCTCTCACTCAACATCTCAGAAAAGGAGTGGAAGGTAGCAATGCACAGAATTGAGCACATCTGTCTTGTTTAGAATTGTCCAAAATGTTTCCAGGGCATGATCCAACCTGTGAACGTTGCAATCAAGTTCTGGCCTCAATGGGTCACTTGTTTTGGGCCTGCGCCAAATTAACATCATTCTGGACCAAAATCTTTAAATGCCTTTCAGACAACCTGGGTGTCATTCCCTTCTAATCCACTAACAGCTGTGTTTGATGGGCTTAAAGTGGAGAAGGACAAACAAACTGTGATTGCCTTCACTTCACTATTGGCACATAGACTTATCTTGCTCAACTGGAGGAATTCAAACTCACCTCTTTTAAATCAGTGAGTAACTGGTGGTAAATATTATCTAAAATTGGAAAAAAATCTAATTCTCACTTAGTGAATCTATACAAAACATTTTAAAAATTTGACAGGATCTAATCAATAACATTTTAGAATAAACATTTCAACTGAAGAAGTGTGTTCTCTCCCCTCTTTTTTTCATTCTATTTCTTTTTATTCATTTATTTACTTACATATTTTTACTATTATTAAAGTTTTACTCTACTGGCCTAGCTCTCTTTCTCATGGGTGGGGATCGATTTGTTTCAAACCTAGTTTTGTGTCTGATTTTAATAAAATGAACAAAATGTTATAAAAAATATATTTTTTTCTAATAAAGTTCTTTAAAAATAAAAAAAATATCTATCTATTTATCTATCATAAAACTGACTAAATCTGCCTCAGTTAAAGCATACTGTGGCTTCCTAGAAGTATAGGTTCCCACTCCAGTGCAAACTCATCACTAGCACTAAGTGCTTTTAGAGGTCCGAACTAATCTAATGCAAAGTCTTTTGTATTTATGGAAGAAACTGATGTGAAAAACTAACTCATTGAAATCATTATCATGAACTGTGTCATGAATGTCATGAGCCTAACCATGTAATGTGACTTAAACTGACCTCATATGAATGAAGAAGTGTATGTGTGTGTGTGTGTCCTGCCATTCTTGCCTCACTATAACTCTGAACTGCATAAGTGGGTTACAGTATACAGTACAGTATATAAGTAGATGGAAGGTTGACATGAGAGGAAGTTCTAGACGTTTGTATTTGAAGTTTTGCAAAGCGGAGGTAGCATCTAACGTTAGAGTCAAAGCAGAAGCAGCACCAATGAATCTAATGCATGTCTGATAAGCTCAGAATACATCTGTTAGTTATATATATATATATATACAGGTAGTCCCCAGGTTACGGACATCCGACCTGCGACATACGAACGGGGCTGCAGCTGCGACACATGCACCTCAGTAACTGCTGCTTCTTCATCTTCGGTCTGGGGACGCTGCAAGTGGTGGCTTGATGGAGGCTGAAGGGGGCGATTTCATTGCTCGCGCAGTGTAGTGTCCCTCGGGCGGCTCCCGGCGGCAAGCGGTTTCACTGCCCACCCACCACACACTGCTGCCCCGTTCGTTCTAGGTGGGCGGCTGGTAATGCTACAAGCGGTGACCCAGTTGTGGCTGAACTGAGGCCATTGAGGGTTGAACAGGGCGGCGGGGGGTAGCATTGTAGTGTACCTCGGATGGCTGCGTGTTGAATGGGGGCAGTGGTGTTTCGTACGCTGCAGGCACCATACTGTAGTGGAGGTGACTGTGAGGTGGGCTGGCGATGAACCGCCCCTCACTGCCCCCATTCATTTTTAATAGCAAGTCTGCTTGTACTGTTACGCACATAGCAGGAAGTTGTCTCTTGTCAGTACAGGGTGGTCCAGATCTAATTATGAAGATCCAGATCGTCTGGATGACTTTGATTTATTCGGGGACAATTCCAGTTTGTCGTGAAGACGATTCTTCATGTCGTCAGTTCGCACACTTCTCGATGGTCTGGGATTTCTCGGGTAATTTTCTATGTAATAAACTGAATAAGTTATAGCGTAATGAAAATTGCATAATTAGATCTGGACCACCCTATACATCAGATGTGTTGACGACTGGTGCCTTCCTGCTGTGATAACGTGTACAGTGCTGTGCACAAGAGCTCATCTTAACCTTTTGTCTTCACCCTTCAAGAATGTATCTGAAACACATATCTGATGCAGCTGGTGGTGATATAGTAAAGAAGAAGAAAAACCATCACCATTGAAAATAAAGTCGAAATAATAAAAAGGTCAGAGAGAGGTGAAACTCCATCATTCATTGGCAGAGCACTTGGTTACAGTCGGTTAGCAATGGCATTTATTAAAATAATGTACCTGTTCCGACTTACATACAAATTCAACTTAAGTACAAACCTACAGTCCCTATCTTGTACGTAACCCGGGGACTGCCTGTATATCCATCCATCCATTATCCAACCCGCTATATCCTAACTACAGGGTCACGGGGGTCTTCTGGAGCCAATCCAGCAAACAAACCCCGGGCAGGGTGCCAGCCCACCGCAGGGCACACACAGACACCCACACACCAAGCACACACTAGGGACAATTTAGAATCACCAATGCACCTAATCGGCATGTCTTTTGAACTGTACGAGGAAACCGGAGTACCCGGAGGAAACTCACGCAGACACGGGGAGAACATGCAAGCTCCACGCAGGGACGACCTGGGAAGCGAACCCGGGTCTCCTAAGTGTGAGGTAGCAGCGCTACCACTGCGCCACCGTGCTGCCCATATATATATATATATATATATATATATATATATATATATATATATATATATATATATATATATATATATATATATATATATATATATATATATATATATATAGTGTGAACTGGGACCCGGACACAGACAGACGGACATCGTTGGCTCCACCACACACTGTTTATTTACAATAATTATTTACAATTAAAGTCACGTGCACAAACCCCAGTGCCTCCAGCACCGATTCCCCCAATGTCCAGGCCACACAGTCTCTGTGCCTCTCTCTCTCTCCAGGCCGCCTCTAGTCCTCCCTCCAGCTCCGTCCTCTTCCACCCGACTTCTGCGTTGCAACGCCGGCCGGGCCGTCCTTTTCGGCAGTGCGACTCTCGGAGACCGCTGCATTCTGGCAACGCCCGTTCTGTCTCCTCCGCACCCGGGGATGGCCATTCTGCAGTCCGGCGGCGGTCCCTGGGGCTAACCGCTCCCGCGGCGAGTGCGTGGGGTCCGCTGCTGCGCCAGGCCGTCCACAGAACTATTTGATTGTAAAGCAGGTCCCCATCTTGTACCAGACGGACCATCCTGCCGACTACGCCACTGTGTAAAAGGCGCTATATAGCGCCCGACCCGGCATAGACCACGCAGAGGCACGTGTACAAAAAACACACAGGCTTTATTTTTTCTTCAGCTGTGTGACACGTCTTCCCCGTGCCACACAGCCCAAACACAGTCCCAAAGCACAAAACAAAGCACAAAACAAACCACAATTCTCCACCACTCCTCCCAGACAAGCTTCGTCTCCTTCCTCCCAACTCTGGCTCACCGAGTGGTGGTGGCTGGGCCCTTTTATAGCCCACCCGGAAGCGTTCCAGGTGATTAACCACCTGGTCCTAATTGCACTTCCGGGTGGGGCTGAAAGCTCATCCAGCCAGGTTGTGGGAAACAGGCAGCTCCCCCTAGCGGCTACGCCGGGCCCCAACCAAGCTGTGGAGGACTCCATCTCGGCCAGGGAGGCTGCCGCCAAACGTCCCAGGGGAGGTATTGGACTGCCCATGGTGGCTCCCCCGGAACATAAGTAGTAGGGGCGTCCCTGCCGGGCATGGGACCTGGCTGTCCTTCACTATATATATATATATATATATATATATATATATATATATATATATATATATACATATACTGTATATATAACAGAAATATAATTCTGTTGGTTGCAATTCCAGAAGCTTACTTTCGTACATCTCTGTATGTTTGTATTTTTTTGTGCCGCTCTTTGCAGTAATTTAGTCAGTTAGAAGCTGATTGACTGGGCACATCTGTGAAACAGGAGAAGGAAACCAAAACCTGATTGCATTTCTTAGACGTGTCTGACCATGATGAGCTTCACTTTACCAGCTTGAGCTTTGTTTAATCTCACTCTTCAGAATTTACATTGAAGCAGTAGGCCTCTAACATCCTCATAACATCATCATTGCAGGGCTGCTTTGACTGAAGTATAAAAGAGCAGATTTGTCCTTTATTGGTTTTTATGAGTGAGGGAAAAAAAGGAGGAGGCATCGAGATTGGTCAGTGGCCAGAACAGCATCAGTTCTTTTTGAAGCAAGCTTTCTAGTTTTATGCATCAATGAAAAATGAAAACAAATATTTTCAGAATCGTAAATTATATATATGTGTGTATTTGTGCTTGTGTCTATATGTCAGCAGTCTCCAGTGTCACAACTTTTCAGATGCAAAATAACACAACCAGCTTGAGATCTCTCCAGAATGTTCACAACAATATTGTACCCTGGGTGGGCTCTGGCCTTCCATGGCACTAGGCAGAATGCAGGGTACAGCCACCATTTTTCCCTTTTTTAGTCATAGTCTCACCTGCTTCATTTTCAAAGCACACCTGCCTTCCAGTGTGATGGTGCTGATGTGTCATCTTGTATATATTTTTTGATGGCAATGTGCACCTATCTTTACGCAAAGGGAATTGTGTAGTGGCAGCATTCTGTAAGTTCAGCACTAAAGCTGTCTTTGGGACTTGTTTTGAAGGTTTTCATTTAGGGAGTTTTCATTTTGTAATCTCTATCAGCTTGGGAAGCTGAGACAAATAGCTTGTCAAGAGTAAAGATAAAACGAGATAAGTACTGAAAATGTGCCAAGAAGCTTCTGTCTCCAGTGTCTCTTAAGCAAAGTTCAGTTAGAACTTACCAGTGAAAAAATATATGGCTTTTGGAGCTTTGCTCTCTGCAGCTCTTCCCGACTTCAATTTATCTTGTCACCCAGAGAGATCAGCTTTGTGGACAAGACAGGTTTTTAATTCTTTTCACTCTATTCCAGTAATCTCGTCCCAGAGCAATCCCTCATAATTAGGACAGCTCTCCCATGTGTGTAAGCATGACTCAAGGGGGAATGACAAACTGGACTGTAAAAATTTTTCAGATTCTATAAGCCTCAAAAGTAGTATTCAGAATGCAAGTGTTACATTTTTGTTATGTTAATGTACAGGTTGGATTGAATTTTAGTCTGGCATTGTGGGCATCCTAGCCCTTATGAATGGATGTCAGGAAAAGCTTATGACAGCATGCTTTTTTCATTTAAGATGATAATATTAAAAGTGCTGCTACTATCATATTTGTATTTAATGGCTTCTTTTTCAAACAGTGACTTTAAAATTTAAGAGACAAACCATCCCCAAATCGACCAACCATGCTTTCTTACACCAGATAAATTTAAAGCCACTAGTTAATCAAATGTGCATATTTTCACATGGATAGAGATCTTGAGTACATAGAAGGAAATAATATGACAAAAGGGACGATGTGTACCTATTTCATCCAGGTTGAGATTTGTATGAGGTATACTGTATATGAGGCAAAAGTCTTGACCGCTGAGCCATTGTGCATTGCAATATTATACATACATGGGTGCATAAAAAGGCAGTCCCTGGGTTATGTACGAGATCGGGACTGTAGGTTTGTACTTAAGTTGAATTTGTATGTAAGTCAGAACAGGTACATTATTTTCATAAATTCTATTGTTGACCGACTGTAACCAAGTGCTCTGCCAATGAATGATGGAGTTTCACCCCTCTCTGACCTTTTTATTATTTCTACTTTATTTTTAATGGTGATGGTTTTTTTCTTCTTTACTGTATCACCAGCACTTGCATCAGATTTGTGTTTCAGTGACATTCTTGAAGGGTGAAGACAAAAGGATAAGATGAGCTCTTGTGCACAGCACTGTACACGTTATCACAGCAGGAAGGCACCAGACGTCAGCACGTCAGAGACAACTTCCTGCTATGTGCGTACCAGTACAACTAGGCTTGCTACTGAGAATGAATTGGGGTGGCGAGGGGCAGTTCACCACCCACCCACCACACAGTCACCTCCACTACTGTATGCTGCCTGCAGCGTCCACCCACCAAAAACGAACACGGTGCAGCCAAAGGCGGGTAGTGAATCGCTCAACCCCACCCCCATTAAACAGGCAGCCACCCGAGGCACACTACAATGCTACCCCCCTACCGCCCCGTTCACCCTCAATGGCCTCTGTTCAGCCACAACCGTGTCACCGCTTGCAGCATTACCAGCCACCCACCGAGAACGACCAGGGCAGCCATGTGTGGTGGGCGGGCAGTGAAACGCCCCCCTCTGCTCCATCCAGCCTGCGTCCAGTCAGGAGCAGTAGCTGCTGTGGCATGTTGGGCGGGCAGAGAACCGCCCCATCAAGCCTCCGTCCTGCACATGAGCGATAGCTGTGGCCCCGGTGACTATGGACCACGGGTCACCGCTTGCCACTAGGAGCCGCCACCCGAGGGACACTACACTGTGTGAGTAGCGAAATCGCCCCCCTCCAGCCTCTGTCCAGCCATTGCTTGCAGCATCCCAAGGCCGAAGATGACGGAGCGGCAGTTACTGAGGCGTGTGCGTCGCAGCTGCGGCCCCATTGGTAAGTCGTAGGTTGGATGTCCGTAACTTGGGGACTACCTCTGTAGTTAAACCCATTTAGTTCAATATAAATTCATGCTAGAAGGACCCTGTCTATGCTACATAGACCACAAGGCTTGAATCATACCCTGGAAAGGGTGCCAGTCTTTAGCTGAGCATGCAGATTTATTTACACTCTCTTGGACTAGGCTAATTTGGCCTTGCCATTCCTGCTATCATGCATGTCTTTGGAAATATCAGAGGAAAACCCACACGGACATGAGGAGCACATCCACACTCCACACAGGCAAAGATTTAGTTGGTTGGTTGGTAGGTGATACAGTGCATTGCTGCATACACCACACAACAGACCACCTCAGGATCCCAAATTAGAACCCAAGTGCAGCCATGAAACGGGTGGTACCTCAGCACCACACTACTTCGAATGGAATGGAACAGTGTGAGGTTTTTTTACAGTGGCTGGAGTGTCAATCCTGCAACATACCGCAAAGTTTTACCTGCAAGTTGGAGGACCTGCTTGCAGGGCTGGATGCAGACTAACGTCATACACAGGACAGAGCAATTGCAGGTTAAGGGCATTGCTCAAGGGACCAACAGATCGGAATCGGATCCGAACTGGCAACCTCAGAGTCACCACTCTGCCCAAAAATCAAGTTGGGAGCAGGTGATGATAGCGTGTTGCCGCACCCCGACCACGCAACAAACCACTTGGATTGTGCCCCTAGTGCAGCAGGGGGGGACATCTCAGCACCACACTGAAACAGTGTGAGTTTTTTTTATGGTGGCTGGAGTGCCAATCCTGCCACCAACCCATCAAGTTTTCCTTGTATGTTGGAGGACTTGCTTGTGAAATTTGTACCTCGTTTTTATGCCTGACAATTTTTCCTCCCACATCTAAAAAACAGAAAACATTAGGCTGATATGTGTGGATATGAGGGTGTGTGAGTATGCCTTGTTATTAGTGATGAGTGAAAAAGCAAGTTTCAATCCACATACAGTTATGTGAAACTCATTCACATCGCCATGAAGGAGCACAGTACATTTAAAAAAAAAAAAATGTGACATGTTGCCACATTAAAATGTCCCATTGTGCACTTTGCTCTATTTTCTCCAAAGAAAAATCTCACTACATGAGAAGCTGCCACCACCTTCATCATACCCTACCCCAGACTTCCATCTTTACCTAGCAACCACCCTATTCTGTTTCTTAGTTCTTGCAGAAGTGATTGAGGATATGCATGTGCCAAGTGTTGTGGAGCTTTGAGTTTGTTTTGTGTCTGATATATATTTAGAAATGTGTTACCCACCTCAGGCCTTGTGGAACCTGGGCCAGGTACAAGCCACTGTTGCTACAGGGTGTAGCCACAGCGATATGATGAAAAAGCATAAGTGAAGCAGGCAGCAGTGATGAGTCTCAGACCATACTTCTCTGTTCTAATTTTTTCTCATTTACCCAAAAATATATGAATGCTTCAATCTCTGCATAGAGCAATATGGCGATCAGTTAAACAATGGTGCATGCCAATTTCCTCTACAGAACAATAGTATAAACACATTTACTTTGGTTCACCAATAGTATTGTCAGCTATCAAGAAGTACCTCAGTAGAAACCAATGCCCCCAGAACTCAGTCATTTTCAAAGGAAGCAGGCAGTTCTGTATAACCACATTGTGTGTGAATGAGATACTAATCAAAGCAGTCTGATTATTCAAAGCAGGCGAATCTTTTGCAAGACAGGTACATATTTATATTCTGTAGATAGCCATCAACAATAAACTGTAGCAGAATTTTCCAAACATTTTGACTATTCTTTAAAACACTGGTTTATAGCCTATTACAAATGCACTCTCCAAGATTGTCATCATAATTAAAAAAGCTGGAGGTCTTACTACCAGAACATGTCTGCTAGCTCAACAAAATGTTTATAAATGACAGAAATTGAGTCTAATAATATTTTTCTCACTAGAGGTAGACACATGTGGAATTAAAGCTTGTAAACAGTTCCAGACAGGATCAAACATCTTTATTTCAGTTTCAGTGGCTACAGGCAAAACACAATTTGTTTGGTGAAGTTTTTTGCGAAGCCAAACATTGAGTTTCTCTGCAGACAAAATCGTTTCGACCATCACTGCTTGTTACTGAGAGCTATTTCCTGTCATGCACTAGAGTCATCCAGGATAGCTTTGGCTTTCCATAAACTTGAAATCATGATTGGTAAATAAATGAATATGCAAGTCCATTGTTGAGAAAATGGTCTCACAGACTCAGAGCTGAAATTGGCACATAGGCTTTGACATAAAAGTCAACAGATACAGCGTCCAGCTTGCATTTCATACTTTGCCAATACCCCAGGGTTTGCAGAAGCTCCAGAGAAATGCAGAAAGATTGTTCTATTCTGGTAGTTTAAAATGTTTCATGCAGTGCCTTGCATGTAAAAAAAAAAATCTGTATGCAAACTGCTGGCAGATATATCCTTACCTATTAGGACTTAAGACAACAAAGTAAGCTCGCAATCAGAACGGAACCTGTTAAGAAGCTGCCACATGCTTCAGCTGCAAGGACACACTGCCATTCTGGTTCAAGTTGTCCAGTTTAAATAAATGCATTGCTAGAGAAGTCTATCTAGTTCATTAGCAGTTTATCTGCTCATTGTCACTCCTTTATATATTTGTGGCTTCTGTGACACACTGACTGGCCAGCCATGTCCTTCAGCTCTGACTTGAGATGTAATCTAACAGGCTGGTGTCTCTCACAGTGAAAAATATTCCTGTGATTATTATGGCGGCTTTACTGGAGTCTGAGACAGCTGCAAAATACTGGCTGTCACTGTGAATACTTCCCTACCCTGGAACAGGTCGGATATGTGTCATTCCCATGATTGTGATTCCAAGAAAACACTTCAGTGGAAAAGTAGCTTAAGGGCAAACACACCGCTTATTCTTTAAAGAAAAAACAAAGACAGAAATTCAAACATTATGTCTTACTTAATCAATAGCAGGTGTTTTTGTAACCATAATTGTTACCTTATAATCTAAAAAACAATGAAGCCGAAGAATGAGAAGGGGGTCGTGTCCAGAGGCAGGAGGAAAGGAGGAAGGTAAAGAGAGTGGACCTGAGGGTAGGAACTTTGAATTTGGGCAGTATGACTGGTTAGGGGAGAGAGTTAGCCAATATGATGGAGAGAAGGAAGGTTGATATATTGTGCGTGCAAGAGACTAAATGGAAGGGGAGTAAGACCAGGTGGATCGGATGTGGATTCAAAGTGTTCTATCATGGCGTGGATGGGAGGAGAAATGGGGTAAAGGGTATTCTGAAGGAACAGTATGTCAAGAGTGTTTTGGAGGTGAAAACTGTGTCAGACAGAGTAATGATTATGAAGCTGGAAATTGGAGGTGTGATGATGAATGTTGTTAGTATATATGCCCCGCAAGTTGGGTTTGCAATGGATGAGAAAGATTTCTGGAGTGATTTGTTGGAGAGGTGTTGATGAGGTGATGGACAGTGTACCCAAGGGACAGAAAGTGGTGATTAGAGCAGATTTCAATGGAACAGAGGAGACAAGTAGATGATGGGTAGGTATGGTGTCAAGGAGAAGAATGAAGACGGTCAGATGATAGTGGATTTTGCGAAAAAGAATGGGCATGGCTGTGCTGAATACATATTTTAAGAAGAGAGAGTAACATAGGGTAACATACAAGAGTGGAGGAAGATGCACACAGGTAGATTACAGAGGAAGTGGATGGTGAAGTGGGATAGTCAGAAAGGGCACAAAGTAAACAAGAGTACAAGGAGATAAGGTACAAGGTGAAGAGAGAGGTGGCGAAAGCTACTGAAAAGACATATAATGAGTTGTATGAGAGGTTGCACACTAAGGAGGGAGAAAAGGATCTGTATCGATTGGCTAGACAGAGGGACAGAGCTGGGAAAGATGTGCAGCAGGTTAGGGTCATAAAGGATAAAGATGGAAACGTATTCACAATCAAGGAGGCTGTGTTGAGCAGATGGAAAGAGTACTTTCAGAGACTGATGAATGAAGAGAATGAGAGAGAGGGAGAGAATCTTGGATGATGTGGCGATAGTGAATCAGGAAGTGCAACAGATTAGCAAGATGGATGTAAGGACAACTATGAAGAGGATGAAGAATGGAAAGGCCGTTGGTCCAGATGACATACCTGTGAAAGCATGGAGGTGTTTAGGAGAGATGACAGTGGAGTTTTGAACCAGATTGTTTAACAGAATCTTAGAAAGTGAGAGGATGCCTCAGGAGTGGAGAAGAAGTGTACTGGTACTGATTTTTAAGAATAAGGGGAATGTGCAGAGCTATAGTAGCTACAGGGGGATAAAACTGATGAGCCACAGCATGAAGTTATGGGAAAGAGTAGTGGAAGCTCAATTAAGAAGTGAGTTGATGATTAGCAAGCAGCAGTATGGTTTAATGCCAAGAAAGACCACCACAGATGTGATGTTTGCTTTGAGGGTGTTGATGGAGAAGTTTAGAGAAGGTCAGAAGTAGTTGCATTGAGTCTTTGTGGACCTGGAGAAAGCACATGACAGTCTTATTTGCAATGTTGATGGATTGGTTGACAGACAAGATTAGACAAGAGTCCTTGCAGACTATGATTTTTGCTGATGACATTGTGATCTGTAGCGAGACTAAGGAGCAGGTTAAGGAGACCCTGGAGAGGTGAAGATATGCTCTGGAGAGGAAAGGAATGAAGGTCAGTAGGAACAATACAGAATACTTGTGTAAATGATAGGGAGGTCAATGGAATGTTGAGGATGTAGGGAGTAGAGTTGGTAAAGATGGATGAGTTTAAATACTTGGAATCAACAGTACAGAGTAACGGGGATTGTGGAAGACAGGTGAAAAATAGAGTGTTTGCAGGGTGGAATGGGTGGTGAATAGTGTCAGGAGTAATTTGTGACAGACGGGTATCAGCAATAGTGAAAGGCAAGGTCTACAGGATGGTGGTGAGACCAGCTATGTTATATGGGTTGGAGACGGTGGCAATCACCAGAAAGTAGGAGACAGAGCTGGAGGTGGCAGAGTTAAAAATGCTAAGATTTGCATTGGGTGTGATGAGGATGGACAGGATTAGAAATGAGTACATTAGAGGGTTAGCTTAGGTTGAACGGTTGGTGGAGTATATTGGGAAAAGGATGTTAAAGATAGAGCTGCCAGGCAAGAGGAAAAGAGGAAGGCGTAAGAGAAGGTTTATGGATGTGGTGAGAGAGAAAATGCAGGTGATGATCAGCTGTGGAAACCCCTAACAGGAGCAGCCAAAGGAAAAAAAAGAATATGAAAACAATTGAAACCATAATATTATTACCACAATTATTATTTGTTTTTTACTTTTGAAATAAGAAGGGGAAAAAAGTAAATTACCACATGTCTAAAAAAATCTCAGAATCCATTGTTCTTTGGAATGCTAATTGAAGAGCAAAGATGATTAATCAAAGAGTTAATTGAACATTTTATATGGAATTGAACACATAATAATAATTAAACTGCTATACAAAAAGAATTGCCAGCAAAAAACCTTTACTGATTATGGAATGGCTATTGCATTAATGTTTAACTAATACTTCTGTCCTGCTTTAGAATTCTCTAAAGCTAGATGGTTCCTTTCATAGTATGTTTAAAGGCTCCTATTAGGACTGTGTTCTTTTTATGATGGATCCCTAGAGTTACAGTATGTTGTCTGGAGTTACATACTGTACATGCAGTAAGATTACATTTAAATTAATCTATGAGGAGAAGCCAAAAATTCTCAAATTAGACTTCCAAGACGATTCTTAGTAAATATAATCAAACCTCTTAGTAGAATGTGTACACCATAACATAAAGACAGACCTTAAGATTATGTTTAACATTAAATGCCTCGTGATCAAATTCAAAGCCACGTGGAGTCGCTAATGTGGCATCATGAAGTGTGATACCAGTCATTATGAAGAAGAGTAGGTAGAAAAATATCAGCTAGATATCTTCGGCTATGGATACAGTCTTCTTGATAGATGATGGTTTCTCTTACAGCTCTGGATTTTTTCCTCAGGAAAGAACCTAAGCAGATGTGGCGATGTTCACAAGCATCTCCCTGACTAACATACAACTGCAGTTTGTAAGGGAAGAATAGAGAATCACCTTCTGCCGTGTGTACAGTGGAACATTTTGACCACTGCTTTTGCATAACAACTATAAATACTGTTTTGCCATTTTTTGAAGTTGTATAGATCTGCTGGGATATTTTGCCACATATAATGGTTGTTGCAGAAACACTGGAGGAAGGTGACTGACAGGAGTGGCCAGACTGATCTGTAAATTGTTTTTACATGCTATTCATATCCATAAGAAGCATCTGGTGAATCTATCTATCTATCTATCTATCTATCTATCTATCTATCTATCTATCTATCTATCTATCTATCTATCTATCTAAAACAATTATAATATTTTAGGTTTGTATCACACCAGAAAAACTCTGAATTATGTATTTAGTGCACTGTAATTACATTATTATTATTATTATTATTGGTGTTTTATTGATGGGGACAATACACTAATGTGGTAAGTAGCATTGCTATCTCATGAAAATAACTAGCATTTTATTTACTGTGGCATTGTATTTGATTATTATTATGATTGTTTTTGTTACTGTTGTTGTTGTTATTATTATTAATAATAATAGTGGTGGTAATAGAGTGTAATCTGTTGGTTGATTTTAAAGATTTAAACCAGCGACTTGAATAAAACTGTGCTGTTTAAAACAATTGCAGCTGCTTTAAATTCTAAGATATTGCTTTATTTGACTGCTTAGAAGTTCAGTGCTTTTCAACATTATATATTAATCAAATCTTGATTGAAGGACCATCTTCAAAAATCTAAATTTCTTTAGTGTACAACAGGTGAAAATGAGGGCTCTTGTTATTCTTTCATAGATGTGACTTGTTTTCAAGAATCTCGTATCACATTCCTCGCTATTTCATTTTTGCTTTACATTCTCCTTCTGTAACAATGCCTTAACATCTCCGACTTTATACTTTAGTATATATCGTGTAGCATGCTAGTGTAGTAATTAGCACTGTTGTCTCCCTAGAGTCCTGGGTTAAATGCTAGCCCTGTCCCTGTCTGTCAGCAGTTTTCAAATTTTTCCCATGTCTGTGTGGGTTTTTTTTCTTGTACTCCAGTTTCCTTCTACGTCTCAAAGATGTGCATGTTTAGTTGGATAGAGATCCTAAACGGCCCAGTATATGTGAGTGTAGGTGTGTGCATGAGTGTGCCCTGTTATGGGTCATCATTATGCCCAGGATTGGTTCCTGTCTTATATCCATTGCTGCAGAGTTAGGTTTTCACTTAATGAATGAGGAAATACAGTAGAGTTTTGTTTCAATTAACATTTAGTATGTGTGTGGTTAACATTTACTCCATCCATTATATAGTGCCTTCCTCTTCTTACACCTGAAGCTAATAGTTATGTTTTCTTACAACTTATATGGAAGTTTGCTCAGTTGCCAAGCCATATATGTCATTGCAGCTGGTCAGGCTTTTACAGTACAGTTTGTGAAGCATAGGAATTTTATGGACTATTTCCTGCTAAATTTGATAGAAAACTGAATATGTGCCTATTATGAAGGATTGATTGTGTATAAAGCTTCAAAAGAGAGATGACTGGATAATGTAGTACTCATTTTGCTTAGTGGCCTCTGCTAGCCTGGCTTCATTGTTTGATCAGAAGAGCACTTTTCTTCTCTCCCTGCCTCTCTCTGTCTCCATGATTCATGGCCAGTGCAGTTTCAGCTTTTTTCTTGGCTAAATATTTCTTTCTATGCTAATTATAGAGTAATTAATTACTATTGTTTGCTTATTTAGCACATATTCCCCCGTTACTCCTTCTGCTGTTGCTGGCAGTGCATTACTATTTCAAACTTTACTTTTCACAAATACTCCTTCACACAAAAACCTCTCTTTTAGTACTAAACTACTTCTCCTGCAAAGATTTACTACATTTTGTAATTATATGTAGCCATTTGATTATTCTGTCTAAAGCATAAAGATACTTTACTATTATTGAAGCTTTTGCTTCTTGTTTTTCAGGAACTTGGGTAACCTTCGGAGGACAGATTTCAGACGAGGTAAGACAGTTTATATATCCTCACATAATTGGTCCCATTGATTTTTCTTTTGATTTGGTACAACATTCTGGGTGCCTTTGGCTAGACCTTGGGGAAATTTACCACTTTTTAGTTTTAATTAAGCTATAAATTAGTGTTTTCTTCCAGAATCCTCATACTGTATAAGATTCAGTTAAAGAAAAGTAGATTGGCCACAAGTATTCTTTTTTAAATAGAAAAGAAAATACACAGATTCAAGTGTATTAAAAGAAGAAAATTAAATTTTAGATGATGCAGTTTCCTGTTTTGATTTGTGTTGCAAATAATATGGTTCAGATTGGAAACTTATTCCATTGGTGTCTCAAGAGAGAAAAGAGGTATGCATGCAAGAACACCAAGTTCTAGAATACTTTTGAGTGTATTATTATTTTTAATATAGTCAGCACAAATAGTGCTTTCTATAATACTAACATAATTGGTCACATTAATACTCAATATATTACTTAATGGAGTCTGAAATCATATTTGTCCATGACAAATTTTATCATGTAGGCACTTAAATTATTTTTTTTTATTAGCTAGAATATGAAATTAACTTTAGTTATGATTATGTATTTTGTATAAGGTATATTGCATGATATGTCTCTGTTTATGTTGCTTTCTTTTCATCATATTATATTTGCAACTTTTATATAGTGTTATGGGATCAAATTGCACCTATGAATTGACCTCAATTGAAGCAGGTTGAATCAAATTCCTCTGAGTTATTATTTACAAAGTCCACAGGAATGCTTTTGCAGTTTTAAGAAACTGAAGGCTATTATAATTCAGCCTGTGTATAAGTGCACCATTTTCATTGTTTACTAATACTTGTGTGGCTGTGAAAATGGAAACTTATTAGATGCACTTTCTATTAGTGATTCCCTTGGGTTCCCACAGCTGTGGACCTCTTCCATCCTGGGACATCCACAGTCATAACTGAGGGTGGACTAGGAAATTGAGGACACAACACCAGTTATCAGTGCAAACGTGTGTGTTACAAGTTTTATTTAAACAAAGACAATGCTGAAAAAGTACAGTGCAAGCAGTCTTCTTCAATTAATAATCCACGAAAGCAGTGCAGGAAGATAAAATCTAATGAACAAATATAATAAATAGATAAACCCAAGGATAAAGTAACAGAGTCAGCTTCTTCATGGTCCCATTGTGCTCTCTCTCTCTCTCTCATCTTATTCTGCTTACCCATCAGGAATGCTCAGTGGGGCTGAGATACCAGCAAATGCAGTCCATATTACAACTCCCATCCCTGCCACCTTTGTTGGTTCGGCAGAGCCTCTGGAGTCCATGATCATTCCTGCTGCACAAAATCGTCAGGGCTGGTCCGTCCCTGGAACGTCTCTGCTTTCATGGGACTTAATGTGATCCTGCTTTTCCTTTCCCTCTCCATCTCCTCGATCTTTCTTACTCAGATCTTTTATACTCCTGTGAGTGTAGCTGCACTAAATGATCTGCAGAACCTCAATGAGGAATGGCTGTGCTGAATTCGCCTGTACACGTGAATAAGCAGTCAGCCAGTTCACCCATTAGATACTCTGCAGCCACACAGCTGTTCTGCACACACCCACACTCACATACTTATAATAAGCAGCACTTGGGTGTGTGACAAGAACCCTAGACGGGACACCAACCCATTAAGGGGCACACTCAGTCATACCAAGTAGCCTGTTAATGTAGTACAGTTTACTCTTTACAAAGTGTTCAAGTTTTCTGGTTACATTTAATAAAAGGAAATTGGTGCAGGAGTAATTTTCAGCACTGAAAACAATTTATTTTTGTGCAAAAATCTATAATAGGTAATGTTTCTCTCTTTGCTCACCTGTGAGGTCAGGTAGTTTTTCTGGGATCTGTTTTATACAAACCTAATAAATATGAACTATCAGTTTGAAAGATTACTGTCAATTATTATTATCAGTATTTGGAGTTGGCGTTTTTTCACTCCATTTGTAGTTCCTGTTATAACCATCAATATACGAACATGAGAACCGAAAATAAACAGAAAAATGGAAGTGCCAACAAAAAGTCTTTGGAACCATCTTTTTCTCTGATAAGTTTGCAGATAAAGTTCCCATATGGCACTTAAAAGCTGCAGTGAATGCCCCTTGCTATAAGGATGTACATTTCATATTTAGTTCTTTGAACCTCAGCCACGTTTTTCTCAGTCTCATAGCAATTACTTTTAATAAGGATGTCAAATCTGGAGGAATAAAGAGATTAAAAGATACTTGATAAGTGACTTTCATAGTAAAGCTGGACATTATGACTACAAAATTTTCTCGTTGGCATTGCTATTCAAGAAAATTGAATGACAACATAATATGATTATTACTTTGAAGAAGACGAACAGTTCCTGGTGAACAGCATTTAAAGAATTGTCATTTATAATTTTTAATGAGGAAAAAAATACATACCGTAAGAACATTTTTTTTACTTCCAATTTTGAAAGGAAAGCTAGAAATTTAGATAATGCTAGCTTCCAAACTGACAAGTACATTCTTTAGACAGATGGTGAGATTTGCTTATGCCAACTGATTTTTGCAAAAGTTGCCAGATTTCATATGCAGGTGCTCATCTCACATAAGAAAAAAAAAAATCTTTGTCCCCTGAAAGTAAAGAAATCCACAAGGCATTCGGGAAAATCAATAGAACATTAAGCAAATGCTGCACAGTTTTCCAAGTAAAGTAAAAGACTCAGCAGTCTGTTAACCGATAACACTTTTTTCAGTTTCAATATGAGGAGCAGGGCCTTTAATACCGCCTGTCCATCACTTTGTCCTGCACCATACTGTCACTTCTCTCTCTGATGTACACTTTAGTTAATATCAAAGCCACAATAAATATATGCAATACAGGTGCAAATCTAAGCTAAAATAAATTTGACAAGATAGCAGTGCGACTGGGCTCACAGTGTCAGGTCAGAAGGTTTATGATCCAGTAAAATGATTGATATGTGGCTAAGACAGTGGTTACCAGTTCTGGACCTTAGGTGTAAAGAGAGCATTTATATGCAATCCCATATTTCTATAAAAGTTTTCCTTAGATAAGCTTGTGCTCTTTCAAGGGTGACTGACCTAGAGATAGTGGCCATGCTTCAAAAATATTCAAGGTTCTTTTTAAAGCCTTGGTAGGGGTAATATTATAAATCATGACAAAATGGAAGAAACAAGCCCAGTAGAAACTCCAAAAAGGTTCCTCAATGCAAAATTTTCCAGTGTTTGGACTTTTATATTTAAAGCTGGAGATTAAGGCCTATAACAGGGCTTTGTATAATGGTGGCCTCCAAAATATCCAGGGCATTCCCCAAAACCAACACTGACCATGACTACGCTTAGTTTTGGACAGTACCAGCCTGGGAGCTCCATAATGTAACATAACATAACATAAAATTCTCAAACCCATTTAATTCCTTCCAGGAACAATAGAGGGCTAAAGCTTATCTTGGAAGCATCAGGCAGAAGGCAGAAACCAATACGGCATGGGGAACTGACCAATTGCAGCATATCCAGTGGAAAATCTATTCAGACCCAGGGAGAACATGCAAACCACACACTCCTATTGGGTATGGAATTTGAACCCAGGCTACTAAATTAGTAATGAAGCAAGCCCCAAATATAAATGGTTTAAGAATCTAAAACAAAAATTTCAAAACAAAAGAAAGAATCAAATTGATTAATCACAAAGTTCAAAACCAAAGAAAGTGAAATGTACCACAATGCCTTATTATGTCAGGAATGTGTTCTTAGTTTATTTATAGCATCTATTTATTTTTTTTAGGAATTCTTATTTTTGATTATGAATATTTTCATCACCACATTGCCATATTTTGTATCTGTTTTTTTTATGAGTGCCTCTATTTTGTCAGGCTGGACACTATGATGCTGCTAGATACATGCAACATTAGAACAATTTAGACAAGAACAGGCCATTCAGCCCAATAAAGCGCGCCAGTCCTATCCACTTAATTCTTCTAAAATAACATAACGTCTAGTTTTGAAAGTCCCTAATGTCTTACTCTCTACCATGCTACTTGCTAATTCCATGTGCTTTGTGTGCCTGCCATGAAACCTGAGCAGCATTACTCCATGTACAGTCAGAGCATCGAGCTATGGTTTCCTTTCAGCATTCTGACCGAGGACTTCATGGTAACTCAGGCAAGAGAAGTGCTGCAACACAGAGACTCTTCAGACATGAAAGTTTCTTTGGCCAGCATACAGGTGAGGACTGGGATAAAGTGCTGGGGACAGGTTCCAATAAACCAGGCCAAATAATGACTGTTTCGCCGTTTGCTGGTGGTATCAGGGACGATTAGACAGGCAGGAGTTAGCAGCATGTCAAGGGCTCACTAAAATAAGGCACGAAGCAAGTGTAAAGGAGTAGGATGGTGGGAATGTAAAGCAGGACAGATAGACTAGATGGGAGTTAACAATGGAATCAATGATCTCTTGGTCAGAGCTATGAGAAGCTGAGTCACTTTGTATCAGGTCCCTGATTCAGTCAGTTTGCAATTTCCTGCCTACTCCTTCTATTGTTGGGATAAGAGTGGCATACTGTCATGTCCTCTCTGTCTAAGAATAAGATTCTCAGAGCATATCTTTAGTTCTTGCCTAATGGCCGCGGAATTGGGTAATCGTCATTGGTGGCACATCAGGATGCTGAGATTGATGGTGAGGTTGGTGGGAGGCATTTCCACATTCCATTGTGTTTCTTTCTGGCTGGCCTTAGAAGTCCTAGAAAACTTCCTCCTGTATTAGACATCCTCCATAAACAGCTTACTGATATCAGATTCAGTAAATCATAACCTTAGTTTTTTTTTCATTTGTTATCTGTCATTTGCCCAGTGCTGACTGGATAGACTGTGGTCCAAGCAATCCTGTTATGTTATTAACTGAATATGAAAATGCATTGATGAACATTTAGGTTATTTTTTGTCTTACTCATCAATGGCATTTCATTCATTTTTTTAAAAACACACAGTTTTCTGTAATCATATTGGTCCCTTTTCTAGTATTAATTTCTAATAGTTCTGTTAGAATGTGACCAGCACTGGGCGCATCCTCCTACAGTATGTTTTTTTTTTTTTCCCTTATCGACTACCTTCTTTTTTTGCTTCAGTTTGAAGCTGCTAGCAACATAAAGTTTTAACTGGAAGCCACATTAACCATCTTTCTACACATCATCTTTTTTTTCATCCTTTTACTTCTGTCCACTCAAATAATAAAAACCACTGGTAGAAAGCAGTCCTCTAATCTTCACTTCTCTGTAGGGCATCTCAGGGTCAATGTGGCTGTATAACACTTTATGGCTAGCATGCTGCAATCATCTCTAGTGATGTGCGTTTCTACTCTGTTTTCTATTTAAAGAACCTGAAAATGCTCATAGGTTGTGTATCCACCAGCATTTCCCACCTCCAAACTACCCACATACTGTAGCTGTGGGGTATTCATTTAAAGGGCTATAGTTCTTGATTGACCATCTTGTTATGCCAGCTACTAAGGACTTATTGATAATCTCATACACATCCATCAGCAGAGCATCCCTTATCAATACCCCAGTACTCAAGGCAGCTGTGGGGGATTTAACCTTGCTAGACATTCACCTTGTTTGTTGGATTTTCCTCTCCCTCCTGTAGTTCCCACAAAAAATATGGATAAAAAACACACACGTCATTCTGGCTGCACTCCCATAATGAGACTGCCCAAGCTTTAAATACAATATAAATGGTGATGGCATTGAAATGCCAGCAGGATCAAATATGTGAGAAGAAAGCCTTTGATTATCTTTGTTCATTTTGCTACAATCTCGTAAATTACTTGATTGTTTTGCTTTTTGCCTCTTTAATTGTTTTGAAATGGTAGTGACTGAACAATGAGTTAAGAATGGAATTGAAGTGCATGCATCCTGTCTGTGTTGTTTCATCTTTATGTAAGTTTGGTGAAAAAGATGAAATAATATATCAGGCAATTAATAATCAGTTTTGTTTTTGGCAATGCAATAGTTAATTAAATAATTTGGTAAGGCTCCCTCTTTATTTTCCTTAACTTTCCCTGTTGGCCGTTAGACTAATATCAAGGTAACTAATGCACACCCATTTTAAGAAACTAAATAATACAATTTATTGAGTGAAGGATTATAGAAATATGAAACTGTATATATACCCCCATAGAAAACAGAACTTAAGACAGATAAACATATAACACAAAAGGGGCTGGATTTTTACTGGCTACTTCAAATTTTTCTTGGTACAATTAAACAGTTTTATGATACCATGTTATTAAGGATGATGTCCAATGCTGTGTGGAGCGGTTGCTTTTGTTGCTCCAGCTTCAAGTGGAGGACACTTCTTGTCTTTTGTTTGTGGTGTGATGTGATGCCTCATCCTTAGATCATTGTTATGCTCTTTGTGGTGTCCTCTGCAACATCATAGGGAACAGCGTCACCCTTTCTGGCACAAGAGTGAAAGCTGAAGTTCCATGCTTGAAATAATCGCTGCTTTTCAGACTTCTCAGACATGGCTCATTCACTTGCACAGAGCTTGGCTTGGCAAAGTGGATCTTAGACGTAGTTCAGGACGTCCAGCTCCCAGGCTCTATGAAGAGTAGATTCCAGGTCAAAGTGAGTTTGTGCGTTTTTTGACCTGCAGAGAGTGGGTGGTACCTAACCCCAAAAAGAGCAGATTGACAGGTTTCAGCTTATATATGCATTATTTTATCCTTCACATCACAGCCAGAGTTCAGTTAACAATTACAAGTCTATAGTGAAGGTCCCTCTGGGTGCCGTTTTGTCTGATTTACACCTTTGTTGGCAGATGAAGTACAGGCTGACCCTGGTATGGTAAAGACTGCAGTTAATCCATATTTGTCTCAGGACTGGGGGTTGGGAGCTGGTTTTCAGTTGGATTTCTGCATCCCTGTTAAATCTTATGTCTTCACAGGGCTTGTGTGTCACTTTGGGACTTTACCTCCTGACAGTGCTTTGTAAATAAAGCAGTATTTTGCCAGTTTTGAGCCCAAGTTGCAGTAATGTAGAGAAGGCACTCAATTATTATGCCCTCCACTGTGTAGACATTTGTAGCAACATTTTGTTAGCTTTAGTAAAACAGGTTCTCACATCCCTTCTTCAGTGAACAATTTAATGTCACCCTTCACCTTCTCAGATGTCCACCTTTAACACCTACTCTGTGTTTCCACACTTTTCATTTTCTATGGCTCAATTTCTTCCACTTTCCCCACCACACTCTCTGTGTCTTCGTTCTCCGTTCCATGACATGTATAATGAACTGTCAAATGATAGCCTACATTTCTTTTTATTTTTCATTCTGAAATTAATTCTCATCTGTTTTATATAAAAGACATACATGGCTATATACAGAAATAAATATGCATAAAAATATACAATATTATATAATTATATACAGTTTATGTGTCTATATAATATACCTGTATATAATGTTTTCACAGGTAAGAGCTTCTTTATGTGGACATTGTAGTATTTAACCTATTAAAATGGCTCTCTGATTTGTTTATTTGCAAATTAGTTTGAACAGCTGTAGCAAAATAAGCAGTTCCTGTTGTATACAGAGAAAAAGCGAAATTGCTGAGAACCTCTGTGAACTCCGTGCTTAATCACCCACAAAGTCAGTGGCAGCTCGCTGAAAACATATTCCAGTGATGCTACAGGCTACAAGTGAGCATTCTTTTTAGTTATATTCCCAGTTGTGTGTGAACTCCGGCTGACACTGGGATGGCCATCTGTGTAGGTATTTAGCCTTGTGTTATAATCTTCACATGATGACAAACTACTGTTTATGAATGGCCCTGTAGAGTATTTGGTTTGAAAAATGCTTTCGGCTCTACACGTTACTGAAACCTGCTTTTTGCAACAGCTTTAGGTGCAAGGCAGACATCAGCCTTAGATGAGACACTGATTATTGCAGGGTTCACTGACTCACACATATACCCTCTCTTGTTTAGGTCCTTTCTAACAGCCATTCAATTTAACACTCATACACTCACCTAAAGGATTATTAGGAACACCATACTAATACGGTGTTTGACCCCCTTTCGCCTTCAGAACTGCCTTAATTCTACGTGCCATTGATTCAACAAGGTGCTGAAAGCATTCTTTAGAAATGTTGGCCCATATTGATAGGATAGCATCTTGCAGTTGATGGAGATTTGTGGGATGCACATCCAGGGCACGAAGCTCCCGTTCCACCACATCCCAAAGATGCTCTATTGGGTTGAGATCTGGTGACTGTGGGGGCCATTTTAGTACAGTGAACTCATTGTCATGTTCAAGAAACCAATTTAAAATGATTCGAGCTTTGTGACATGGTGCATTATCCTGCTGGAAGTAGCCATCAGAGGATGGGTACATGGTGGTCATGAAGGGATGGACATGGTCAGAAACAATGCTCAGGTAGCCCGTGGCATTTAAACGATGCCCAGTTGACACTAAGGGGCCTAAAGTGTGCCAAGAAAACATCCCCCACACCATTACACCACCACCACCAGCCTGCACAGTGGTAACAAGGCATGATGGATCCATGTTCTCATTCTGTTTACACCAAATTCTGACTCTACCATTTGAATGTCTCAACAGAAATTGAGACTCATCAGACCAGGCAACATTTTTTCAGTCTTTAACTGTCTAATTTTGGTGAGCTTGTGCAAATTGTAGCCTATTTTTCCTATTTGTAGTGGAGATGAGTGGTACC
This sequence comes from Polypterus senegalus, assembly GCF_016835505.1. NCBI lineage: Eukaryota > Metazoa > Chordata > Cladistia > Polypteriformes > Polypteridae > Polypterus > Polypterus senegalus. The sequence continues at coordinate 122,391,741 of NC_053154.1, read as the reverse complement.
CGGTGGGGTCTTCTGCTGTTGTAGCCCATCCGCCTCAAGGTTGTGCGTGTTGTGGCTTCACAAATGCTTTGCTGCATACCTCGGTTGTAACGAGTGGTTATTTCAGTCAAAGTTGCTCTTCTATCAGCTTGAATCAGTCGGCCCATTGTCCTCTGACCTCTAGCATCAATAAGGCATTTTCGCCCACAGGACTGCTGCATACTGGATGTTTTTCCCTTTTCAACACCATTCTTTGTAAACCCTAGAAATGGTTGTGCGTGAAAATCCCAGTAACTGAGCAGATTGTGAAATACTCAGAAAGGCCCGTCTGGCACCAACAACCATGCCACGCTCAAAATTGCTTAAATCACCTTTCTTTCCCATTCTGACATTCAGTTTGGAGTTCAGGAGATTGTCTTGACCAGGACCACACCCCTAAATGCATTGAAGCACCTGCCATGTGATTGGTTGATTAGATAATTGCATTAATGAGAAATTGAACAGGTGTTCCTAATAATCCTTTAGGTGAGTGTATCTTTGGGATAAAGGTGGAAAATTGGGGTACACAAAAAAAAATATCAATGTAGATATAAACAGAGAGCATGTGCAACATTCCAATGAGTCAATATCCAGTATGCCTTAGGAGATTCATTCTTAAATTCAAGAATTGTGGTGTGGCTGGATGTCTTTTCAAAAATGACTGAAGGTGTGGCCAGCCCTGTGACATATAAGATGATTAATACTGTTTTTTGCAGGTGAGGTAAAATAGTCTCATTTCTGGAAATAAGACAGGTGCAGGGAAATGGGAAATTTTGGAACTAGGTATTGGCAACCCAGGGGCTTCAGCAGTTGTTTGGGACCAATGTGAATTCATTTAGAACCCCTTGCCATTAGTTATAATGGAGCAGTGGAGTGGTGTGCTATGAGCGTTCGCTGTGAAAGCCTTTTATAAGAATGGTGATAGTGTGACTGCTGCGCAAAGGGAATTTCGGCATCTTTACCAGTTAGGACATCATGATTGTGTCCTGTCTGCTCATGTGATTACAATATGGGTGCGTAATTTTGAAGAAACGGGTTCAGCCTTAAAAAAAGAAGTCCCTAGTTGGAGCCAATTCGCATACTGCTCAACAATCGATGCCAGCTGTTTAACAATTGTTTGGAAGGTGTGTCACTTCACGCAACTGTGACATTCCATGGCCTCCAAGATCCCCAGATCTGACTGTTTGTGATTTTTTTCTGTGGGGACATCTTAAAAGCAAAGTGTACCACACACACGTGATGCAAACATTGCTGAACTAAAAAAGAGGATTGAAGAGGAAATCTCTGGCAATTCCTCTTGACATGTTACGTCGAGCAGTGCAGAATTTCCACAACAGGCTGTCAGAATGTGTACGGAGAAATGAATACTTTATGATATTTTCTTCGAAACATTAAATGAATATTGAATGAATATTGATTACCATCATTAATTGCATATCCTGTACAATACATTTTATCATTAAATGTATTTTGTAATGTTTTTATTGAACGTCAATTGAAAATTTCCCGTTTCCCTGCACCACCCTTTATTTTCAATTCAGTTTTGTCTTTAAGCAATTAGTGTTAATCAATGTTAATTTGTGACAGTTAATAACTTTAATGCTCTGATTTCTCTGCTACAAACACACATCCTTCTGCTGTTTGTCTGCTGGGGCTAAATGTTAATGACTTAGAATGAGAGAGTTTGTAAATTGATCTTTTGATTAGTGAATATCAGCTGTGCTAGGATTCTACTGATTCTATGCTCTTAGGTACAGTTTAGTGTATATTGAAGAATATAATGGAATGCTGAATCAAGATATGATCTGCAACTGGTAATTAATAACAGAGTCTAGACAGTCTCTCATACTAGTGCTGATTTTGATAGTGGTGATTTCTGCTGAAGAGATGGTAGAATACATTTGGCTTTAGCTCAACAGTGCGCTACAGTGACCTTAAGATAGTAGATTTCAGCAGACTGCAAGCAGAAAGAATAAAGTGTTTACACTCTGTGGAGCACCAATCACAGCCCCGTTTAAGAGGACAGTAATGAGTGTGAATGTGCCATTCTCAAGCACTCACTGTTTTGTTTTTTTTTTTCATTTTTAGGTGGCTGAGCAGCTAATGACAATAGCATATGAAAATGGAGTAAATCTCTTCGATACTGCAGAGGTTTATGCTGCTGGCAAGTATGTGGAATAAATCATTAAAGAATCAGCTTTAGCCAAATAATAAATATTAATAAATGCTTTACCCAGTTTAATTTTTTTTTTAAATATTTACAAATATGCCCTTTTTTACTTTTGTAGAAATATTTTATAAGGCAAAATGAAGTTGATCTCTTTCTGGAGTGGAGACATTTAATACTCAGTGGCGTAATGCAGAATGTGGTCTTCCCTGCAATAATGGAGGTGTGGACCCCTCCCTGAAAAAAATCTTTTATAATATAACTCTGATTTAACATTCTGATGTTCAACATTTTCACATACAGTATTTAATGTTTTTGGACACTGTTGTTAACATATAAAAACTCTTGCCTGAAGAAGTGCAAGTCTGTCAGGCTAAGTCATATGGTAGCTAAAAGCGCCTCTATCCTGACTTTCTTGATCCAGATTTTTTTTAAATTTATTTATTTTTGACTGCTCAGATATAGTAATTAAATGACCAATCTAATTCTGTCTATTCTGAATGTGCCTTGCATGCACGAGATGAATGAAGCAATATTGTCAGAGAGATGCAAACTAAAAGATGCTGGTTGCTGCTGTGCTTCACATCATTTCAGTGCAGGACGGGTTAGGATTTGATGGCTGAAGATGACAAGAAAGGGTACAAAGAAATAAAATATCAGAGCTATTGGTTTGAGCGCATGTATTCATGCTGATGTTCCATACATAGAAACAAGCAACCCAAAGAATAGGAAACAGGAATGGTGAGAGTGATGTAGACAGTTTGGAGGCAAAACCAGCCACTGAAAAGAAAAGACTTTTTTTGCTAATTGTACTGCTCTAAAATTTGACAATTTCCTGCATTTAACATTTTTTTTTGTCATTGGTCCCTAGAAAAACGTTGTATGGGTGTTCTCCTGTATTTCAGTCTTGTTTGCCTCTTTGCTGAAGCCAAAAATGATTCAAATAACTATTTAAAGTCTAAATTAAACCTGTGCTACAGTATGCTTAGCCAATTTGTTGCAGTTCATTGGAAACCTGGTGTGGCATTAACATATAATAATGAAACATATGAAGACCCAATTTTTATTATTTACTTATTTTTATTAAAAATACTATATACCCATATTTCTACCTTGGTCTGAGGCTGTCAGGCTGCTCAGCGCAATGTTATAAATAAGCTTGTGATCATTTGCAATCGGAAGAGGTGGGCAAGGAGGACAAGGAGAAAAGGCCTCTTCTGTCACACCGCGATGCTCAATTTGCCTGATGTACAGTAATCTGCTCTGTTTATGACATGGGCAGCATTTCACCAGTCCTCTCTTTTATTGATGCTTTAAGTATAGATGTTATCTCTGGTAGTTCTGGCAGTGGCCAGTTGTGTCAGTTGCTTGATTTAGGCATTGCTTCATTATTTTGTTTTTCTTATCATGATGGATCTCTTTGTTGTCTACTGGCTAACTTTGGTGGATCTTTTTTTTTTGTCTACTTGCTAAGTTGTGAATTTTTTTGTGCGTTTGCCTGTAGCGTAATGCAAAATGTGACACACTGTTTTTTACCCTGAAAATGCACACAATATATTTATTTTTTCTGATGAGAGGGCTGCCCCTGCCTCTCAGGGGCTACAGGGACATCTGCTATGCTAGTAGTAATAGTACATCATATGTAGGCATTTTTAAAAATGTCTTATAAGCAGTGATACAATCTTAAATATGTGTAAAATACTAGTGTTTATTACTATTTTAATGAATTAATGTTTTTTGCATAATATATATAAAACAAATACAGTATGAGCTCATTTAGCAGTTGCTCTAGTTTCTGAAAAGGTAAACAACGTGTAACAAAACTAATAAATAAAAATATGCAATCAAATACAAAGAACTTCAACATTATGACAATTTAATTTATTTCATATATTTAGGAAAATATACAATCAATGCAAGTGTCTTCATGTCATTTTGGAAAATGCAATAAGGAAACCTATCTCCCCATGATCATTTAAAGCATTCCAATACTTGTGTTTTTCAGAGCTGAGTTTATTTTGGGAAACATCATCAAGAAAAAAGGCTGGAGGTAATCTATTATTATCCTTATTGTTATCTTTTTTTTTATTTCTCAGTTTGTGCTGGTTGCCTTTTACCAGGAACCCACTGGGTTTCTTAAGTGTTATTGTCTGATGGACAGTTTCAAGGAGGGCGATCTTTAGAAATTGTGCCGCCCTCACTTTACATGACAGTTTGTTAAGATACTTTTCGAGACCTAGTCATGCAGTTAAAGTACTTTGAATCATATGAGCGTTTGTGTTCCACATTCATGAAATCTCAATTTCAAAGTCTTTCTTTTTTTCTTAGTTTTTCTACCTCTTTGACTGAGACGTTATTATTATTATTATTACATTCTGTCAGTCATGATTGGTGATTATGTCGACCCCAAACATGCTGGTGCTCCAGATCCTGTAGAATTCCTCTGAGGGCACTGACTATTACTGTTATAACAACTGCCCTCCTGTGCCAGAGTCACCACATTTTGATCTGCAGGTCTTTATATTTTGTGATGTTCTCCCACTGCTTCTCTTCATCATGGCTGTCTCTCAGTATTTTCAGTATAATGCACATCTGCTTCTTTTCACTAACTGTGATGTCTGGGGTGTTGTGTGGTAATATAGTACTTTCATTTTCTTGCTTTTAACATTTTTTTCCTGCATTTTTGTCTCACAAGTTGTTAGCTGCAGGTAAGTAATGATGGACTCAGATGTTCCAATGTATCATTGCTGCTATCTTTTTTTGTTGTCAATCTGCCCAATTGTAGCAAAGCTACATAACTTATCAGTCGAGTTGGCCTCCTGGACTGTCCATCACTTTATAATGTACATGGGAGGGTGTCTATCAATAGCCCTTCAGACAACTTTGAGGACGACCCAGTGTAGGGGATGATCCCGCCCGGTAAATATTCCAGCAGCCAGTTGCCGGCATCATGTTACCATAACAACCAAGCTGGGAAAAGATGTTTCGGCGGGAAACTTTTCTTTTTAAGGGGAATGGTGGATTGAGGAAAGGAGGAGAAAAAAGGAAGGAAAAGGCTGAAGGCAAGGATGCGACTATCTATGCTTTAAGAATCATCAGGATCTGATTTCACCCAGGGATGTCTGCTATTTGTGGTCAGTGTGACGTATCTCCGAGAAGAGGCCAGGGTCTGGTGTTCTCCGGGTGCTCCAGTTTGGTGAGTCGGACTCGTGAGTGCGTTTCTTCATGATAGCCAGCGGAGAAGCCGTTTTTGCCAGAGGACTGTTGTGTTTCCTCATGCCATCCTATGGCAGGAACTGAACTGCAGGTTTCTTCTCCGTATACATGGACTTCGTTAAATCTTTCCTTTTGCTTTCTCTGAGAACAGTTCTTTTTTATTTTTCTTTATTGTCTGTGTAAAACCGAGGGTTTAGGATTTGGCCGCTGGGGCGGGCGTCTGGGGAAGGGGGTTCACTAATAAACATTCCGGCACCGGGCAAGTAAATGTAATCAGCAGATGTCAATATATTTACCAGTCTCGCTTTCTTCTGATTTTGATTTTTTGCCAGTTATTTAAGGGTGTGAATAATATCGTCAACTTCCCTCTCGGGTGGTGAAGTGTAGGAATCATGTTCCTTGCAGCAGCTGATTATGTGGTCTACTGTTTCTTTGGCTACTTTGCTTAGGTGGCTTTTCTGTCTTTTGTCAGATGTTTGGTCATTTTGTGAAATAATTGCATTTTTTTCTAAGGGTTCGTTCCTATGAGACCTTCTGTTTTTTTTTTCTTCAAAGCGTACCACTTCTTGATCTCTGCACCTTTTCCTTGTAGGCCCTTTATTTATTGCACATAGAATGTTTTTTTTGGGCCACTTTTCTATTCAGCTGTTGAACAGTTAACACTGGAAAAAGCAGATTTTGCTTACTGAGCATTTTTAGGTGAATTTTATGTATTTTGACCTGTAGATGAGAAAAAATTAATTTTACTAGAAAGGGAACACAAATATACCAATACTGTTGTTTCATTTGAGAATGGGACAGCCGTGCTAAAGAGTTTTAAATACATTAAAAAGAACTGGCCATTCCATAAGCATATGGTTCCAGGGCAGAAAGTGTGGTATGTAAACCACTTGTCGAATCAAGAAAGGTATTTTTTTGTTTCTGCTTCATATTAAATTTGGACTGATGACAAATTTTGTGAAACAAGAACTGTGAAGGAGTTCAATATTTGAGACAGATGTTTCAATGAATACCTGATGCCAAAATTAAGGAAGACATTTTTTTTTGGTCCACAAATGAGATGTATCATCAATAACAGGTGGTTCGAAGATCTGCTTCTGGTGCCAGAGGAAACTGAATGGAAGGCATTCAAGATTCTTGTCAACTGCAGAGCCCCAAATAATGTCCAACCGATTGTCAGCATACTTCAAGCATACAAAACTAATGAAGTGTATTCACACTTGAACTTTTTCACTGCTAATCTTGGTGCATTCAGTGATGAACATGGGGAAAGGCTTGATCAGGACATTGCAACAGTGAAAAAGTGTCATCAGGGCAACTGGAATCCAGCGGTGCTTGTTGACTGTTGTGGGGCATGGGAAATAAGAAACATCAGATGCTGAGTACAAACAAAAAGCAGCAGCAAAACATCTTTAGCTCAATTGAAGTAATGCAGTTTGACAGCATCATTAGGGATTAAACACGCCAAAGTCAATAAAAGTTCATTTAATGTTTCAGCAAATTCCTGCAGGATACAGTCAATCTGAAATTGTATTTATGTTCAGCTGGAAGCTATCTGTCAAAATATGCAGAATATTATAATTCATCATGACCTTTCTGATCTTTCAGTATAAAATATCTAGCTCTGACCAGTTTATAATTTTGGCTGTATATCTGATGACGGGAATGTGTCTGGATGGTATTACAAACATTGTGGATTTGAATATCTTCTTTACACTTCTAATGCACTTTTTTTACTGATGATTGATGTTAACTGCCTGTAAGATGCCCAAGTACTTGTACTTAATATTTGGATTTCGTTACCACTGGGTATCTCTGTTGCTTCTGTGCTGAATAATTTTCCATTGGTCATAGATGATATAATGCACTATTTCAAGCTAAACTCCCTTGTGATATCTGTGCTGTACCTTCAGACAGTTTTAGATGATGAATTTTCAGACATCTTTAGATCCTACATGTGAATTAGAAAGGGTGGTTTGCAGAGGTTTTGAAGTCTTCTAACCTGGTACTGTCTTTCTTAAGATAACTGACAGTGGAAACGCGATGATTAAATGTACAAACAGTAGAGTTGAGACTGACCGTCTTTCTCTTCACCAGCTGTCAGATTTAGCTTCCGCTGACCCATTACCTTCTTGACAAAGCTTTTGATATCATTGCTCATTCTGATTATTTCCAAACGTTTGAAAATCCAATTTTGCCAATGACTCAAAGATGTTTTTGTTGTCTATCTATGCAACATGTACAGTAAATTGGTTTTCTGGTGCTTGCAATTTTTCAAGTTGACTTTATTAGAAAGAAACTGATCTATTGTGCCTCTCAGATTTTGACAGTTATATTTTTGTTCAACTGTAAGCAAACTGTTTTCGCTTCATGTTTTTAGCTTGAGCAATGTTGTCAGATTGCTTATAAGACAATGGCTATACTGTGTCTTTCACGTAGTATTTCTGCAGACAATAAGTCCTGTTGGTTGTCCTCCGCTCATAAATGTGTCCTCCTTATAGCGTGTTGTTTAACTGCACAGCAATTCTCTGATTTAAAACTGGTCAGAGTTTTGAGCCAGAAGCCATGCATTACACCCCTTTCAGGCGCAATCCAGTCCTTGATCTTTTTTATTCTTGTCTCAACTGATCTTGGTGTTATCTTTATATACAGTATAATACGCTACTGTGGCTATTTGTTTGTCTGTCCAAGATTTAAAATTACCTGTAGCTCACAAACCATTTGAACTATTGACCTGAAATTTGGTGCACATACATTATGTGACGTCTACTATCCACTTTCGGGGTGATGATTGACCTCTAAGGTTAATCTTCTGTTTATTGTTATTTTATTTTGGTGTAGAATGAACTGTTGGCAGTGGCCAGCAGGGTGGCTGTGTGTTGCATGTGTATGGGCACCATTCTCATTCCCTACCACTTTTGCCGTCACTTCCCCTACCTCTTCATACCTTAAAACATTCTTGAGGCAGATTGAAGAGTTAAGTGCCAGCTTAAGTGAAAAATTAAAGAAAACATACTAAGTAATTGCAGCACAAACATTGACCTAATCAGTTTTAATGCGAAAAGGTGCAGATGAAAGAAGAGAAGAAGTGGGCCGCTAGAATGGAGAAAAGAAGAGCTGCTCAGGAAGCAGCAAGCACATTAACCTCTGACCAAATGAATGATAAACGTACAGAGAAAGAGGGTGAAAACTAGGAATGCTCAAGTCAAGTGTGTTCACTGCACGTTATTGTGCAGTACGCCGTTACTGATTATTAATATTATCATTATTTACCACTGCTGTCCTGCAGCTCTATGAAACCTGGGCTTAGGTGCAGGGTTGGTTATTATCTGTATGGAATTTACACATCCTCCCATGCTTGGCAAACATTTGTTAGATACTCTGCTTTGCTTCCACATCCTTAAAGATTATGACAGAGTCTGTTCAGGAGTATGCCCTGCAGTGGCCTGGCATCTCTTCTGACAACATGTGGCAAGAGTGGTAACAATAATGGCTAAAGTAGTGTTTGTTACTATTATTTTTTCATCTACTTAAATTCTCACTTGCTTCAGATTGAACTATAACTGTAGACAATCTGGCCTGTGTTTAATGACAGATGTTTATGGAATAATTGTTATGGTATTTACTGCTAGAGCAATAAAGTACTGCACTTTAAAGAAGTGCCTTAGACATTACTTAGTTTAGATTTATCCACATATCAGTGTATGGGATAGCCTGACAGTTTTAATAATAGCTCCTCAGGCATGGCTGACTATAGGGTAGGCTTCAGCTTTTGTTTTACAGAGTCATCCTGGGGCAATTGCAATGATAATAGCTAGATGTTGAAACCAGAATCTTTTGAAATGACAGTTTGAAACCACTTGCAGTGCTACCAATGCCAACTGAATTTTTTCATTAGTTCAGATTCTACTGATGGGATCACTGAGATCACACACGGCACAGTACTATTACTTAGATTTGACTCAAAGCAAGTTTTATAATAATGTGGAATATGGCACTTAGAGTAGTGTGTAGGATTAAAACAATGATTCATGCATGATTGGGAATATATGAAAATAATTTGTTTTTTATTTTGTCTTCACTCCTGTTGATTATTGTGTTATCACTAAAAATACTTCAATAAAAATACTGAACCAACTATCTCAGATTGGTAGGTAGAATGTAGTCCCAGAGCATTTTAAATTCAAAGTTTTGCTTCGATTTTACCATCAGCTCATCTCTATCTCAAGCTAGATTCTTTGAGAAAAAAAAGATTAAGCTGTAAAGCAAATGAAAAGCACTGAATTTCAGATTAGTATGTCAGAATTCAAACATGATTTTGTTCTTATTTCCTATTTATATTCCTATAGCTGGATATGTGAAGTGTGTGGACTGTGTCTTTCCTATTTAGCTAGTCTCCTGTTCTTTTTTTGTACTGATTTTACATGCTATGCGTCATCATACTTACAGAAACCCCCATCAGTTCTTGTTCCTGATTTCTGTCTGTCTGTCTATATTATGTTCCATGACACCTCTTCCAACATCATTTGTGTCCGCTGTAAGCTGTACATCCAAATCACATGTGCTTTTTGATCAGCAGTGTGGCTTAGATGATATTTTCTACCAGCCATCATGCCCTGTCTTAAGTTTTTGTACATTAAATTACAGAATGATAATATAATCCAATTAGCAGAATTAAAGAGAAAGCAATGTTTTATTTTTCAGATTCTACATGTTAATAACTTTTATTTTCTTATATATATTTAGAGAATTGTACTGTATAATACATCCATGCAACAGATGAGAATGATGTGCAACATTTACATTTGCAAAGCACAGTATAATGAAATATATCTTTATTATTTTCTAATGTTTACTTCTGTGAGTCGAGCTCTACTTTTAAATGATTAGTCACATCTTTTTGTTTGATGTATTGCACTAGATTCCTTCATTCAAATTGGGTAATTGCATTTTATTCTGAACGTCATTTTCCATTATGAAGACACAAAATATACTTCACACGTAAGGGTTTGTGTATGTAAGAGTATTTTTCAGTTCTATTTTCCAGCTGTTTTAATTATATTTTTAATTTGAGATAAACACTTTAAAATGTATTATTAATTCAAACTAATAGTAAGCTGAAAAAATCCTGGATTTCAAATTAGTCAGTCAGTCAACTGCTGGCTTTGACCATTAGCCTATTTATTTAATGTCATGGTTAAAATCAGATATTGCATGCATTTTTATTTAATGTTATGGTTAAAATCAACTTTTGCATACATTCATACTGTTTTCAGGCATTGCAAGCTTTTCATAAGTTAGTTTGCCTGCTTTTCTGAATTAAATAATTAATAATTTAAACAGCAAAACGCTGCAAGCTTCATATTAATGACATTCAAACTTAATGCTACTGGTCACCTGCAACTTGGTGTCCTTAATCCCCTGCAATGGAAGTTTTTTTATTATAATCATTCTTTATATACAATATCAAAAGAGATAAAAAATTTTCGCTTTGTTAGCAAAATAACAAAATTTGTTATTTTTGTATTTGATATGAACCATATATTGTATATGTATCCTGTTACAAGTATTCACTGCTGCAGTGTGATGTAAAATTCTCAAACCTTCTTAATTCAATGTAAGTTTGCAGAGGGCCTCGGAGTATCAGGCAGGAACCAAGTCAGCATAGGGTACCAGTCCACCAATGGCCCACTCAAGTACACTTTGACAGTTTACCTAACCTACACATTTTACGAACGTGGGAGGAAATCAGGACACGACATCTTAATATTTTGCTAAATCATTATGTTGTACATTTTCACAGCTTAAATAAGACATTACATTTTTACACTTGCTTTATCCAATTTAAGTTTATGGAGTGCCTCATAGCATCAGGCACAGCACTGGAACTAACCCTGAAGTGGATAAAAGTCTGTCTGCTTGACCACTTTAGAGTTGCTAATTAACCTAACAGAAACATGGCAGGTACAGCATGTGGAGGAACAGCAAGGTACTGCAGGAGAAATCTGTGCAGGTGGTTTGCTATAGATACTGTATATCCTACATCAGGCCCCATCCAAAATTGACCACTGCATTTCTTTCAGTGCTGACCGCTATAATCTTGTAATTGCTTGAAAGGCATTTGAAAACTGCTGATGATGATTATTGTTATTAGTAGTAGTAGAGATAACATAAACTTATTTGTATTTTTGCTTTCCATCTTTGCTGTTTTTAAGCTTTTACATATTGAATAGAAAGATATTTCTTACCAGGGGTGTGTCAAATTTACATAGCTTAATGAATTTAGAAGTTAGTCCTCAAATTGATGCAAAGAGAAAACCCATGGTTAGATATTTAATCTGTAAGTATAAATTAATTCAAAAATGAAATTAAATCATTTCAACCCGAGGCTATGTGGCTTACAAGATGACGTATAAAAGATTCTCCTTAGCTTTTGAATATCATTACTTTATTCTTAATCATATTGAGAATTTTCCTGAGATATCACATTCTTAATAAAAAATGAAAAGCCCGTATCACCTTCTAATATATCATCTGCTTATGATGGGTAGTTCTAAGGTTCAAGTTTACAAGAAGAGAATTCAAACAATTGACTGACAATATACTACATGAGCTGAACACTTGAGTCATTTGCATGTTAGAAACGATGACATTTGTGTGGATTACTGACTTACAAGGAAATCAGCAGTTTGCTCATTTCTAGTAAAGCAAATTCAATATCATTTGCAATCCATAATAAACAATTTACAATTGAAGTGAACAGCAGATAGATCCCATCAGTTTATGAAACTCAGTCCTCAAAGAATTACAAATTACAAAACACGTTATTTACAGTTCTTGACAGAAATCCAATCACAATCATTTTTTGGAAGAACTGAAAAGGGTGAGAAGTGGAGGGATTGAAGTGGTCAGAGAAACTGAGAGTATGGCTGCCGCAGTTCTAAGTGAGAGGAGAGGGCACATGCCAGGCTTTGAAAGAACAAAGATATAATTTTCCACTAATGCTTAATGTGGAAGGAGCTTTTAGGTAATGTCACCAGAATATAAGTTCCAGTGTCTACCTTATGTTGAATTTAACAACGTAACGTGTTAATCCTGTGATTTTTCACTTCTCATTACAGTTTTCTGAACGATAAACTTGTTTTTTGGTGTCTCTACCTAATTGTTAGGGTTTAATATATATTTAGAAGAATCCATTTCTGCACTCAGAAGTTGGAAATGTTTCACATCTTTTTAGTCTATGTGTGTGACGTAGCTGTTGTGATAGGATAAAAGACTTGTTCTGATCATCTGAGATATCGATAGAAAAAAACAAATCTCTGCATTGGTATGTGAATACCTCTGAAGTATGCAAGGAAAACTCACACAGATACATGAAAAACATGTAATCCCCACACATACAGCAACCGTGGGCAAGATTTATACTCAGGATGTGAGATCTGTGAATGGAGTAGCAATAAGCTGTGATATGTTAAGAAGAATAAACTATGCAACATTAATTTTGATCCACAACATGTTCCTACATATAAAATATTTGAAATTCAGATTATTTACCTTCTAAATTCAAAAGTGCTACTTTCTCTGTGATGTACAAAATGAACAGGACTTCCTAATTTTGATGAAGTGTTTTGGGCTGGTTGGTTTGAGTGCTTTGTGTGGTTGAGAAGAAAAAAACTTTCATGTAATTTAAAGTGGTCAAGTGGAAACTGTGCTTAATATACTGTCCTTTTCCCATTACATTGTTACTGGGAGTCACTGATTATCCCAGCAGTATGGGATACAGGGTAAGTGCTAACTTCAGACAAAACACCATCTATCACAGGACACTATCACATTCCAATACTCGTTCGTATATGACCAACTTCAAGTTACCAATTAACCTAGCTTACATGTCTTTGGGATCTGAAATGAAATTGATGTACCTGAAGAAAAGCAACAGGCATACAGTAAGAACAATGCAAACTCAACAAAGACTGGGTCAGGAATCAAACCTGTGTCATAGGAATCATGAGGAAACAGCTCTAACCACTGCTTTGTTGTTCATAAAAAGAAGAAAGTTGTAGATTGTTAAATCTATATGTCAACCGGTTTTCAGCAAAGAAGAAAAGCGATAGGCAATGAACAAAAACTCCAGATCTTGCATGAGTAAAGAGTCCAATGGATATAAACCAGTTGCCTATTCCTCACTGTTTGCCCATGCACAGATGGAAAAACTCTCTTCGCTCCATATCCAAGGCTCTGTCTATAAATGAGGCGTGAATAGATGTGTCCCAACTCTGGGATCACTCTTCAATGACACACCTTCTAATCACCAATCCGCAGTCATACCCTACTGTATATGTATCACTTGGTCATAACTGAAGTGATACCAAAAAAAACCTATAAGCACACAGAAATGTCCAGCAAAATCACACTGACACAAGAGCCATTATTAACACCCTTAAACACACTAAGAGTAGAAATGTTAGATTTGTATACACAATGAGAGGTGTGAAACCACAAAATACTCCTTATGAGAAGGATTTAGGAGTCATAGTGGACTTGTCAGTATCAAAATCTAGACAACGTACAGAAGCCATTAAGAAGGCTAACAGAACATTAAGTTATGCTGTATAGCAAGATGTGTAAAGTACAAGTCAAAATGATAAATGATCTGGATAGGAATATAAATAACATGCTGATTAAGTTTGCAGATGCTATCAAACAAGGTTGAATAACAGCTAATCTAGAATCATTACAGAGGAACTTATATAGTACACAGGCCGGGCAGATTTGTAGCAGATGAAATTTAATGCAAGTAATGTAAGGTATTATACACAGGCAGAAAAATATTAGATTTGAATTTTGACATGGGAGTCATACTGGACTCATCAGTGTCTATATTCAGAAAGCATACAAAAGTTAGTTAAGAAGGCTAGTTGTTAGGCAGAATGTTAGTTTACATAGCATAAGGTGTACAGTACAAGTCAAAGGAGGTTGTTAATAGGATAAAAGACATGGTGAGTTTAAGTTATGTAACACACTATTGAGGCCTCATCCGAACTATTTTTGGTCTTGGGGCTACAGAACAGACATGACGGTGCTAGAAAATCCCCAGAAAAGAGCGACTAGGCTGATTCTGGGACTGAGAGGTACAAGCTATGAAGAACGATTAAAGGAGTTTAACTTTTTCATTTTAAGCAAATGGATAATAAGAGATGATATGAAGTTTTTAAAATTATAAACGAACTAGTACTGTGGATCTAGGCTACAACTTTGAAATTAGTTCAACAAGAACATGAAGACACAATTGAAAGTTGTTAAGGGTAAATTTCACACAAATGTTAAACGTTCTTTCTTCACACAGTGAACCAGAGACTTATGGAAAATACTGGAATAAATTACCACATAGGATAGTAGTACTAGGGTGTTGTAGCCATTATGAGTGCAGTGAGAAGTCAAGCAAAATTACACATTTTATTGGCTAACTAAAAAGATTACAATATATAATATTTCAAGGCAACTCAGGCCCCTTCTTCAGGCAAGATGTAGGGTATTAGACAATAAGACTTTAGAGAACTTCATAACTGGGCTTGATTTTATTTTTGAGAAATTAGGTAGATAGGGTTAGTGTGCTGTGTTGGACTGAATGACCTATTCTCGTCAAAACTTTTCTAGTGTTCTAGTGTGTTTCATGTTTAAGCTGCATCTAGCCAATCATGTCATTGGACTTTCATTGCTTTTGCCTACTTTACTTGCATAATGGACTCTGTCTACTTATTTCACATCATTTCTGCTTCCGTTGAATAAATCTTTTTTTTTTTTTTTGATATTGTAGTAACGATGGATACTGTCCAGGTTATTGTCCTTTGAACACACATCATGTAATGGAATTCTTTGTTAATGATGTACTAGTTGGACATTGTAAGTACTTGTGAATTTTATAATAAAATGAAGCAAGGTTCCCTGCAGGAAGCTCATACATGCACTGGACCAAAATGAAATGGCATCCCTAATTTGAATTAAAACAAATGACCAAGTCTCATAGGTACTGCCCACTGCATCACCATAAATGATGGTATTATCTGAATTATATTGTCTCAAACTCAATGATACTTCACATATCAATGAGTTTCTTTCAGCATTGATCTATAGTTAAATAATCTCAATGGTGTCTATTCAACAACTCATCAGAGGTCTGAACATGTTGAGCTTGGAAAAAGAAGACATTATATATATTGGACACAAGTTGTCAATCGGTACCTGCATATCCGCCATGAAAATAATGAAGTTAACAGATTCTTGGGTGAGGAGGATAGGTCATTTTGCTTATTAATCTGTTGAAGAAGTAAATCCAGACCTTTCCCTGGCATCTCATCCATGGTGAGTTACTGTCTCTCTATTATAAAAGAAAATCTTAAGACAAGACTATTTTCAACAGATTTTTTCAATTCCCAACCATTTTCAAACACGCCCATGGGCCACACACCTCTTATTCGTGTGAATGCTTTTGCCAGACACAGTTCCTGCGCTCTCAGCTATTATAAATTATTATGTTTTCTTCACTTTAAGTTCCCAATAAAAGAAGACTTATTATTTCCAAATCTTATTGAAGAATTTGATCCAGAGGGGTTATCAACAGAAGAAATGAGTACACGTGCAATCCTAGCACCGAGAAACGATGAAGTCAAACAAATTAACGTGAACATTGTTGATTGGTAAGATGGTAAATTGGCTAAATGCATATCAATAGACTATGCTGAAACAGTTGGTGGGGATGGTGTGCAAGATGAAACCTTACAATATCCCATAGAATATCTATAACCATTGACACCAGCCGAATTACTGTTGAAAGAAGGATATATATTGTATATGACAATTAACAAATCACAAGGACAAACATTCAAAAAAGCTGGTTTATTTATTAGAGAGAATGAAAAGATATTCATTCACAGCAGTTATACGTTGTGTTGTTACGATGTAAGTCCAAACACAAAATAAAAAATTCAATGAAATATTGACAAAAAGTTAATTCAAAAAATAGTTTTTACTGAAGTTTTACAGTAATATTGTAAGTTTAAAAAGAATTAATCGTGTTAATTTCAAAGCCAAACAGAATGAAACCGTATAACAATTTTTTTTTAATTTATTACGTTTTACTATTTTTTACTATGGTTAATTACTCGCTGTAATGCAAAATACTTAGTTCTATTATGCATATGTAACAATTCCCATGAAAATAACAATCTGTTTAAATTGTAGATCCGCTTCACCATACACATGCAGATCTGTGAAGTGGCTGGCGCATAGCGCCCACCCGTGGGTTGGCGAGCGAAGTGAGCAGGGAACAGAGCCCCCTCATCTTATATATGATGATAAAATGACAAATAAAATGATAAAATGATTGATGACAAAAAAGCTTTGTCTTTCACAAATGTGTAATGGGATAAGCAGGTATTAAATATATACATGAGCGATAAAGAAGAGATTGAAATTAAGCAACTTTGTTTTGTATAATGTGCTGTTCCCTTCATACAATGGATATTTACAGTCTAGCACTGAACTTAAAATGTTTATCTTTCTCCTACTGCTGCCCTTTAGAATGGAGGGGTACAGGAGTCGAGCTGCCCAGCTACAGCCCTGCCCCACTCAGCCTACACCTCTGACTACATGAAAGCTGTTAATCTCCATATCAGCCGGTGGTAGCACCTTTCCACATCTGAGAATGAAATGTTACTCGGACTGCACATTATTAAACAATATTTGTTGTATATTCTGTTTTTCATTTTAAGCAACTGCAGTCACTTTTATATTTATTTCCTTTTATTGAATGTACTGTTTTACTAAAAAAACTAAAATAATAGCAGTATATAGCAAACTTAAATTTTGAAGAAAATAATGTGTTTTATAAAAATGACTTGTTAAATTACTTATTAAATATTAATGGGGTTTTTGGGACTTCCCAAATTGTATCCAGAAAATGTGTTAGCAGAAATTATACTGTGACCATTAATGTTTAAATAGAGGAGCTGAACTGTGAACCTATCCTAGAACTTAAAAGTAGCTCATTTAAAGTTTCCTGAAAGAGGCGAATAGGCTGTTAACCTATTCTTTCAACCTTGGCTTAAATTACAGTTATCAGTAATAGAAGTGAAATCTTTAATATCAATTCAAAATGCATCTATAGTAACTTTTCATTTAGCTTAACATTTGAAGACTCTACTTTGGGGATGAAGTCAAAATCAAATGAAGGCCAAGTGTTTGAGTCTTCCACTCTACTGTGCCTGGCTATGCAAACCCTGTCATGTGGGTCCATCAAAAAAAGTGTTAGAATTCTGTGGCTTAATCTGTGAAAGTGTAGTTGTTCTTTAATTGAGAATATGTACAGCATTGACATTTTCATTCGTTATTCCTAAGTGTATCAACCAAATGAAAGCAAAGAGGGTTCATGATCAACATCCCTCAATAAACTTTTAGGCTTTTTGATTGTTGGACTTTTGCTGTTTACTATAAAACCTTGCAATGTGAATAGTGACCAGTAATAGAGCACATCATATTGTTAGTCTTTACAAAGTAAACGGCAGTATTATATAAAGCAACAAAATTTTAACAGATAATTTCTGTGTATGGGCTCCCCTAGCATGACCCTGTATTGAAGAAAGCTGTTATCTATTTGAATTAATGAATTAATATGCTAAAGAAGCTACCGAAATGGGCCCTTCTCTATGTCTCTAGAAGGAGTGATCTAATTAGCATTCATCTGTCCATCCATATTCTCACATGCACTTATCCCATGTTGGGACCCAGAACCTATGTCTAATTAAGGCAGTATGTAAAGCAAAGTAAAATATTGATATCATTTTGATTTTAATTTATTTAATTTAAACTAAGAATATGCATATTATATATATATATATGTATATATATATATATATATATATATATATATATATATATATATATATATATATATATATATGCATAGTATATTAAAGCCTCAAGGATGGCTCTTTATTAAGAATGTATAGTAATGTTCATTTTAGTGCCACATACTGCACCAGAAATCTGCCATAACTGCAATTGAAACAATGTAGTGAAAAAGTATGAATTTATAGCAATAAGGCTGAGAGCAACATTGAATCAGAGACAAAAGTGTCACTGGTTAAACATAAGAATGTCAACTGCTGAATTCTAAAGAGAAGGAAAATGTCATGTAGTTGACAAAAGCTAAAGAATGAGGGTGCTTCACATATACTTGTGATCTGTTTAATGCCTGAACTTACAATTTGCTAAAGGAGTTCAAGATTTTTAACTTCAGCCTTTCGTTCATCAGTGTACAGAAAATGCTCTTTAAACTTTGACATGCTGTCACATATCTCAGTTTTATAATTATGCAAGACATAGAATTAGATTTTGGAAGCAATCCAAACATTGCCTCTGACTAGCTTCATTTTTTTCATTTTTGCTTTATGTGACGTGCTCCAGAAAAAAGAACAGCGATTCATTGATAAATCTAGAAAATATGATAAATCTAGAAAATGAGATATCAAATGAAATCTACCTCTTCCTATATGAAAGTGTTTTGCTGTGATTGATTGACTGATTGATAGATTGATAGATTTTTTCAGTCAAATGGTAAAATCATACAAAACTTTATGACACTGTGATATAAACTATTATATGCATACACCCTTATTTAGCTGATTTGGCTGCATTTTCCTACAAATGGTGTTATTATTTCTTAGTTTCTCTGAAATGTTGTGTTCAAATGGGTCAGAGTTGCTGTCGATATATGCATATTCTCTTTCTTTTATACTGTAAATCCCAGCATTTGAATGAAAGGTGTGTACACATGTATCAAGCCTCTTGGATAACATGGATGGGGAGATACAAGTCACAAGTCATATAAAGCTGTGGTCTTTAACCTTTAAATGCAGTTGTGATCTTGACTAAAGGTATTTAGTCCAATTCTTTATTTAAAATCCTTGGATTTCTACATATTCAGGGCACATGTAGTTGTTATAAATATAAATAAGCACATTATACATGAAGCTGATTTGACAGATCGACTTATTTAACAGCTATGAGAATTACATAAAAGTCAAGAAGTATTGATAGCTTTTTGTTTACTAAACCTACTCAAGTAGGGGGTGGTCTAAGACCCTTAGGGTAAAGCTGTTTTTTTTTTAATATAACAGATACATGCTTAACAAAGAAAACTGCCTTTTTATCTCAGCTGGGACCTGCCTCGGTGCTTACATAATATGCACGAACACCCTAAACAGGAAAGTGGCTTAAAATGTTGAGTTGGATGCTTCTATTTCAATAAACATGAATTGTTAGTGCCTCGCAGTTAGGAGACCCGGGTTCGCTTCCCAGGTCCTCCATGCGTTGAGTTTGCATGGGTTTCCTCCCACAGTCCAAAGATATGCAGGTTAGGTGTATTGGCGATTCTAAATTGTCCCTAGTGTGTGTTTGGTTTGTGTCTGTGTGTGTGTGTCCTGCAGGTGGGCTGGCGCCCTGCCCGGGGTTTGTTTCCTGCCTTGCGCCCTGTGTTGGCTGGGATTGGCTCCAGCAGACCCCTGTGACCCTGTAGTTCGGTTATAGTGGATTGGATAATGGATGGATGACATGTTAGAGTTTACTTAAATAATCTCACAAAAATGGTCTTCAAGCAACAGTCAGGTCTTTGTAAAAAGACAGAGAAAAAACAAAGGAGATCAGCAAAAATCTATACAGAGCTTGGAAAAATTGGATTTAGCTGGTGGTCTCCTGAAACTGTGAGAGAGCAGCACTGGTCAGCATGTACCAGCACCACTCTTACCTCATTTGTTTCTGTTATTAATGCATTGTCAAAAATCATATTGTTCCATCCATGTTAGATTTTTTTAGCAAGCCATTCTTTTCATTTTGATTCTTCTCATATTCAGCACAGACAATTGTCATACTGCCTTTTCCGGTGTTTACTTCAGGCTGATTCATCCACCATGTCTCATTTTCTATTGTACACATGTCATCCTTGCAGTGTGATTCAAACGTTCTCTGTTTTCTGACACAAATACTCAACAGTGAATTGTTTTTTTTTTTCCAGCAGTTGTCATTCTTTACTGCAGGTTTGTGTACATAAATTCTTTCATAAGAGTGGTGACTAGAAAACCTGAAGTGTTACTCGATGTGCCCTTTCCCAAAGGCCCAGATACAAGCTTGAGGATGCTCATACACACACATACTAGTATTTGAGTGCAGATTTGACATTTACATCTTTAAGTTATTTAGAGTCTACTCCCCCATGAGCCACAGCTGGATAAGGTGGGTGTGAAAACAGATGGAACAATGGCGTAGTGGCTATCACTAGGCTTGCTGTCTCACAGCTGTAGAGTGCTACATTTGAGTCCTAATCATGTCAAACATCCCTGCATGTTCTCCACATGTCTATAGGAATTTTTTTCTCCTAGTAATCTTTCTGATCTTTCATATTCCAGGCTTATCTAAGTCTGATTTAAGGTTGTGGGGGTCAGAATCTATCCTGGCAGCACTGGAGGCAGGGATCCATCCAATACAGAACAGGAAACAGAAATACACACCCCCACAAGGTGCCAATTTAGAGTCAGTAGTGACCTATGCATCTTTTGCAATTTTGGAGTAAAACCCACAAAAACCATTCGGCAACCCTGTAAACTCTACTCCGAAACTTACTGGTTAAGATACTAGATGAGCAAGACACGAGCACTAAGTGCTGTGCTACTGTGATCTCTTTGACTGGTCCTAAGTCTTTACAACCCTGAACTGAACCAAGTATATGCAAAAACTAATGGATGAATGAAATTATTATACAGTATATATATATTATATATATATAATAAATATTCATAAACACATATGTGTACACACAAATGCATACTGGGCCTCCAACCAGAAGCACTAAACAAAGACATCAAGGCATACTCGTTGTCAAAGATGAGACAAGAGCCATAGAAAAGAGTTGGGGCATCCACCTGAATAATTTTTCCTGGCAGTAAATGGATGAATTTTTAGTACAGATGTCCAAAACAGAACTAACTGGTGAGGTTGAGATGGTGGGTATTTAAAATTTAGCAGAGGAAATGAGGTAATTATGACCGGAACTGGAAGTGACATCATCAAGCTAGTGCCCGGAAGGGGTGTCTTCTGGGCCGGAAGTGACATTATGGGCCTTTTGACCGGACGTGATGTCATAGAGGCCAGGCAGAATTTCCCGTAATGGGTCTGCAGTGGAGAAAGAGAAAGGATCGGTACACCTCGCCACCCCCTGGTCTGGTGGTCTACCTTCCTTCAAGCCCTTTAGCTGCCTCCCATGCGCACATATGTGACATTGTCTTTCAGAGCCATTTTTAGTATGTTAGAAAAACTGACATTTTGGACGTCTGTGAGGACCACTTAGAAAGACACATTGGATACTGTGCCTGTATTCACAGCACTTCACTATGTAGAACATCTTGGAAACATCAAGACACCTCTGCCAACCCAAATAGCAATTTCATTTTGAAAATTACTGCATTAAAAGAAGTTATCATCCTTGGATTTAACCTTTCAAAAGCACCTTCAAATTACCTTGTGTGTACACAAGCATGCTGGAGTTAGCTTTTGAATATACATCAGTGAATCCATCTTGTGTACTCTACATTTCAACCACTATCATTCAGTTTGCCAGGCTGTCTTAACACTTGATTCATACCCAAAACTATATGAGTGTAAAATCTGCTGCTGCCAAGCTGACTTAATGTAGAAACAAACACACTGGGCACCTCGCCCACGCTCAGATAAGCACTGTGAGAAATTACTCAACTGTTCTATCCTCAGTCCTCAACTTGTATTCGTATCAGACTCATAAATAATAAATGAGTGTGATTATCTGTATTGATAAAACTCCAACAAAGACTGCAAAATGAGGCAGTGATCAAAAAAAGCACATACTTTTGTTTTAGTTGGCAGTTTCTCCATATAAATCAAACTCACTCCTCTTTGGCTAGGAGAAACTCTTTTCTACATAGAGGTGAGACACAAATCTGTAAAATGGAGCAGAAAGCCTATGGATAAAGCTGTAAAGCATGCACCAGCCTTACAGAGAAAATGTTTGCATACCTTCAGATTCAAGGCAAGAGAACTGAAACCTTTTTTTAATCAACAAATAGAATAAGGAAGCCTTCCAAAGATTAAGAGTAGGCTGTAACCTTTGGCTCAAAATGACCTTTTAATATAACTGATATTTATACTTTATGAAGTGCAAACTACTTTTTAATTAGCAAAAAAAAAAAAAAAAACATTTAGCTTATTATTTTAGCCATCTATCCTTGAACCAATTAATTCAGTTAGGGTTCCAATGTCACAACCTATCCCTGAAGCACTAAGTGCATGCCATAGCAATCAGGAAGGTAATGACAGGGCACACTTCTTCACTATTCACACTAATAGGGGTTCCATTTTTGAGCTTCCAGTTAGACAAATCAACATGTTTTTTGGGTGTAATTGTAAAATCAGAACATCGAAGGAAAACCCATACAGACATGGAGAGAACATACAAATTGCACACAGCTAGTGACTGGTACAGGATTCAGTTTTAGGACTTTGGAGCTGTGAAGTATTAGTTATACTCAGTGTGATGGCATGGCGTCCATTAATTAACATAAATGACATTTTTTAGTCATGTGTCCTAGCACATGTGCACCAGCCCACTTTTAAAGATGTTAGAGGCAAATCAAAGTATCAAAAGGAAAACTCACACAGACATTGGGAGAATGTACAAACTCCACACATAACAACCAGAAGTGGGATTAGAATTCTGGTGTGATGTGATGGCAAAGATAACGACTGATCCACCTTGTAGTCAGACAGTTAATGCTAATATTGCACTTTTTTTGTGTGCTTTACAACATGATCAACTGAAAGAATTAAATAGCTGATGGGAAAAATGAGTAGGGAAACATGTGAACATGACCAAAGAATTTATAAAGGCACAACTAGAAAAATCAAGAATGGGAGACAAAGTGTTTTGAAGCAAGTCATGACTACAATGAACATCTTTTACTAAAAAAACGCAGGACACCATTTCTTTATCTAAAATCTGTAGAAAAAATTAAATGAGAAATTTAGATGATGTGATTATATATAATAATAATGACTGAATAAAAATTGGGCAAAACTAGAACTAAGGAACCCATCCAAATGTTTTTGGTGTACTGTAATATCATTGGGATTGCTAACTAATGAGTGCCTGTAGTATACTGCTTTGTTGAATAATGTGGCAGCATGAGCCAGTTTTGCAAGCATTTAGTCATAACTTAATCACTGAATAATGAAGCATTAGCAGTGAAGCAAACTGTCACAAGAGTGTGTATTAGTATCTGATTCATTATTTCAGAAATCTTGGAAATTTACAGTATTTCTGCTTTAACAAATACAAATCTGCAGCCTGAAATTGTTCCCTTTTTTCACCATCCTGAGGAAAAACATGAACATGTTCATAAATTTTGGGGGTAAGAACATTTAAAGCTTTGAATGGAAGTTTATTTGATCCTTACTGTACTCTCCAAGGTGGGAGTGTTACAAGAAAAAGGTGAAATCTGGAAATTAAATACTGTATGATACTTACAGCAAGAGAAGGCATCGATTTGGGAAACAAGCACCTTTGATAGTTGTTAATAATAGTGAAGAACTCATCTGACATTTTCCCACTCTACAGGGGGTGGTTTCATTGATTGGGGTTATATAACTATCCACATATTCTAAAATGTTTAATATTTACAATCAAAGAAAACAAGAATGTTGCCACTGTAATCCAATATACAGGTATACTGCTCAAAAAAATTAAAGGAACACTTTTTAATCAGAGTATAGCATCAAGTCAATGAAACTTCTGGCATATTGATCTGGGGCCTCATTCATAACGCTGTGCGTAGAATTCACACTATAACATGGCACACGGACAAAAGCGGAAATGTGTTTACGCACAAAAAAATCCAGATGCATAAATCTGTGCGAACGCCAACTTCCACGTTCTTCCGCTACATAAATCCCGGTCCGTGTGAAAGTAACGCACGTGCATGTGCCTGCTGCCCCACCCCAAACTCCTCCCAGAATTACGCCTCTTTGAATATGCAAATCAACATGAATAGCCCTTAAGCTCAGTGTTCTGTGAAAAGGCAATGGCAAAAGCATGGGAGGAAATAGAAGAATTTCAGTAGATACCAAGTGGAGGAAAGGAAAAACGTACTATTTGTTGGTTTAAACAGTGGTATAAACAACAGAAGGAAGTTGATCGAGTGACATAGAGTGTCAGAGAAACTTGAAAGCTCAAGTTCACAAAGTCCCAGAGTGCACAAAATAAAAATGAAGTCAGATATCAAAGTTGCCGTGAAAAGGCGAGTCATAGCCTACCGTCTGAGTGTCATATGAAAGCTTATTAGGGTACAGAGAAAAAAAAAATAGGCACACAGTGGGGAAAAAAGCATGAAATGTCAACTTTAATCTCGAAATTTCCACTTTAATCACGTAGTTTATTTTGGCATTAAAGTAGAACATCATAAACTTCATCTTAAAAAAGTTTAATTTACTAGTTTCTCAAATCCCATCGTAACTAAAGTAACACGTTAAATGCTTTGTTTTGTATTTCATCTTCTATGTGCTCTATGTGTGTGAATCATTATGTGCTTCCGGGCTTTCTCTTCCTCCAACAGGACACAGAATCCATTACATTTGTGATATTACATCTCACTGAATAATTAAAATACTGAGATGTATACTTGATATCATTTTCATGATGATAGGAGTTAAAGCATTTTATTAAACATGGGAATACGGTGGCGCAGTGATTGTTCATGTCTCACGCAAGATGCTTTCTGTGCCGTGCGCTATCTTCGATGAAATAATTTATTACAGCAGTACTGTCTGTTTCAAACATACTAAACTCCAATTTCTGTCCTTACTTTTCTTTCTCCAAATACCCAATCGCCACACAATCAGCTCTGTAATAGACGTTAAAGAATCTGTAAGCTTAGAACACCAATTCTTCAAAACTTTTAAGAAACATTGAAATATCTTCGTAGCATATGTTTAATCATTCTATCCATCTACCCTTCCCTTGTCACATCAGTCCCAGCAAGAATACAGTGCGAGGCAGGAACAATCCGTGAACAGAGCGCCAGCTCCTTGCTAGCGCTGTGACACCCTGTCCTCACATGTTTATGAACAATATAGATTATTTAAATTAAGTTAAAGTTTTATCTGTATAATATAATAAACATATTTTGCTGCATTTCATCTTAAAAATGATATCGTCATTATATGTAAATACGTGCTTTATAAAGTGGCTCAGGTTGTGCAATATTATAACTGTATCACAAGTTTACAGTGAGGTAATTGTACTTATAAGTACAAACAGTTCTACAAGGAGCACTTGATGGACTGATTGAGTGCATTTATAGTTCTTGGGATGAAACTGTTTCTGAACCGCGAGGTCCGTACAGGAAAGGCTCTGAAGTGTTTGCCGTGTGAGAGCAGTTCAATAAACAGAATGGCTGAGGCAGCGTATGCTTGATGCTGTATACCGATAATTCTCTTTTCAATCATCTGCTGTAGATCTGTGATTCCCCACTCAGATACAGTGATATAAATACTCCGAATGGTGCAGTGAGAGTAATATGGAGAAAGATGATCCACTGTGGCAACCCCTAATCTAATGGGAGCAGCTGAAAGAAGAAGAAAAAGGTGCAGTGAGAGTAATGCTAAAGCAGCTATGGTATTTAGAATAGTTTGACCATTCTATGGGCCGTTATATTGTTACAGGTTAATTACAATCAGATGCATTAAACCAATAAACAATATGCGGTTAATTTCAGTGTATTTATAAAGCCGCATCAGGGATGTGGATCTAAAAAAGAAAGGGAAACCACACTGGAACAATAGCACTGCTTTGATACTGGGTGCCGCCAGTTTACAAAACTGAGCAGCGAACTTGAATACGCTACGGTTGGAGCTACCGTGGAAATGTGTGTGGCTTTACAGCAAGTTTAGGTTTTATACTTCGCGATTTGAACGTGGAAACGTTTGTACGCAACATTTTTGTGCATATGCATCATTTATACATGAGGCCCCTGGTCAGTAGCAAGTAGCAGAGGGGTTATTAATCAGTTTCAGCTGCTTTGGTGTTAATGAAATTAACAACATATGCACTAGAGGTGCAACAATGAGAAAATCCCCAAAACAGGAATGGTTTAACAGGTGGAGGCCACTGACATTTTCCTTCCTCATCTTTTCTGACTGTTTTTTCACTAGTTTTGCATTTGGCTATGGTCATTGTCACTACTGACAGCATGAGGCGATACCTGGACCCCACAGAGGTTGCACAGTAGTCCAGCTTCTCCAAGATGGCACATCAATACGTAACATGGCCAGAAGGTTTGCTGTGTCTCCCAGCACAGTCTCAAGGGCTTGGAGGAGATTGCAGGAGACAGACAGTTACTCTAGGAGAGCTGGACAGGGCCATAGAAGGTCCTTAACCCACCAGCAGAACAGGTAACTGCTCCTTTGGGCAAGGAGGAACTGGATGAGCACTGCCAGTGCACTACAAAATGACCTCAAACAGGCCACTGGTGTGAATGTCTCTGACCAAACAATCAGATACAGACTTCATGAGGGTGGCCTGAGGGCCTGACGTCCTCTAGTGGGTCCTGTGCTCACAGCCCGGCACTGTGGCGCTCGATTGGCATTTGCCGTAGACTACCAGAATTGGAAGGTCCACCACTGGCGCCCTGTCCTGTTCACGGATGAAAGCAGGTTCACCCTGAGCACATGTGACAGATGTGAAAGGGTGTGGAGATGCCATGGAGAATGTTATGCTGCCTGTAACATCGTTCAGCATGACCAGTTTAGTGATGGGTCAGTGATGGTCTGGGGAGGCATATCCATTGAGGGACGCACAGACCTCTACAGTGTAAACAATGGCACCTTGACTGCCATTAAGTATTGGGATGAAATCCTTGGACCCTTTGCCAGGACCTATGCTGGTGCAGTGGGTCCTGGGTTCCTCCTGATGCACGACAATGCCCGGCCTCATGTGGTGAAGTATGCAGGCAGTTCCTGGAGGATGAAGGAATTGATACCATTGACTGGCCTCCATGCTCACCTGACCTAAATCCAATAGAACGCCTCTGGGACATTAAGTTTTGATCCATCTGATGCCGCCAGATTGCACCTCAGACTATCCAGGAGCTCAGTGATGCCCTGGTCGAGATCTAGAAGGAGATCCCCCAGGACACCGTCCGTGGTCTCATTAGGAGCATGCCCCAGTATTGTCAGTCATGCATACAAGCATGTGTGGGCCATAAAAACTACTGAGTACGATTTGAAGTTGCTGTAATTAAATTACGGCAAAATGGACTAGCCTGCCGCATCATTTGTTCACTTTGATTTTCAGGGTGTCTTTGGTTTCAGGTCTCTGTAGGTTGATAATTTTGCGAGCTAAGTACAGATCACACGGCATGGCAGCAGCAGTAATCCAGTAGCTGATTGAGCAAGGAGGAATTAAAAAAAATTGAATTTGTTTCCCATTGTATCACCATTTAAGAGGGGTTTCGTAGGAGTGGCCGCGTCTTCTTGATGTGTGTTCAGCCCCCCTCTTCACAATGGCTTCTAGTGCTGGGGGGAGTGGGGTGAAGGTTTGGGGGGATTGGTGAGTGAAACCCCCTAGTAATGGAATAATAATAATATTAATAAAAATATACATTAGAGGTTTATATATGCACTCAAAATAAAAACAAATACCCACATTATTTGGTTGTGGGAGAAAAAAATCAAGCAACGAATGCACTGCCTAAATTGCTGCAGTGCACACAAGACAATCAGTCTGCCAAAAACTTTCTTTCTGATGACATAAAAATGTTTGTGCGCTTATGGACCAAATTTATTCAATAGCTGAGAGGTATTGGTAAAGGATTCCCATGAGAGTAATGCATTGATGTTGTTTTAATTTTAATTAACACATTGCATTGTACACACAAATATTGTGCCTACCATGTGAGATGTTTTTTAAGCCCAGATACAAGCAATAAGGCTTTTTAGCAAAACCAACCATGTTCCTTGTTATTTATTTATTTTTATTTAATTAAAAGCTTATTCCATTGTAGCTGAAAGATGTGAGTGTAAACAATAGATGATTTTCATCCTAATGAATTTTCTTACAATTCCCTACTTGAGGCACTAATTAAATGCCTTGGATGGGTCATAAATATATATATTACTTAAATTAAATACTAGGGTAAACTTGTCAAGGAAACCAATGGGTTTACTTTAAACCATCCATAATGGATTTTTGTTGTACAAAAACTATTTTTTCTCTTTGGCATCCATGACATTTGTCTTAAAAGTGTTGTTCACTCTATGTGCTAGTTTATATCATATTAGGCTGTCCTTGTGGAGTGCTAATGATGTCACTTGAGGCACACTTTTGTAGTCTTTAGCAAGCTGATATCTACTGCCCATTAGGTTTATTGTACCCTTTATAGGCCTTCCTGGTGGATGGCACCACAGTGTGTTTGTTGTTAATTGATTCAGTTATTTGACTGGCCTCTGTCTAGTCTTCTCTTGCAGTTTCACCCTATAACTGTGATATCCATATTTCTGACTCCATTCTTTGTTCATGTTACCAATTATTTTGGTGTTCCTATAATTGACTGGACTGGAACCTCTATGCTCATTAACACCTCCTCACACAAGAAGTGAGACGTGAGTGCTGACTAGGTTGTGAACATCTGCCATGGGTAAGGCTGAGCCTTAATTTTAAAAAAAGGTGTACCTTACTTACAACAAAATGTGAGCAACTTTACAGCTTCAATGATTTCAGCAAAAAATGTAAGTTCAGCTTTATGCTAGGTGGGAACATGTCCCAGAAGTACTCCACTAAACTTATGCTTAAACCGAGGGTGTTCTGATGAAGTTCAGATTGTGCACAAACAGATCCAGCCATCTAATTTTGTACCCACGTATTCCCTTAGATGTCTTCATTATTCCCATTTTGGATAACTATCCTGGTAGCTTTGGTCATAAATCAAGGATTGAGCCCCAATCCATCACACTCAAGCATACACTCACATCTAAATAAACAAGGTACATTTAGGGTCACTTATTAACCTAGTATTAGTGTCTCTGGGGAGAATATACAAGATATACAAGATTATACAAGAACTAACTTCTGTGCCACATTACCTCCTGTATTACTTTGTATTTTCTTATAATACTGAAAGAAACATTTTTCTGTTGAGCAGATGAGGCCAGGTATAAGTCCATCGTTTTTTGGTATAATATGACCAGAATACATAATTAGAAATGTAATCTTTATATTTGGAATATTTTATATTAAATTACTATATAAAATGTATCTACAATGAACTAGTCATGACTATGTTCTCTGAATTGGAAGAGGGAATTATTATTTTTTAACGACCATCAAATGGATTGAAGATGAAAGTTCAATAGAAGCACAGTGAGGGATCCAAGCTCCTTTCAAATGCTGTCTCTTTGTATTAGGCTAAACTGCTATAAAGCATGACAAGAAACTCCTGTTTAATACCTAAATTCCCAGTTCATCTGTACACATCAAAATATTGTAAAGAAAGGCTGACTGACCTTAGCATTTCTCCCTTTTGTCATAGGGCCCTCTGTTACTTTATACCAGGATCTTGGTAGCATTTATTTTGTGTGCAGAATTCCTAGTACAGGAAGATCAGCTGAACACTTTAATGCATTTCAAATTGTATAATAACCAATAATGGTGCACTGCACGATAACATACAGTGAATACACTTGACTTGAGCATTCATAGTTTTCATATTCTTTCTGTGTACGTTTAGCATTCATTTGCTCAGAGGTTGATACGCTGGCTGCTTCCTGAGCAGCTCTTCTTTTCTCCACCCTAGCGGCCCGCTTCTTCTCTTCTTTCGTCGGCATCTTTTCAAGTTAAAACTGATTAAGTCAGCGTTTGTGTTGCAATTACTCAGTACATTTTTCTTAATTTTTCTCTTAAGCTGGCGCTTAAGTCTTCAAAAATGATTTAATATATGAAGAGGTAGGGGAAGTGACAGTGAAGGTGATAGGGATGAGAACGGTGCCCATACGCATGTGCCACATGGCCGCCGTGCTGGCTGCTGCTGAGAGTTAATTCTACAATAAAATAAAATAAAAATAAAAAGAGAAATAACCTTGGAGGTCAATCATCACCCTGAAAGTGGATAGTAGACATCATGTAGTATATGTGTACCAGATTTCAGGTCAATAGGTCAAACAGTTTGCGAGCTATAGGTGATTTAAAATCCTGGACAGACAAACGGATAGCCACGGTAGCATATTATATAAGTAGATAATATAATAAATACTGTAATTATTAGACTAGCTCTGTAACTCATTATATTAGTAGTAAGCAGGGATTCACACACTTAAAACAGTTAAAAGTAACATAAGCATTTTAAAGCAGTGGCTGGCAACTTATGACACTCATGAAAATAGTTTGTATGCTTGGCACAAAAAACTGTTATTGAAAATGGATATTTGCACACATGATGAAGACTGCATGCTGCTCAGTAAAAAAAAAATCAGGCCTCTTTAATCTATTTAAATGTCTGACAGTAAATACGCAACAACCTCCATCACCACCTCCTACCCATGTACCAAAGACCTACATATGTGTATGGGTCAATGGCACAACTTAAGCATGCCAACCAAAAAAAAAGCTTTAAATGTTATTCCTATAAGGCATAATTTAAAACAAAACTTCTATAGGAATAAAGCAGTGAAATACAATGCACATAAAAGAGTGAAAAACGATGAGAGCTGTTATAGCCTCATATCAGTTGACAGGGGCTGAGGCTTAACTGCATGAGGCCCACCAGTCGACCCTGCTGCCTTTACAGTTCTTAATCTAGATTACATTACATTAAGGAGCTGCTAATTCATTTAAGTATACATCTAAAAACAGACCAGTGACCTAATAGTGTATATGTTTGTCATAAATATGAAAAAAAGATCAATTTAGATTAGACCATACTGAATGCATCTAAAAAGGAAGACAATAAGATGGTGCAGTGGTGTGTACTTCTTACTCTCACAGTTCCAGAACACTGGATTTACTGACTGGAGTTCACCGACTGTGTGTTATTGATCATTGTATGTCAGTGTGTGTGCTGTCCTCCTCGTACTCAAAGACTTGCATTTTGGGTAAATTAGCATCAACAAATTAGCTTGGTGCAGTAGTATGTGTGCCCTGTGATGGACTGCAGTCTCATCTAGGGCTGCCACCTGCTTTGCTTTCAACATTTCTTTAATGTGCTCTCAGCCCTCTGTGACTCTATTACTGCATAAGGTGACATGGTATATCGAGGGAAGCCTTAAGTGATCCCTGAACCCAGGATGAATATCAAGTGGACCAAAATATAACTATATAAATATCCATGTCTGTCAAGTTGGGCACCTGGTGTGCATTGCTACATAACTAATCAATGAAATCTGCTTTTACTACACATCCTCTTTCTCTCTTTTTCTGACCACTTTTCCTTTCTGCCTTTGACTCTCACTTCACACTGACTAGAACACCCCAATGGCCCCAGGAGTCCTTGAGTACAATGAAGCCATGGACAACATATAGGACCACCACCCTGCCATCACCTATCAGGACTTCAAAACCCTTGTCTAATGTATGTAGATTCCAAACATCCTGGGGAAACTAACTCTACAGAGCTAATAAAAAGTATTCACCCTCTTGGAAGTTTTCCCATTTAAATGCTACACCACTTTGACAACTGATCCAAAGAAATAGGCTATTTAATGTCAAAGTGAAAACAGATCTCTGCAAAATGATCTAAATTAATTATATAAAACCCAAAATAATTGATTGCATTAGTATTTGTAAAGCCAAATAAATCCACTGTGAATGAATGTTGCGCAAAAATAAAATGTGAAAAGTTCCAAAGGGGTGAATGCTTTTTATAGTTGCTGTATATGGCACCCTGTAATATTATAGAGAATAACATGTGTCGATGGTTGTAGCCTAATACTTTTAATGTCATATTCACAAGTGTAACTAATTCCAGGGAAACGTCAGCCAGGGCATCTTATTGTCTGAGTTATTTCCAATGCAGATTAAGGGGAAGTGCATTCATGCCAGGAAGCACTTCTCTACTCAAACAATTTGGAATCTGGAACAAACTACCAAGACATGTAGCTGCAGCAGAAGCCACAGCAACCTTTAAGAAGTATCTGGATGAGATATCGGAATAACTAACCAAACAAGCTTGTTGGACTGAATGGCCTCCTCTCATTTCTCAAACTTCTTATGTTTTTATGTTTGATGTTTATATATCCCTGCTCCCAACTGAGTCCATTTTCACAGTGTATATAGTTAATGGCCATTAGTCATTTTAAGTGAGTGCTGGTAGGTGTGTGCCCAGTTCTGAGAGGTTAAGAGAATGAAAACTCTTTATTCTTAAGCATAAATTATATATATATATATATATATATATATATATATATATATATATATATATATATATAGTGGTAGATAGGGGGCACTCTCGCTCCCTTGAACCCCTTTCCACGACTCCAGACACCAGGTAAAAGTCCCAATAATGACTTCATTAAATCTCCACAGTGTACGAAACACCCTCTCCTCTACTATACTCATATAAATATTCAATAATCACAATAATAAACAATCCTCCACTCTTAGACGCGTTGCCACCCTTCCACCCAGCTCAGCTCACCGCTTGGGAGCTCCCATAGTCCTTTTATATCTCCTGCCCCGGAAGTGTTCCTAATCCCCAGTCCATGTGACTCTCAATCACTTCCTGGTCAGGTACAAGTTCTTTTCTTCACCCCGGAAGCATGTCATTCCTCTTGTCCACGTGTGCTTCCGGGGCGTAGGGAAAATAGCCATTATTCCTCCCTGCAGCGTCCCCTAATGGCCCCCATGGCATCCAGCAGGGCTGCGCATAAAAACTCATTGTCCATGATGCCCTGCTGGTCTTCTGGGGACCTCCATACTGCAAGGAGGGCTTCACCTGGCCGCTTGGGGGGTATTGGCCGGGATAAACGGCCACCCATCCATCACAATATACCTGTATATATATATATATATAGTCTACTTCAGGACATCACAGTCTTTAAAGGTATGGATAAAATTGATTCGGCAGAATTTTTTAGCATAATTAGTAAATCACATACCTGTACATGAAGGTATCAGTGGAAATCAAGGGGCAATGAATTTAAAAGCAAAAGAATGTAAAAGCCAAGAATCATATCTTCATCCAAAAGGGTTATGGAAATCTGGGATAAACTACTAAGTCATACAATTAAAAAAAAAACAGAAACCTTGATATGTTTTAAAAAATTATCTGGGTCATATACTGTGACAACGTAGCCATTAGCTAACCAAACAGGTTTTATGGACTGAATGGTTTCCTCTCCTTTGTCTAATTTCTTAGACTGTTATGTGTGTGCCTTAAAATGCAATGTCATGCCATCCAGAGTTGTTCCTGTGTTGCATCTGTTGTTGTTAGGTTAAGTTCTAGTTTCCTGTAGACATGTCAAAGAACAGATAGCTATGGGGAAAATGGGGTTTCAGTCTCAACAAAGATTTATTTAAATGGCACCTAGCAAAACAAACATAATCACTCAGTGTTTCTCAACAAAAAACTCAAATTACTCAAAAGTCAGATGGTTCCACGCTTTTCTGGCATGGAGTGTCACAGCATGGGGGTAAAGTCATTATTATTATTATTATTATTATCCTCATCTGTCTATGCAGGTCTGTGGGAGGTTTTTCACAGCAACTCAAATTATATCCCACAGTTTAAAGTCATGCTGTTAGACTGTCTGTCAAATCTAAATTGGCCATGCGGCGCTGTGTGTTTGAGTGTGCCATGCAGTAGACTGATGCCACATCCAGGATGGGTTTCTGCTTTATGTTTTTTTGTTGTCAGGATAGGCTTCAGATTCACATAATCAGTTTCAACAAATGCAACAACAACAACAACAACAACATTTATTTATATAGCACATTTTCATACAAACAGTAGCTCAAAGTGCTTTAGAATAGAAAAATGAAAGACATAATTATAAAAATAAATCAACATTAACATCGAATAAGAGTAAGGTTCAATGGCCAGGGGACAGAAAAACAAAAACTCCAGAGCTGGAGAAAAATAAAATCTGTAGGGATTCCAGACCATGATACCGTCCCTCTGGGAACCTAATAAATGAAATACAAATGCAGAATGATTGTAGCTTATAGTTTTCCTAAAAGAGCAAAAAGAAAGTTTGTTTGGGAAAATAGCCACAATCGATAATTCTGTATTTTGAAATGTCTCTTTGAATAGGAATACATGTACAAGAGCATTTTCAACAAAGCTGTGATAGTAAGGAACGATAAAAGTAATATAAATCAAAGTTGGCCACAATTATCAGAGCAAACGGCATGGCATTAAATGCTACTAAATCACATGTGTTAATTTGTGCCTCTAGCGCAACTTGTTTAGCACTCACCACAAGCAAATCCGATGGCTCTGCACACACACAGACACACACTTTTGCATGTTACTACAGTGCTTAAGGAGAGTAGAAGAAAAGCACTTCTCAGCAGAACAAATCCTGATCCAACTGTCCAAACACTATCTGACTCAACCTGAACCTGATAAGAGCTCCTAATGTGGAAAACATCCTTGACACAAGTCAAATGATTTTGGATTATATACTTATTTAGAAATCTTTTAATTATACTCATTTCAGTGTGCATTTTGCATATCTTATGCTGCTGCTCCTCCTAGCTTTCTGTTCTATTTATTTGATCGGTTCTTTCAAGTTTTGTGTCTCTTTAAGCTTTTGACTCTAGATGTTCACTTATAACAGATTCAAAAGAATTGCAAGAGAACCGAAAAGTATCAGGACTATGGGGAAGTAATTAACTGTAACAAATATAGCAGTGAGCAAATTATAGAAACAAAAGAACGTACAAACTAAATAATAAGTTATGTCAGTTTATTCTCAGCTCATTCCCCCTTTTATACAGCTACCTCATCAGACTCCTCCAGATCAATTTTGCATTACCATAAGGAACATTTTAATGCAGATCATGAACAAAAAGAGTACAATCCAATCCAGATCAATACTGCCTATAGCATCTTTGGTTCATGTTTTGTGTGTATCTATTTATACGCTTAA
Organism: Polypterus senegalus; assembly: GCF_016835505.1. Lineage (NCBI taxonomy): Eukaryota > Metazoa > Chordata > Cladistia > Polypteriformes > Polypteridae > Polypterus > Polypterus senegalus. The sequence goes on along the minus strand of NC_053154.1, from coordinate 122,356,124 downwards.
TGAATGTGTAAAAAGAGCCTTAAATTGTTACCTACAATACTAAATTGTCCGTGGAAGATATTGACTCAAAAGAATCCTCTCGTCCTTTATTATATGAACCTAAGTTTAAGCTTTCTTTACTTTCTGTTCTGATATGGTATGGTACTTTCATACCATTGCTCAATGATCAGAGGTCAGATTAAGATCTGGGAAGAAAAACAGCATAATTATGATTTCCCAAGTGCCTAAATTTGAACCTGATTATAATCCATAGACATTTATCTGTTATAGGCCAATTTTCCATTCAGTGATGGAGAGTTAATTTCACTTCTGCAACATTTCTCAGTCTCTGTATACATTGCAAGTGCTCAGTTTATTTAATTTTTGACGATTTGGTGTTAGTGGATGAGCCGCCTCCTCTAACCAAAAGACAAGATAATGGCCTGTTTAGGTAGGACTACTTTGATTTACCTGGCTAATTTGGATATGAATATAAAATATGTATCACTCATAATTAAATAACTCAAAATCTAGTCAGTCAGTCATTATCCAACCCGTTATATCCTAACACAGGGTCATGGGGGTCTGCTGGAGCCAATCCCAGGCAAGGCATCAGCCCACAACAGGACACACACGCACACCCACACACCAAGCACACACCAGGAACAATTCAGGATCGCCAATGCACCTAACCTACATGTCTTTGGACTGTGGGAGGAAACCCACGCAGACACGGGGAGAACATACAAACTCAACGCAGGTAGGACCCGGGAAGCAAACCCAGGTCTCCTAACTACGAGGCAGCAGCACTACCACTCAAAATCCATGAAAGCCTTATATGCCTGAATACTGGAAATTAACACTGTTCCATTGGAAACATGGAGGGTCACACAGTGCATTGATTTACAAGAATAACTGATAGTGGAACATTCTAACAAATATCTACAACTACAGAGTATCTTCTCTAGCTCATGTTTAAAATATATTCTTACTTCTAAACACACATGCTGAGATATTTACTTCCTTCTAAAATGCAATACAGTATATATATTTTTCATGTACCTCCAGAAGTGCAACTTCCAGAAAATGTGCTGATGTTTTGCTAATAAGATGATGTCAAGGTTAGCAGAATCCCTTTATCTCCTCTTCACTTGCCTTGTAATGATAAATGAAGTATTTTGTCATTTATCTTCCCAAGTTCTATTTCCTTAAGCCAACAGCTAAACATGCTGTCACAGATGTGGGTTTTGGGTGTTTAGAAGGGGTAAAGAGCAGAAGGGATACAGTAGTAAATTACCCCAAGTCATAGGAGAGTAATGCATGATATTTAGCTATGAGACATAACTGAAATGTTTTGGGTGTAGGTGGGCTGCTCAGAGATAATGTGGTAATGACATGACAGCAGCAAAGAGGCAAGGAGCCATCAGAGGGTATTGGGTTTAGTTTTGTTGACTCTGAATCTCCTATTGCAGTGTTCAATGGAGGAATTGGACCTCTGGCTTGTGGTGCCGGAAAGTTCTAATTTTGTATTCCCTATCAAGATGTCTCAAATAAATGATCCAGAAATGTCCATGTTTTCTCATCTAAATATTCCAGACATTTCAGGCTCTGAAATGAAAAATGATGTATTATGAAATACGTAGCATGATACATGCTGCCCACAGCATTTCCAAAGTTTGGATTCTGATAAGTACACTGCATGAATGCATAATTCTTGGCAATCTCTAGCATGCAGTGGATTCAGTGAAGTTTAAAACATCTTAGTATTCTCTCCAACCATCCTTCGATATTCAAACCCAAACATCCATCTTCAGAGAACCAGTGACTATTCCAGCACACTGTGCTCAAGCCAAAAAACCTTGGGCAGGTCACCAGCCTGTGTCATGGCAATCTGACACAACCTCATGCAGTGCCAGTTTAGACTCACCAATTGGTTTAAATTGTTGGTGTTCAAGGATAATAGAAAAAAGGTTGAGAGCAACAACAGTGAATAAATTACAAGTGCAAGCGGCATACTGACCAGGACAACAAAGTCCAAATCATATGTGCACCATAAGAACAATACTGAGAAAAGATTAGAAAAAAATATAACTGGAATTTCTTAATTTAAAAGCGTCATTTAAAGCAGTAATGTGAAGATACAGCATGTATGGGAAGCATTAGGTGCAATGGAAGTGCCAGAAAAATAAAAAGGAATATTTAAAGTATCAATCAAGAATGTGTAGGAATGGTACAGTTAAATGGGCAAATATCGGAGCAATGGAATATGAGAAAAGGTGTCAAAATCCCAGAATTGCGTTTTCTCTGTTACAGATAATAAAGGTATCTGGCATGTATTTAAAGAAGAAGCCAAGTAAGGACCAATAAGGCATTTGTTTCTTAAACTACAGACTCTATGTCCTTCTTCTCTTATGCAGTCACCCATCTGGACCTTCCCCTTCTTTTCTAATGCTGGTTTGCTCTCTTCTTTCAAGACAATAACATATACCTTTGTATGAAATCTTTAGTTTCTTGGCAATCTGTCATATAGAGTGACCTTCATTCAAAAAAAAAAGAACAATGTACTGACATGTTTCTTGAGAAATCTGTTCATTTTGTCCATTTTCAAACCCAGAACTGAACTTTAGGAATGCCAGTGCCTAGCAACCCAAATGAACAGAAGGACAGCTTTCAGTGGTGTTATTGCATTTACAAAGGCTTCTCTAATAATCAATTAGCATATAAACATGACTAACTAATTAAGGACAAGCTAAGAGAGTTTACTTTTAGGACAGTGAAGAAATTGCTGCTGAAAGTAAATAATAATTTTAAAATCAGTCATTTCAAGCAGTAATGGCCTTTATACACACTGGCAATGCCTTGACTATATTTTTAAATCGCTTGAATGGTATCTTGATAATAAAAGGGATCAATTTCTATCAAAACATATATATTGCATATGAAACACACATATAATTCAGTATAACATTCAGATTTAGTAAAGATTCATGAGCTCCATTAAACTAAGAGTAGGAGAAAATTAAAGGCTTAAACAGAAACTGTAAATGCAGCATGATGAATATGAAATTTAAAATGTGCATGATGTTTTAAATCAAAATTACCACCACTGCAATATGTGGAATCACTAGTAAAATGTGATAAATGAACAAAACAAAAGTGTAATATGCAGTTGAAATTACTTAGTACAGAATGTATTCAACCCTACAATATTGTATTTTGGCACATAAGTCATTAGAACGGTAATGAAATATGGTGCAATCCAGCTAAAAGTGTTTTACAATGAGTGGGGTTTATTACTAACACATTTCTTCTTTTAATATTTCAGTCAGTTGGACTCATTGCATTATTCATGACACTTTTTTCTCCATGTATTTAAGTATTTCTCATGTTTCTATGGATAAACATCTTTATGAACTGCCGTTTAATGACATTCATTACGCACTGAATGCTGGGGTTTCATGAATTCCTGCTATTGTGAAGACTGCACATTTAATCCTGCTGATAAGCTATCTCTGGCTGATAATGATGACACTAAATCTGGAAGCCTTGGAGCTAACTGCATGTCTGTCAATCTGTCTCTGCAGGAGATCCAGCCTGGTGATAACAACCAAGCTATACTGGGGTGGAAAGTAAGACATCACTTTATTATTATTATTATTATTATTATTATTATTATTATAATGTCCTTCACTGTAATGTTTTTTCTGCCTTTATGGCCTGGTACAAACCCTGGTCCTAATGTCCTAAAGGTTGATGCTTAGAACACTCCTTATATTATTATTAATTGTAGTATTAGCAGTTTATGTAAGTATTATTTTTATGGAAATCAATGAGAAGTCAAACAAAATGACACCTTTTATTGGCTAACTTTTTTGCAAGCTTTCGAGGCAACTCAGGCCCCTTCTTCAGGCAAGATGTACTGTAATCTTTTTAGTCAGCCAATAAAAGGTGTCATTTTGCTTGACTTCTCACTACATTCATAATGGCTAACACGGTACAACACCCTAGTATTATGGAAATTAAGTAAAATAGATACTATAGTAACAGTGAGTCTAATGAAGTGTTAAATAAGCAACATATTTTGAACAGATAAGTCAATAGACTAGTTAATAGTTACTGTATATATAAGAGGAACCTCTGTTTGTCACAATAAAAATGAACCACTATGATCAAGATTAGAGGACATAATTAATTTGTTGTCAGTATATTTTATAGTGTGATTAATGTGTTAAAATGTTTTCTCTTAACTGGTAACAGATAATAAAGGGAACGCAAAGTATCAAAGAAACAAACTCATAACAAACCGTAGCTTCTCTCTACTGCCCCTTACATAGGCCCTGTTTGAGACTCTGAGAAGAGGGTCTCACAGACTTGCCCATACTCTTCAGCACCACTATAAACTAAGCAATAAAAAGTTCTCTCTTTTTCTCTGTCTGGCATCATTACCTTCTTCACTTCAATGAAGACCCATAATATTCAGCTGATGAAATAAGAGCTCTTCAGCTGCAGTGCAGATGCACTAACACTGTGTTCTTCAGTCTTGGTATTATATTATTCAGTGGCTGAGTACTGCTGTGCCACATGAGCTAGACCAACATACACAAGGCTGGTAGACATACAGCTGAGTACAGCAATGTGCATCATCTCTAATACATTTTGACCAACCTAGCTTCCCTGGCTTCCAACATTTCTCTTTCCAATCTATGCAAAAAAAACTCCAAAACATCCTCCGAGAGCAACTTCTCCCAACCATCCTAGAACAGTTTGGTGATGAACAATGCCTTTTCTAGGATAATGGAGCACAATGCCATATAGTAAAAGTGATAACTAAGTGGCTCGTGGAACAAAATATCGAAATTGTGGGTCCATGGCCAAGAAACTCCTGAGACTTTAATCCCATTGAGAACTTGTGGTCAATCCTCAAGAGGTGGGTGGACAAACAGAAACTCATAAATTCTTACAAACTCCAAGCATTAATTATGCAACAATGGGCTGCCTATCGGTCAGGCTTTGGCCAAGAAGTTGATTGACAGCATGCCAGGACGAATTGCAGAGGTCTTGAAAAAGAAGGGCCAACACTACAAATATTGACTCTTTGCATAAACTTAATGTAAATGTCAATAAAAGCCTTTGAAACTTATGAAATGCTTGTAATTATACTTCAGTATACCATAGAAACATCTGACTAAAAGGTCTAAAAACACTGAAGCAGCAAACTTTGTGAAAACCAATACTTGTGTCATTCTCAAATCTTTTGACCACAACTATAGAAGCTCAACCCCTCTGCCTTGGCATATGCAAAAAATAATAATCTATATATATAAAAGTCAATGGGTGTATGTTCCAGCATCATGTCCAAACGGCTGGAGCGATTTTCATGAAACGTGGTAAACATGTTTCTCATTGGTCAAGTAAAAATACTGTAGGTTGAAATTAGCCCTAACCCACCCCCTTCTGGGTAGGGTGGCTGCTGATCTTGTGGTCTTGTATGCATGTTATCATCCAGTTGACACTCGAAACGACGGAGTGGAACGTGGCCCGGACATAGACAGGTAGACATGTTTAAAAGCACCACCACATGTTTATTTTCACTATACACTGTTATTTACAACTGTGCACACAACCCAAAAAACTCCCCAAAAGTCCAGGCCTTTCACAATGCCTCTTTCTTCACCTTTTTTCGGGCTCACTCCACTCCTCTCCTCCAAGACCTCGTACTTCTTCCTCCTGACTACAGCCATTGAATGGAGGGAGACGGCCCCTTTTATCCCCAACTGGATGTGCTCCAGGTGCCTCCCGATTAGCTTCCCCCAGCACTCCCCAATGTGGCGGAAGTACTGGCTGCATACCTGGAAACACTTCGGGTGTCCCTGGTCATCTTCCCCCCAGCACATCCAAGACTCCAAAGGCATTGGAGCGCCCCCTGGCGGTGACCACGGGCCCCTATAAGGTTGAGCTTGCAAGCTCAGTTCCCACCGTCCCCAAAGCCACCAGGGCGGTTGCCCCCACGTGGTCTGGGGGAGGCGTAAGCCCTCCTCTGGGGCATCCCGACTGCGTACCACCCCCAGCCACCTGTAACAATATATATATATATATATATATACTAGCAAAATACCCGCGCTTCGCAGCGGCGAAGTACTGCCTTTAAATTTTTATTAAGAAGAAAATTAAACCTTTCTAAACTGAGGGAAAATATACCAATAATTATTTGTTAAGGATCTCTTTGTATACCACATTGTGAGTTCAGCCCTCCAGTTGTAATATGACTAAGCTGTGCCCTGAGCTTACTCTTGAGCATGCAATGAACAGTTGGCCATTTGAACAGTAATCTTGTTTCAAATCTCACAGATTGGATTGCTGCTGTCATAATCAGTTTGAGTTTCATGGTTTGTTTCAATTACAACAGTATTTGTAGGACTTGTGTTGAAGTGACATTTGGCATCTGTCAAGCGTTGTAAGTATACAACCGGTTTCATCGATAACTTCACATCCAGCTTTTGAGAGTTTAAACATTCATAAACATCAAAGTGTCCACTACTGAAATCGTCACCTGTGAATCTAAGATGTTTAAGAGGCATTGGCAGTTGTCGAAAGGCATAAAATATTTGGCCATTTCGGTACACTTGAAAGCGACAACCGAACAATTCAGTGGCATCCATCAACTCACATGCAGAACCATAGGTGAAGGGCTTAAGCATTTCACTCTTATAGTGCTCCTGTGTAGTATAATTATCTCCTGTACCGTCATCAGTCCACACCTTGAACCTGTCCCAGTCATTCAATACATAAGACACAATGTTCCTCCGGATATCAAGAGTGAGCCTGATATGGCCGTGCAATATGTAACAAAGAGAATGGAAAAGGTAGGTGCCATCTCCGGGAACCCACTCGGTAAATGACAGTTGTTTGATCGAAGGTGATCACCTCGATAGACATGTTAATGGGGGTACGGTTGGAATGATAAAGGAAATGGGTACCTGAACAATGTAAAGTAAGTCTAAAATACCTACACAATAACTATAATCATAATAAACGAACAATAAAACAGCGGAGAAGCCGTGGAATAAATAAAAAGGCTGTAGTTATCAGCAGGGAGACGTGAATCCCATGGTGAAGCGAGGAAGGGAATGTAGAGACCGGAGTGACGGACAGCCTTATATAGACAGGCAGCCAACAACGTGGGAGGCGTTGGGATGGGGGACCCAACGCCGCCTCACACGGTGACCAAGCTGCAGGCTATGGACGTATATATGTACGTAAGTAGGATTCAGTTAGCGTTGGGAACCCGCGTACCAAATTTCTTGAAGATGGGCCCATAAGTAACAAAGACTGTTGAAAAGTTCAATATGGCAGCCGACAGTGGCATCATACCACCAAAATAAGTACGTACACTGGTTTCAGTTAGCGCAGGGAAGCCACCAACCAAATTTCGTGAAGATGGGGCCATAAATAAGAAAGTTCAACATGGCGGACGTTGTCGACCGTTATGACCGTTACCCGTAGAATTTCGAAATGAAACCTGCTTAACTTTTGTAAGTAAGCTGTAAGGAATGAGCCTGCCAAATTTCAGCCTTCTACCTACACGGGAAGTTGGAGAATTAGTGATGAGTCAGTGAGTCAGTCAGTGAGTCAGTGAGGGCTTTGCCTTTTATTAGTATAGACTAGCAAAATACCCGCGCTTCGCAGCGGAGAAGTGTGTTAAAGAAGTAATGAAAAGAAAAGGAAACATTTTGAAAATAACGTAACATGATTGACAATGTAATTGTTTTGTCATTGTTGTGAGTGATGAGTGTTGCTGTCATATATATATATATATATATATACATATATATATATACATATCTACATATACACACATACATATACATACATATCTACATATATACATATACACACACATACATATATATACATACACACATATATATAAACATATATATACATACATATCTACATATATACACACACAAACACAAATACACATATATATATACACATATATACAGTCTTTGGGGTGCGAGCAACTGTTGCTGGGGGTGCCAGAATCCATGAAGGAAGAAAAATTAAAAACAATATTTGTACAAAATCATAATTTATTTATCCATTCCTAAATAATTAAATGGGCATGCTATTTCGTATCAGTGCAATACGCTGTTTGTTACGTGCAAGTCTGCGTGGATATTATGAACTATCGTTTCTGTTCAAGTTCTATTTAAAGTTTAAATAGAAGGAATTTTTATTTAGTCGACAGAATATTATTCCGGAATAAATCAACTCAAACCTTAAATAACTTATAATATTTTGCTCCCCATAAAAATATATCCTGTCTAAATTATACAAGTTAGAAATAAAGTAAACGTTAAAAGAACAAACATTCAAATTTCTTTACTCTTATGTAATTTTATATAAAAATAAACTTAAATTTTAAATATCCCAAAAGATTTTGCTCTCCATAAAATATATCCTGTCAAAATTATACAAATTCAAATATGAACATGGTGCATAACAAAACCTGGAAATATAAATAAAATTTGTTCTTTTCAGCAATAACAAATCAAATCATTCAGTTGTCTTTGCTCTTATGTCATTTTATCAGAGCTGGACGCCTGGCATCTTTTTTTGGCAACAAGTTCGTTTCTGTTTGGTGTGAGGTTCTGTGTTGTGGAGATTCTCAGGATGGACTGCAGGTGCTCATCAGTGAGGCGACTCCTGTGTGCTGTTTTGTTAGTCTTCATGACTGAGAAGAGCTTCTCACACAGATATGTGCTACCAAACATGCACAAGGTTCGAGCCGCATGTAGACGGAGCTGGAGCATTTGTGCGGGAATGGAGTGAATAAACTGTGCGGGCCCTGCAGTATCGTACTTTGCCTTCAGTGTGCCATTACACTGCAGCTCAATCACCTCCATCTGAATCTGCACAGGTGCAGTTTCCACATCGACAGCAAATGGGTTGCGAAACAACTCAAAATTCTTTTTTTGTTCTTCAAAGTCACCAAAGCGCCGTGCGAACTCAGTGCGCAGTGCGCTCAGTTTATCAGCAAAGTGCGTATTTGGGAACACCGTTGTGCCGACTTGGTTCAACATTACTTGGCAACAGGGAAAGTGGGGCAAGTTGCACTGGTGCATTTGTGTCTCCCATAAAAGTAGCTTCACTTGAAATCACTTTGTGATTTTGCAGGTAAAAACGTCTGCTGAAGTGTCAGATTCTTCTTTAACTCTTCTGCTTTCTGTATCTTGTGCATTGCATTCAGGTCTTTCAGGTTATCTTGATGTTTTGTCTCATAGTGCCATCTTAGATTAAATTCTGTAATTACAGCCACATTAGCTCCACAAATGAGACACACGGGTTTACCGGCAATGTCAGTAAACATATACTCAGCCTCCCATCGGTTTTTAAAGGCTCTATGTTCAGAATCACCTTTTCTCTTTGGCATCGTGTGGGCTAGCTTCACAATAACTTGCAGCATCATAAGCTAGACTTGATTAACGCGTAAGTGTTGGAAGGCAGCTGAAGCGCTGCATTATGGGATCTGTAGTTTATTGTGTTACCAGCGCTTCATCTCCCTGGGCCATTAATAACAATAATACAGTATATAAAATGATCTCTCGGGCCGGATTTAATTACACGCCGGGCCGGATGTGGCCTGGGCCTTGAGTTTGACACATATGGACTAAATAGAACTTGAAAAGATATATTTTTCAATGTGATCGCAATTCAGATCGAGTTGGCGCACTACAATACATCGAGCCCGCGTGCTATTGTGGTTTTGCCTGCGTGCCTCAATAAGTTACTCTCCCCTCGCTCTTACTTTTTTACCGTTCATCTAATGAATACACTTAGTATGGCTTTACCAAAACAATCATTGATCGCGAATAAAGTATCCATTATTCATAAAGCTTCAATTGGTGATTTGTCTTTTTTCCGTTAACCACATATTTTTTCATACGTCTCAAACCAAGGGGATGCGAAGTTAAAATGAATAAAAATGCGTGCGTACATACTCAGTGCATCCCTCTCGGGAATCGAACCTCGGTGCTAGAGGCGAAGCCTCTACTATTGCGCCACGCCGTGTGGTTTGTCTATTTGAGCGTAGCAGTGTAATTCGGTTTTTGTTCAGCACTCTTTGGAACTGTTGCTTTTTGTCTGCACACTGCGTCAGTTCACGTGAGCTGCTGAATATGGTTTTATATGTCACTCGCTCTCTTCTAATTGTTTCGCTGCCTTCTTAATTATATAATGCATGTTTTCTTAAGTGCTTTTTGGAGCTCTTCCTGGTTTTCTACTTACTGCGTAATTACGTGGGAGGCGTGATGATGTCACATGAAACTCCGCCCCCCACGGCTTTCGAGCTCAACTCCATTACAGTAAATGGAGAAAAATAGCTTCTAGTTATGACCATTATGTGCAGAATTTCAAAATGAAACCTGCCCAACTTTAGTAAGGAAGTTGTAAGGAATGAGCCTGGCAAATTTCAGCCTTCTACCTTCACGGGAAGTTGGAGGATTAGTGATGAGTCAGTGAGTCAGTGAGTCAGTCAGTCAGTCAGTCAGTGAGTCAGTCAGTCAGTCAGTGAGGGCTTTGCCTTTTATTAGTATAGATAAATATATATATATATATATATATCCTCCTAGGAGAGAGAAGGCCAGAGTAGTTCTGGCGATTTCAATACTTTCTAGGATCCCATGCTTTTAACAGCAAGGGCTTACACAGTTAGTATATATATATATATATATATAAAAAAGCCAAATACCACTGAGTCACTCATCACGAAATATCCCGAACCATGAGGACTTGAAATTTGTAATGTACATTTACCCTTGGCCCATAGGTGCTCGCTAAGAAACGGTTTTAAAAATTATTGGTCCAAGCGCGTTCTGTCTGTATGTCTGTCTTCTTTTCATGAGACAATTACTTAACGGATTTAGATCTGGTTGTTTTCTATAATTTCAGCATGAATTTTTCTGAATTTTGCTTGAATTTTCTGGTTGATTTTGTGACTTCTCTCATTGCGCTAACTACCATAGTTTGCTTGCGGTACCAATGTATTTATGCAAATCCAACAGAGTGGCTGTGGGCCGAGAGCAGGGGGGCAGGGCCTTCCTCATTCCCTCACCAGCCTTTGTTCGAGTTACTCTACTTCTCACCATGTGTTGGGTGCACCTTGCCTCTGCTTGCCTAGCGAGACCTGTTTGTTCAACACACATTATCGTCTACAGATTGTTAAGGAGTAACGTTTGACGTTTTTGAGAGAGATATTATAGCTACATGTGCCAGAGATATCACGGGCATATACTTTTCTCCCCACATGGGAAACACTTTCCCGTTAGAACTGAACACGATCAGATATAGTGCCAATGTCTATCGATTTTTAAAGTTTGTCCTGATTCATTAAGTCAATGTATGTGTGTGTATATCTATATATGTTCCAGCATCACTTCCAAATGGCTAGAGTGATTTTCATGACACTTGGTACACATTTTTCTCATTGGTCAACTTAAAATAGTGTAGGGTGAAATCAACCCTAATCCACCTCCTTCTGGGTAGAGTGAGGGGCGATCATCCATCCATCCATTTTCCAACCCGCTGAATCCGAACACAGGGTCATGGGGGTCTGCTGGAGCCAATCCCAGCCAACACAGGGCACAAGGCAGGAACCAATCCTGGGCAGGGTGCCAACCCACTGCAGGACACACACAAACACACCCACACACCAAGCACACACTAGGGCCAATTTAGAATTGCCAATCCACCTAACCTGCATGTCTTTGGATTGTGGGAGGAAACCGAGTGCCGGAGGAAACCCACGCGAACGGGAGAACATGCAGGGAGGACCCGGGAAGCGAACCCAGGTCTCCTAACTGCGAGGCAGCAGCGCTACCACTGTGCCACCGTGCCGCCCAGGGGGTGATCATGTATACATATTATCATCCAGTTGACACTCGGAATGACCACCAGAGGGTGAACTAGAAATGACTGCAAGCATTCTTTATGTTTGAGCACCACCTCTTGCGCCCCGTTGCTTTTGAAATTAAATAGAGTTGGCCGGTTCCGAGCGTCAACTGGATAATAATATACATACGAGACCGCAAGACAAGCAGATTACTGAGTATACTGATTTACTTTTATTTTTAAAGTTGTGTTTTTTTTTTATTGTATTTTTCTCAAACAATAAAATAAAAACACTTTATTTTCCTCCCGGGCAACACTGGGTATTTCAGCTAGTAATAATAATAAATTACCTAACTGTCAATCAAAACATATATTCCAAATCACCTTGCTTGTAAGTATAATAAATCATATGCAGAAAATGGCGTTTAAACACCTCCTATATGAAGCTTCTCGGAGTAATCCTTAGAATCACTTTTGGGACTAAGGCCATGCCATTCGTTGAAAGTTTTTGGACAATTCCCAAGAGCATTCCCTGTTAGGTTTATGTATCCCTACATTCCTGAAACACTCCTTTGTAATAAAAGGGCTGGATACCAATGGGAACTTCTAGGCTCCCATTTGTTCACTGTAGTGACATCTAACAGTTTGGGGATATTCAGCTACCCTCCTCACAACCTTTCTATCACTTCCGCACACTTTAAATAATTATTTTCTTGGGACCATTTAAAGCTCTTACCATACTGACCCCTGGCAGCTTTTCTGTAGTCCAAACGATCCTTAGATTGGCTCTCCAGTCATCAGTGTGGGTTCCCCTATTAAAGGCTTTTAATGATAAGACCTCTTCTCTGTACCAGGCCTAAAGCTCTTTTGCCCTATGATGATATAGTATTAATTGTCACAGCAGTTATGTGTGTATGTGTTGTGTGTGTGTGTTATGTATGCACTGTCACAAAGGCTGTGAAGTCTTGCTGTGCCTTTTAATACCTGCCATGTGTTAACTGCCATGAGCTACAGGCACTTGAGCACAGAAGCAATTTTAAATGTGCCAGGCAGAGTGAGCATTCCCCCCCCCACCCCCAAAAAAAAAAAACTGTCACGTTTAATGAAATTCACAGTGAACAGATGACTGGGACCTGAAGCTGTTCTCTCTTTGAAAAAAATATTAGATGCTCTTGTCGATATTCAGCTATGAAAGAGGATAAAAAGCATCAAAAACCTTTTTTTTCCTTTCCTCTAAGGTCCTTACACTACAAACAAGAATGGCTGTCTACCTCATGGGAACAATTTCCCAACTATCCTACACTAAACTCCCTTTTCAGCTCAAGCACTGAATCTTCCCTCCAACACTTGACTCACCTAACTCATCTATCTAATGTAGCACAACCCAGCTGTTTTAATTTTTATTTTTGGTATAAGACACCCAAAGATGTCTGTTTGGAGACCATAATTTGTCCTGCTTCCCGTAAGTGTCTGCAAAATCCTGCTGGCATCCTTCCACTGCCAGTTGGAGAGCCTTTATCCATACTCTGTCTGTGTGCCTGGCTGAGGGGTAAGGGCACATGGCTTCAAGGTATATTTACCTGTATAGGATCAGCCACACAGCACCGTGCATTAGCCCCGTGGAAATACCAAAGTTGTCTGCATTTATTACTATTTAATTTAATATTGCTTTTTGTATTAGTATACTGCTGCTGGATTATGTGAATTTTCCCATGGGATTAATAAAGTATCTATCTATCTATCTATCTATCTATCTATCTATCTATCTATCTATCTATCTATCTATCTATCTATCTATCTATCTATCTATCTATCTATCTATCTATGTGCAGTACAACATTTTACTGGTCCCTGTATTTGTATGTTGGAAGCAGATGTTGGTGAAGTGACTTGCTCAGGGTCACTCATACAGTTAGAGGTGTGGATTAAACCTTCCACAAACACAATTGACAAATTTAAATTGTGTAGAACCTTAAGTGAAGTAAAATTTAGTAATGTATAGGGGTCTACTTTAGGTGAGTGGTGGATATGTTTTGTTTTTATTGCACTATTTATTTAATGCTTACTATCTACCTCTGAATTCTAACAACTCAGAAGCAAAATGTGCCACTGGCTCCTGACAAATCTCAAGCAATGGATAGAGTACAGTATGCATCAGTGTGTCCCTCAATCAATGAATTGATCAGCCAGTCAATTAAGATACTGATGCCTACAGGCAGAAGAGGAGTGAGGAGGCAATGGGAAGAAGGAGTCAGCTTGTGCCGAGGGCATTTCTGATCGATCAGTCGTACTGTAGCTGCCTTCACTCTGAAGTTAGTGATTACTTCAGTACTCTGACAGCTGATTACACCCAGTACTGCTGATCAATCCAGTCATTACAACTGGCTGGTCATAATCGGATTGAAGCATTTATATGAAACCAGGGTTAATGCAGGATAACCTGTACCTGAAAATCACTGCCTTCTGCAGTGACTGTTCTGAATGACTGCTACTAATTAATCTCTGAAAAATAGCCTGCTATTATTGTTGCCTTAAGCCCAAACACTTAGATTGCAGCTCATTTGCACCTCATGCAGCATAAATCAGTTTATGATTGATAAATAAATGACTTTACTCACAACTGATTATTAAATGTAATGCTTCATACTCATGTGAAACTGCATGATGCTTTAACATAGTAAGACAATTTCAAGTGAATAAAGACGTCTGGATGCATACTGCAAATGGAGAAATCAAATTTTACTGAGGAAGCTACACGCCTTAGGTGCTACAGATCTGTTATGTTTATTTGTGACAGCCGGGCAGTTAAGAGTTTAAATCTAAATAATAATATGCTAAAGCATAGGTGTGCTGTTGATTATAACTTGTCATAGAATGCACACAGATTTGAATAAAAGGAATACTTTAATTATTACTTTAATTATTTGTAAATCTTGTGTATGCAATGGGAAGTACATAATCAAGTGGACATGTGTGTGGCTGTTATATAATATGTTGTGTTTGTGTTTCTATATTCAGAGCAGAAACAGAGAGAGGCCTTTCCAGAAAACACATCATTGAAGGTAAGGCTACAGTTGATGTTAAGAATTATTAAAAAAAACACATTTAATGATCCATATAATCACTGTTTGTGTATATTTATGAATGTATGTCATTGTTAAGGCATCCTGTAATTAACAATTGACTTGAAGAATCTTAAAACAAAGAATACATTTTAAAATAGTAATAGTAACTCTTAGTGCTCTTCTCAAAATGTTGCATGCACAATTTCACACAACATAGGCAGCAAAGGATTTATAATTGATTTTAGGCCTACTTTTATGATGTAGCTTCTCTTTAAGGTAGCCGAGTGGAATAGTAGAAACATTCCAGGATCTCATTTCACTTTCTGACTTTGTTACTGTCTGGATGGATTCACCATGCTGTTCTCTTAATCAAATTATTTTTTTTGTTTGTGCCCTGCCAATCACAAACAATAAGAAAATGGACATCTCTGAACTAAACCTTGTGAGTGGAACCCTGTGCCTTGTGATGGACTGACGTCCCATTCAAGGTTAATTTCCAAGTTTGCCAATGGCTTATTGAAATGAAAAAGGGTGTTCAAAAATTAGATGATCATTACTTCATTTCACCAAGGGCACTCTTGATTACTAAACCCACCAAGTAGCTGATAGGGTCCACTTGGCTTCCTGAGGCTTTTGGTGTAACGAAGTAATTACCATCTGATTATTGAACCTCAATTTTGTTATTATTATTATTATTGGGATTAATAATAATAATAATAATTCTTTACATTTATGAGTGTTTTTCTCATTACTCAAAGCGCTTTGTGTAGCAAGTGGGGAGCCTCTTCAGCCATAACTAATGTGAAGCATTCACCTGGATGATGTGATGGCAGCCATTTTGCGCCAAAACGCTCACCACACATTACCTGTTAGGTGGTGAAGGTGTGAGAGGTAATTCACCAGTTGGAGAGAGGGGATAACTAGAGAGGCCAGAATGACCAGGCTGTGGCGAACAATTTGGAGAGGACATCGGAATACAACCTCTCTTTACAAAATATGGCAGGTATTATTTCTGACAAAAGAGAATCAGGACTTCAGTTTTACATCTCATCCAAAGGATAGCACCATTTTTACAAAAGAGTGTACCTGTCACTGCATTGGGATCCACATTCAGCACCCCCCTTCTGGCCTTACCAACCCCTCTTCCAGCAGCAACCCAAGCTTTTCCTGGTTAGTCTCCCATCTGAGTACTGGCCAGGCCCAAACATGCTTAGCTTCAGGTGGAGTCCCTGTTCTGAAGTGCAGACCAATTACAGAAAACAGAGAAAGCATTTATTATGAAAAGGAAATGGTGCTGAATCCATACAAGCAAAAAGTGAAAATGACATCCTTGAATGTGTGAGGTAACTTAAAGTCTACTATGACACCCAACTTCATAACATGAAGGCTATACTTCTGTTTCTTCTTCATTTTAATATTAAGGTATGGATATGTTGCTGTTATATTTCTTTTTTCATTTTAGCATAAAGCTGTGATGAAACCTTTCCATATTAGATTCTTAAGAATGCCTTGAAGATGCCCCTGGAACATCTGCTTTATCGGAAATAGGCTACTAAGGCATTTGTAAATTTCAGTTTGCTTTTTTCCCCCACCACATTATTTATTGGATGGTGGCTACTAAGATAAGCTGTCAGAATAATGAGGTTAGTGTACTCCCAAAGGAAAGTGAAGTACTTATAGAATCAATCCTTGAAATCCCAATGAAAAAACTAAACAGGCTGCATCTTTATTGTTGACACTAGTGTTGCCAATGACTAAAGAAAAACAAGAAAAAATAAAGCTGGTTTCAACATTTTTATTACAATGCCATTTATGAATGTATATATATGGTGGTCCAGATCCAATTATGCAATTTTCATTACGCTATAACTTATTAAGTTAATTACAAAGAAAATCACCTGAAAAATCCCAGACCATTGAGAAGTGTGCAAACTGACGACATGTAGAATCATCTTCACGCCAAACTGGAATCGTCCCCGCATAAATCAAAGTCATCCAGATGATCTGGATCTGCATAATTAGCTCTGGACCACCTTATATATATATATATATATATATATATATATATATATATATATATATATATATATATATATATATATATATTGTGGAAGTTGACCGGACACAGACAGGCAGACACGTTCATGTCACCCACAAACACGTTTATTTACAAGTATTTACAACAATTGGTCACTCAGACCCAGTCCAATATAGTGCACACAAACCCCAAAGTCACAGTCCTGGCCACAATGCCTTTCTTTGGGCCGCCTCCACAGCTCTCCTGAGCTTCGTCCTTCCTCCTCCCGACTCCAGCCTTGAATGAAGGGAGACGGCCCCTTTTATACAGGACCTGGATGAGCCCCAGGTGTTCCCGGCATTCCTCCTCTAGCCACGCCCCAGCGTGGCGGAAGTGCCGGCTGTCCACCCGGCAGCTCTCCGGCGCCGTCCTAATTCTTCCCCAGCACTTCCTGGTGTGGCGGAAGTGCTGGGGTAACAGGTCCCAAGGCATTGGGGTGCCTCCTGGCGGTGACCACGAGCCCCTACAGGGTGGAGCTTCCATGCCCTGTACCCGTGGCCCCCAAAGCAACCAGGAAGGCGACCCCCACGTGATCCAGGGTGGGCGCAGACCCACATCCGGTCCCTTATGGCGTCCCGGCCGGGTCATGGCCCCTGGCATCCCTATATATATATATATATATATATATATATATATATATATATATATATATATATATATATATATATATATATATATATATATATATATATATTGTGGACGCTGGCCCGGACATCATATTTCACCCAAAACACGTTTATTTCTAATAATATTTACAGCGCACAAAGCCCAGTGCCTCCAGCACCGATCCCCCAATGTCCAGGCCACACAGTCCTTCATGCCTCTCTCTCCTGGCAGCCTCCAGTCCTTTCTCCAGCTCCGTCCTCTTCCACCCGACTTCCGCCAATGACTGGAGGGAGGCGGCCCCTTACATAGGAACCCGGATGGGCTCCAGCTGCTTCCCGGCACTCCTCCGCAGACACGCCCCAGTGTGGCGGAAGTGCCGGCTGTGCACCCAGAAGCCATCCGGGTGTCCCCTGTTGTCTTCCCCCCAGCACTTCCTGGTGTGGCGGAAGTGCTGGGCTCCCGGGATATTCAGGCAACGGGGCGCCGCCTGGTGATGGCCACAGGTCCCTACAGGGCTGGGCTTCCAAGCCCTTTACCCGAGGCCCCCAACATAACCACGACGGACGCCCCCTTGCGGTCTGGAGGAGGCTCAAGCCCTCCTCTCGTCCTCCTGGGCGTCCCGGCCGGGCTCCAGCCCCGGCCAGGGACCACAATATATATATAGGGCGGCATGGTGGCATAGTGGTTGTGCTGCTGCCTCGCAATTAGGAGACCTGGGTAACATTCTATGATCTGCTTCTCGCAAGTGAGCAGGCCTGTGGTGGATGTTTGCTGACTGGCAGACCAACCACAAGCATTACCTGGTAGGTAACCACCCATCCAATCAGATCGACACTCAGACTACGGATGCTATGAAAATATATATATATAATTTACCAACAATCTTCAAAACTGTCAGTGGTGGAGTTTTGTCCTTTGCTAATCATACCCTATTGGTATCATTAATCAGGCAGAATGTCACATGATGGGATGGCCCAAGTAACTACAAGAAGGAGTTTGGCTTTTCCTTCTCATTGCACTCTGCAAAAGACTCTTTATCAAAGCCCCTTCATGTATTTTGTTGATTTTTGGAAATTCTGCTTTTTTCACCATTTTGATTTTTGTCTTATAGTCTAGTTTGATATTTTACCTGTTTCTGACAAAATATCTATGTATTAGGCTTTCCCTTTTCTTTGGATTCTGCTCTAATATTTTGCTTTACTGGATGTTGTTGCTCTTGCCTTCTTCCCTCATCATTTGCAGCCTGCAGCCTGTCTTTTGGTACTTGCTTTAGGATTGCAGATTTTAAATCAAGTATGTCTGGCTTACCCTAGTTTCTATATTGATCGCTTGTCTGGGTCTACACCCCACCGTTGGCTCATGCTGTTAACTATGCTTTACTGGGCAATGTGCTGCATTGCCATTTTGGGTCTCAGCTTTTATTGCAGGAAAGCCATCACTAAGGAGCGCACTCCAGCATCTATGGGTGGGACTGCTCCGTGTGTGTCTCTGTAGGGGTCCCTAACAGCAAACTCACTTGTATCAATTTTCACTGTTTATTTTATACTTTTCTTTTGTTCACAAGAATTCTCACAAAGCTTTTTATTTTCTCCAACCACTGTCCTTTTAAACATGCTCAAAACAAAGTTATCATTCTATCCTAATTAATCTTATTATTATTGTGCCTCTCATGGTGAGTGCGAACTGCAGACTAGGCAAGACTGTTTAATATACATTTTTTGTTTATGGAATATTGATGTAATTTCATTTAATTGTTTTATTTCATAGTTCACTTTCTGCATTATTCCCGGGTCCTCTCTGCGTGGAGTTTGCATGTTCTCCCCCTGTCTGCGTGGGTTTCCTCCGGGTACTCCAGTTTCTTCCCACAATCCAAAAACATGCAGGTTAGGTGGATTGGCGATTCTAAATTGTCCCTAGTGTGTGTTTGTGCCCTGTGGTGGGTTGGTGCCCTGCCCGGGGTTTGTTTCCTGCCTTGCGCCCTGTGTTGGCTGGGATTGGCTCCAGCAGATCCCCGTGACCCTGTGTTAGGATATAGCGGGTTGGATAATGACTGACTGACTGACTTTCTGCATTATAAAATGTATGATTAAAATGGCATCACTCATAAATTGCAGTAAACAACACAAATCTTTACTCAAATTGCAATCTCAAGAAGAAGTTTTGTTTTAGCTGCAGCATTGTCTGAGGGTGATCAGGCTAAATAAATGTAACACTTTACTAGAGGGGATTTGATTTCCAATGTATCTAAAGCAGGGGTCTGACCTCTCTCCTCATTACAATAGTATCACTTCTGTGTGCTTTTAAACAGTTATTGTCCTCCAGCTCTCTCTGATGCGGAAGCTTGACCCTTAAGGAAAATAAGAGCATTCTGTGGAATCCCAATGGAACATTTCATTCTGCCAAAGCTTGGTGTTCCTACATGTATTTTGCTCCATAGCCCACACAATATGTCCTCTTATTCTTCAAAGTATTACTTGTTATACAATATTTCAGTCAAAGTCTGTGCATATATGTACAGTAATACATTTGTTCTGGGCCTTTTACATTTTAATCCTGGCCTGCCTCTTCTGCACTTGAAATTCATCAAATTCAGAGAAATCGGTAGAGCAGTGGGACAGAGTAGTGGACATCTTAACCTACTAAGCTAAAGGAAGGCTCCTATACTTTTGGAGGTTACAGTACTGGACCACTGACATCATTGAACTGTTTAGTACAACAAATTTACTGAGATTTATATATATCAACAGACTCTCACAGCATCCCTCACCCAAATATCTAGAAAAAAACTGCATAAAAAAATATAGAGAAGAGCTAAAAAAAGGGCAACACAAAGGATACTGGGTTCTGTGCTGTACAGGTTTTTGAACCCTTATTGATCCACAGAATATCAATCCACTTATTCGCACCCTTGTGCAGTCCTTTATTATCTCTCTTCATTCTCTATTCCCACTCCACACTCAGTCAAGCCGCAGTAATAATGTCTTTAAGACATGTCCCATAGTCGATTCTGGAAATAGTAGCACCCTAGAGCTTTGCATAGCGGCTCCTAGTATCTCTGCTCCCTTGAGGCTTTCATTCACCTCTCTGACAGCCTCGAAGCCGCCCATGCTAAAAGCATAGTCCAATGCGCTCTGTCCTGCTCTCTCCCCAAATGTACTTTCTTTATTGGACCAGAGGGGAAGATAACCCTAGTAAATGTTGGGTCACCTGCCCTCTAGGACTCTAAGGGAAGCATGGCAGATTCCTATCTAAGTTGCCCTTCTATTTTATGGGTGTTGATGCCCTGGTTTGTTAGTCTTCTGCAGTACGAAGTGCATTTGCATTACAAAAGTATTGAGAGTGTTTAAAAGTTTTCGAACATAGCTAATATAAAAATTATAGTTATCCAGGCCTGTTTTTTCAGTACAAATTCATGTTCCCAAGGAAAAAATAAATAAAGATGATTATGAACTTCTAAAAAATATCAAATATCAAAAGTATTAAAAAGTCAAAATTTTATTTGTGTAGAGTCTAACGATTTTTTTTTAGTGTGTGGGCTAGGTAATTAAGTTCTCCTCTCACATCTGAAAAAAAACCAGTCCCCACATGAGTTTGTGTAGGTGTTTTTGTGGATGTGTCCTGTGGTAGAATGGGCCACACACGTCCTAAACATATGACAGTTAGGTTAGGTGTTGCACTCTTTCATGGTCTGACTCCCACTTCCGTGCTGGTCATGACTTCCACCTGAAGCTGCCAAGATAGAGTCTCACATCTTGTTATCCTAAATGGATATATCTATATTTATATGTTGTGAAAGCCAACCCTGACACAGACAGATGCAAGAGGTACGAGGTCAAGGCACACATGTGTTTTTATTTTCTTCTTCCTTGTGGGAAATGCCTTCCCTGTTTCTAATAAGCACAACACAGTCCAAATAGCACAAGCACACAATAAACAAATCCTTTTTCCTTCTCTTTCTCTTTTCTCCTCCACTCCTCCCGGCAAGCTTCATCTCCCTCCTCCCGACTCTGGCTCCTGGAGTGATGGCTGCTGGCTCCTTTTATAATGCACCCGGAAGTGCTCCGGGTGCTTTCTGGTCTATTTCCGGCAGCATTTCTGGGTGTGGCAGAAGAGACGCTCTGTAGGGCTCAGCAGCAGCTACAGCACCTCTTGGCAGCGCCCATGGATCCCAACAGGGTTGCACCAAATTCCAATTCCTGTAAAGCCCTGCGGGAGTCCTAGGCACTACTGCAACCCAGGAGGGCTGCCGTCTAGCGCTCCATCCGCCACAATATGTATGTATAACTAAATTATAATAGTTCATGTATGCTGTATATAGTGTACGTATATTGCATATATATTATGTATATATGTATATTATATATACTGTACATATAGTGACCAAAGTGGACATTATAAGAAGATACAACAAATATATTTCATGTACTGTCTTTTATCCATCCCTATACAAGAGAGGAGATTTATTGTACATGCTACAGTCTAAATCCCATGTCACCTTAGATGTAAAAGTGGGTCGTAATCCACTTTTGGATCATTGGCATTAGCAGATCATGGAGGATCTCGAAGTGGGATGATCACACATGATCACCCCCTCCATGATCTTGCTCGATCTATTAAGCACTTTGCCAATCATGTTTGATTCACCATGGGGGAGCCCTTGTTCTCATGATTGCATTCCATTCACTAAAGGAGATGACCAAGCTGTGATGATTGTGCTCAATTCACCAAAAGGGAAACTCTAATAATCAATTTTGTCTTTAGGCGTGCGCACAATCTTTGTGTGCATGACAGCTGACAACCAACAAATACTTATCTGGAAATACAATTCCTATAATGCAGCAACAAGGAATAAGGAAAGGGGGTGTTTTCTACCTCACAAATTGAAAAGATGCTGCTTGTCTGTCTGATGTTTTATGTACCATGATAAAATGTAAAAAAGTAGAAAAAGTGTTGAGATTGTGGCTGAACTCTGTCAAGTAGCAAGTTATTGGCTGTCACAAAAGGGGCGACCACAAATGTAATGTTCTGCATGCAGTGGCTAAATGTAACGTGCAGCGATTGTCAGTGTAAATTGACATTATCCCCGAACAAGATCAATAAAACTGCTGTTGGCAAGTTTAATATACCCAGTAACTAGAAGTTGTTTAAGTAGAAGTGTAGGTGTGAACACACCAACACATACTCCCTCCTTTCTTATAACCTTCTTAACTGGAATAGGATTCCTTTATTATTTAAACAACACATGGCTGCAGTAGTGCAGACTTCCTTCATGTCATTTAGCTGAAAGTGAGCTGCTGGTTGTCTCTCCTGGTTCCTGATGCTCAGACCATGTGATCAGGAGCTCTTCTAGCCTTCCTGGAGACTGTAACACTCCTGGTGAATTTACAGTCCACTCTGAAGATGTTCTTGTGTGGTACGGTCTTTTGTGGAGTTCTGGACATTTCTGAAAAGGAATCAGAACGTGATTCTTGTTGTTGCTCTTAGGATGCACCCTATGTCCATGTCTCACACAAATCATTCTTCTTCTCTAAAAATACTTGATATCTCTCTGTGTTTACTAAGTCTTATCTTTATCTTTTGGAAAATAATGTAAAATACTGTATATTATGAGGTTTTTTTGTAATTAAATATTGATTTAAAGGGTATCTGCAAGTATCTCTCTATGTACTATATATCTGGGATGTACTTGCTACTTTCTTACTTATAATTCACATAATTTATTAAATAAACAGTTTATTATTAGTTGTATAATTAGCATTTATTATTTGCAAATACATTGTTTGAAATGTATTTTAGTCACTTTCTGTAGTTGTGTTGTTAATGGCAGCATGTGCATAAATAGCCCTATTTGGTGAGAGGCCATTATATCTAGTTGCACTAGTCCATTCTATGTCAAGAACAAATTAAAGAGGAATAAAAGTTATTAATTGTTTCATGAAATGAAGATCTGCTAATACAAAAAATTTCAAGAACTTGGTAAGTTTATTCAAGTGCAGGCACAAACATAATCAGCATATGAGAGACAGGCTTATTAGAATTGCCAGACCTAAAAGTTACCAATTAACTGTATTTCAGATTAGAGTTGAGATAAACGCTTCATGGTGTTCAAGCAGCAGACTCATCTCAACATCAACCGTTCAGAGAAGATTGCATGAATCAGGGCATCATGGTAGAATTTCTGCAAATAAACTACTACTGAAGGAGACAAACAAGAAAAAGAGGCTAGGGTCTAGAAACACAAGAGAGCGGACATTTAGAAATGTTTTCTTTAATCTGATGAGTGGAAATTTGAGCTTTTTCACTCCAACTGCCTTTTCTTTTTGAGATGCAGAGATTGTGAAAAGATGGTGCCTATGTGTATAGTTGCTGCCATCAAGCTTGGGGTTGGAGGTGACCAGGTGCTTTGCAGATGATACGGTCGTCAATTTTTTACAAGTGAAGGCACATTTAACTACCATGGCTTGTGTTTAATTGGGCCATCATTTGTTTTTCAAAAAGATAATGACCCAAAAAATACATCTCCAGGCTAATTAGGAACTATTGGCAAAGAAGGAGAATGATAGAGTCTAAGCCTAACAGAGATGGTGTGGGATGAGCTAGTCTGGAGTAGGAAAGGGAAGTAAGCAACAAATACTGATCATAATTGGCAGCTCTTTCGAAACTTTTGGAAAAGCATCCCAGGTGGTACCTTGTGAAGGTGGTTGAAAGAGTGTGCAAAGCCATCACCGAGGCAAGCAATGGTTACTTTACAGAAAGAACAAACGTTATTTGTCCCCAGGGGTATTTTCTTTAATTAAAGAATCTAAAATTAAAGATAGCTTGCTTTGTCTAACAAATTTACGGTCATTGTGTAATTTCCATGTGTTATTTCATAGTTTTTGATATCTTTACTATATTCTACAATGTAGAAAATAGTTTTAAAAATCTTTCATTTTTTGTGCATTATGTATGTAGAGGAAGGGTACTGTGCAAAGGTTTGAGGCTAACTGAAAATCATATTTTTATAGCTAATTCTCTGCACAATTAAGTGTTTATTTCTTTGAAAGCACATTAACTAACATTAGAATAAATACAAAAAAAAGCACTGATAAAATAGAATGTAACAAGAATGCCTTTAGTTTCCCAAAAATGTTTTCACAAATTGGCCCAAGACGTTTGCATAGTCCTGTTTACATATATAGTAAAACGTGCAAGAAAAATGAAAATGATGTGGACCCCAGGCGGGAACAAGCCCTGTTTATGCTAGAAAATAAACTGATTGTGCAGTAAGTGAGCTTATAAGCAATTAGAAAGGACATTTTAGCTGCTTTAGTCTAGTAACAAAGACAATCCGAAACGTCTTGCAAGTTCTATTATAAGAACAGGTAGGTAGAGCTGTGGGAAGACTCTGGTTGGAGTTACTGATCTTCTTCTGGGTAGACAAGCTCTGGATTGTAGGAGAAACAGAGACATTTTAATTCTACTGGCCTTTGCAATAACCATTTCCTGCTTCCCTTATATTTACTCCCTTTAAGCTCTACATACAAGAAGACAGGACCACCACAGAATTTGTTTTTACTCCAGGCATGTTGAAAACCTTTAATTATGCCCTTCATAGCACTTAAATTTGTTTCAATTGTGCCTCTTATTATTAAAGAGCTCATTTGTCAGATCTCAGTTCACAGATTAGTAATATACAGCACTCTGTTCGGAGTGTGGGGAATCCTTTTCAGTTTTATTAATATAATACTGACTGGAGCAGCAGCATCTCATTTGAGTTTGCTTGCTCTTTACCAGTCCTAGGCAAACATGACTACAAGGAGAATATGTAAATGGGGTTTATATGTCATAACATTTTAGTATGACTAGCTGCATCACTAGGCCTCACCTTCATGTATATGCATAGTATATATTTGTTGTATATTCATAGATAGATCGATATTGTTGTGCATGCGTGGAAGAGAGACATACTCAGGGCTCCGGACAGGTGATAGATAGATAGATAGATAGATAGATAGATAGATAGATAGATAGATAGATAGATAGATAGATAGATAGATACTGTAGATAGATAGTGTTGTGCATGTGTGAAAGAGACACATACTCAGGGCTCCAGACAGGTAAGATAGATAGATAGATAGATAGATAGATAGATAGATAGATAGATAGATAGATAGATAGATAGATAGATAGATAGATAGATAGATAGATAGATAGATAGATAGATAGATAGATAGATAGTGTTGTGCATGTGTGAAAGAGACACATACTCAGGGCTCCAGACAGGTAAGCAGTACCATCGCTTGGATGAAGGGAGTGCGTTTGCTGATGCAACATCTTTTCGTTCTACAATTCAAAGGGATGTCAAGTGACTTCACTTCTGGTCTCCTGTGAGTAAGTCCCGTCCCTAACAGGAACCAGCGATTTAAAATTAACTTGCACCAGCCTCGAAAGCAACTGAGTCAGAATGATCAGGAGTTCTACTTTCTTTTTGCCTTTGTAACACCTGCATGTACTCTTTATTTTTACCTTTTAGCCATTTCATTTCATTTACTGGCAACACTTTCTGTCTCACAAGGCTTATTTGTGATGATGTATATAGTAGATAGGCTCTACTGTTGCATTTTATCTAAGTGTCTAAACATACAAAATATGTGTTCTCGTAATCCAGCTATTTGAAAGTTTGAAATGAGTGTTTGAGGGTTAACCAATCCCTGCATTTTACAAATGGTCTTGCTGTCATGGAGACTAATCAACTTTACTTTTGGAACAGACCCCATTAAAGCTTTCTTTTTAATCAGTTATCTACTAAAGTATTTTTAGAGGTGCACATTGTCAGCTGTGCTTTTTTATAACTCACAGGGCTAAAGGGCTCTCTTCAGAGACTTCAACTGGAGTATGTGGATGTCGTCTTTGCAAACCGACCAGACAATAATACCCCAATGGAAGGTGAGTTGCAGGTGACTTTTATAACTATATTTTAGTCTGATTTTTATTAGTTTTTCAGGTACTGATCTCACAGTCAACAGTAGGTTCATTCAATGTTATGGAAGAACTTTGAAATTTCATAAAGGAAATTAGATTTTGTTTTGGAGAGCATTTTGTTATCTATGCTGTTGGTTCAGTTTGGAGTCAACGTCAAGACTGTTTTGTAGGTAAAATGTATTTTTGCAAAATGTAAGAGTAGTTGGCTATAAGGATTCTTCATTAAGTGATGAATGTGTTATGAATGTAATCCTGTAGTATATGTTCAACAAAATTTATGGGTACAGAAGAATCACTTTTTAACAGCAAAAGCATAATCTAAGCCTTAATTGAAAAACTTATGGACAGATAGTTTTGTTCAACTTTTTGTTGTGTAGTTTAAGTTTCACCTATTCACAGATGCTGAATAGAGATGTGCCCCAAGGGTCAATAAGACAAAATCACTTTAGTGTAAGCAGTCTATCCTCTTGTTCTAAAGTATTGTCATCAAATGATTTGTTAGCTTTGGCCTAAGATCAGATGTGGCGCTTCTGAAAGGCTAACAATCTTACCTGAATCAGCTCTGTTCTGCTCTTTAAGTATTTGCATGTAGAAAATAAAAGACAATCCAATTTCTGCTTGCGTAACTTGTTAAAAGCAAACTTGCCTTACATTTAAGTTCTTTTATTCTCTTGTACTGATGTGTGCAATTATATTGTGATGATAAAAAAACAAACCTTAGCAAAAGGCTGGGATATTGAAATCATCTTGCACGTCACTGGAAATTGGCAAATCGCGTTGTGCTTACTTCACATGACACAAAAAACTTATTTCTTATGCAAATGAAAAAGAAATAACTGGTAGAACTACGCAGCTAAAATGTCCATTCAGTGAGATCTCCATGTGTAGATTATGACTTTGAATTCCCTGAAGCTACACTTTTTTAAATGAGCTTATGCAACCAATTCTATGTCACTCATCCCAAATGAAAAGTACAGCAAACATGCTATGCCATACTTTTGTGTGATTAGCCTTGATAAAAAAATGACCTAAATATGAAAAAAAATGCATACATGGAATTAGGTGGGGATATCTAGTGCAGCTAGATAATTGAGTTAGGAATCCCTAGGCAAACGAAAGAGCATGAGGTTAATTATTTCTCATTTATTGCTGCCTACTTTGAGGATTTCCAAATGTAATAAGCAAAGGGCTTTATTTGCTAATGTGTTAAAAAAAAAATCAGATTTTTTTTTTTATTTATGGTGAATGACGCTGGAATTGTGTGGCTGCAGTGCCACTCTTTCACACTAAAGTTCTATAGAACAGAAAGACTCTTGTTTGGTACAAATGGCGACACTGAATCACTACGGTAACGTCCACAAAAGAATGTTCAGTTTCTAACACTTCTAGCTCTGAAGACTTTTCATAATTAGAAACCTATTAGCTCAACCTTTCTTTCTTTCTTTCTTTCTTTCTTTCTTTCTTTCTTTCTTTCCCAGTTTACCTGATTCATACTGTTATTTTACAGCATGCATTCTGCCTAAGTGGCTCACATAAATGTGTATTTACATACACACATATGAAGTTAGCTCCATAAGTATTTCAACAGTGAATCAATTTTCATGGATATGAAAATAATTACATGATTGAAGTGTAGGCTTTCAGCATTAATTCAAACAGTTTAACAGAAATGTAGTATGAGCCATTTAGCAATGACAGACATTTTTATACATGGTCCTCCATTTTCAGGGGCTCAAAATTATTTACACAATTGAGTAAGAAGCTGTTCCATAGCCAGGTTGTGAGTAGGTCCCTCATTAATACTTACTATTAATATATACAGTATATCACTTACTATTAAGACGGTGAAAGGTCTGGAAGTTCAGTGGTGTGGTATTTGCATGTGGAAGCTGTCGCTGTAAACTTGTAATATGAGGTCCAAAGAGCTGACCATGGAAGTAAAAACAGGCCATCATTAAGCAGAGAAAACAAAACAAAAATACACCAGATACACAAGGAGTGGTCAAATCGGACATCTGGTACGTTCTTAAAGAGAAGAAATCCACTGGTGAGCATAGCAACACCAGAGGGCTTTGGACAACCATGGAGGACAGCTGTGCTGGATGATCGCAGAATTCTGTCCTTGGTGAAGAAAAACCAATTCACAACATTTAATATTCACCTGCATGTGGTTACCAAGTACCAACCTACACTCTTATTATTATGTACTTCCTGTGGAGCGGGATGTGAATGCACTATAAGAAAAATAGTGAGGAAATAAAAAGAAAAAAGTGGAGCCAAACAGGTGTGCAGCTAGACACTTTTCAAAACTTGCCGATTATGAAATATAGCTAAGCAACTCTTGTTGAAAATATAATAGGGAGAAATAGAATAATTGAAGACAGCTTCCTTGAGAGAGTAAAACTAATTAGTAATTTTTACTGTTTCTTGTCAGTAGAAATCAAATCAAGTCCATAACATGATGAGACAATTCTGCTTTTAGGTTCCTAAGTCAATACAGAGTTGGGATTCATAGAAAAAATTTAAATCAACTTTGAATGATTTTTAATCATTATTAAATGATTTAAACAGTACTGAGTATCTACTGTCCTGTGGTAGGAGACATTGCAACAGACTCAGTGTATGATAGAGTGCAGGTTAGCCCACGACTGAACATGATTTCCACTGCCTATGGACGGGGGAGTTACAGTACTATTTTTGAATATGAAACATAAATAGGATTAAAATTCAGAACAGAATACAGAACACACTTGAACCAAGATTCTGTTGACTTGCAGTCAGACATGCTGTCAGTGTGAGCATAGACTGGAAGTAACATGGCCATTTCTGACAGTTAAATGCAAAACATCATTGTAGTTTGATTTGATTTCTTTCCAATCAAGTTAAATTTTAAGATTTGGGGTTTGGGACTATGTGATGTATTAAGTCATGAAAACTGTCTTTCTTTAGGTGATCTTGTCAGTCAGTTAGTGAGGTAGTCTATCAAGACCATGCAGCTTTATATACAGTATATATCTAATCAGACTGAAGTTACAGTATACTCTTCTTGAATTTGTTTCAGTTAGATGACACTTCTCATTCCATGCTTAAATTTAAAGTCTAGTATCATAGACTATTGGTCTAGAGTTTAAATTTAAGCATGGAATGAGAAGCATCGTCTAACTGAAACAAATTCAAAAGAGCTGTAACTTCAGTCTGCAATACTTATGATGTCACTTGAGATTTGCTCTCTCAAGGGCATCATTCTAGACAAACTATTTCAAGGCATTTGTTATGTGTACTAATAATATGCATTGCCATTTTCATTCCAACAGATGGCATATGCACTCAAAACTAGGACATGTTTAATATAAAATAGACTGATAGAGGAAGTACAGTATTAATCTATTTGGAGCACACTACCTGGCATACATTAGGTAGTAGCGGATGGGATGACCACAAGAATCTCATAATCAGATCCTGGAAAGCCAGTATGCCCTCCTTATAGCTGTTAATGGAATTTGGTATTTATTACATGATTTATTCCTCCTCTGATTTTGCTAACCTCCTTTACATTAACCCAAAACATCCCTTGGGTTTGGATTTCTGTGTAAATATGGTTACACCCAACTGTCTCACGGAAATAGCTATATTGTTGGCATGCGTTGTGTTAAGCCTGAACAGCACTCGGTTCAATATTCTGCTGCCATCTAGTGAATAAAACCATTCTGCAAAAAAACTCCATGAATATTTTTATATTTAGCCAGTCTATTTTAACTCATCAATATTCATCAGTTGGATGGGCCTTCAACCAAAAACCACAGTGGCATGTAAGCGAAAAAATGTAAAGCAAGTTTTAGAAAAGACTGAAACAAAAATCATTAGTTGAATCAAGTGATAGTGATGACAATACGAATTGGTCATTAGATGTTGATGCATAGAGTACTGTACGACTGAACCGCTGGGATATGCCTTGTGAATTAGGTCATGTAAAGTATAGTGGGCCTAAAAGATAAAAAGATTGTGATCATCGGAAGGACAAGAAAGACATTAGCCTCCTAAGCACTGTTTACAAATCATCAACCGTTAATGTTAGCATAAGAAGAAATGTAGAATTCACTCAACCTTGCACTGCGGTAGCCCACAGTAACACAAGGGGCATATCAATCATGCGGATCAGGCACTTGCATTCTACATTCTACTATGCAAGCAATAGAAGAATATTTTAAGAAATGTGTGCAAAGAAACATGTCCTAATGGAAACCTTGGACTTTGCATTGTTGACTGTTTCAAAACATAAGATGAATGACGTATACTAAATCTGCATCAATGCAGCAGTGGACATTGTTACTTTCACACATAACATTTTTCTTCCTAAAATGTAATGTTTTGGGCTTATTTTTCTGGGTGTAAACATAACACTAAGGTGCTTAAATTAATAAAGGTAGATTACTAAAGTGTTTAATGGACTAGAATGAGATTCGTGCTATTTTATTATTTTTTTATTTTTTCTATTTTAAATTTTCCTTCGGTAGGTTATACCTTGTTAATATATTGATGTAACACCAAGAGAAATTGCTAGCAGCTATGTTGCCTGGAAGTAAAGTTCAAGTTATTGTGTCAGTTTGTCTAATGTGTCAGTAATACTGCCTTTTGATATAGGATTCTCAAAAGATGTGGTAATATGTGTGAGGTGCAATCTGTTGGAATGAAAAATGCAATGCATTTTATTAATCCTTGCATTTCAAAACACATACTGTATACAGTGGGAAGCACGGTGGCGCAGTGGTAGCACTGCTTCCTCGTAGTTAGGAGACACGGGTTTGCATGTTCTCCCCATGTCTACGTGGGGTGGTTCCGGGTGCTCCGGTTTCCTCCCACAGTCCAAAGACATGCAGGTTAGGTGCATTGGCGATTCTAAATTGTCCCTAGTGTGTGCTTGGTGTTTGGGTGTGTGTGTGTGCGCCCTACCTGGGGATTTGTTCCTGCCTTGCACCCTGTGTTGGCTGGGATTGGCTCCAGCAGACCCCAGTGACCCTGTGTTAGGCTATAGCGGGTTGGATAATGGATGGATGGATACTGCATACAGTGTACACAGTGTACACTGCATATAGTGTGTACACATACACACACACACACACACATATATATATATATATATATATATATATATATATATATATATATATATATATATATATATATATATATATATATACTATTAAAAGGCAAAGCCCTCACTGACTCACACACACACTCACTCACTCATTTACTCATCACTAATTCTCCAAATTCCTGTGTAGGTAGAAGTCTGAAATTTGGCAGGCTTATTCCTTACAACTTACTTACAAAAGTTGGGCAGGTTTCATTTCGAAATTCTATGCGTAATGGTCATAAGTGGAACCTATTTTTTCGTCCATATACTATAATAGACTTCTGCTCGATGCTGGTGGGAAGCGGAGTTACTGTTTAGTGCCTGCCCATATAAGGCCGTCCGTCAGCGGCAATCCAATAGAAACACTGCCGCTAAATATTCACTGGTGAAGGACTGTGCTTATGCAGAGGAAGATGAGATGGTCAGGGTGGTGTTTGGCACAAACTCAGCGAAACTGCGAGAGAAACTTTTAAGTGCCGGGTCTTAGCTAACATTAAATAAAGCCGTGGACATCACACAAGATGGCACCAGCACAGCTGGGAACCTTCGATGCATGTACACCGAGCGGCTCACGTGAAATGACGCACAGTGCACAGACAAAAAGCAACAGTTCCAAAGAATGCTGAACAAAAACCGAATTACACAATTGAGAAGGCAGCAAAAAAATATGAAGCGTGTCATACATACTGTACAAGCATATTCATAAGTGCAGCTACTGCGGAAACAAAGCACACGGTGGAAAAAGGAACACAGTGTAAAAAAAAAACCCGTCCATGCAGTGTATCACGTCTCAGATAAAGAGGAAGACGAGCTGTTTATTGATGCAGTAAGAAACGAATCAATGAATGAAACCTGTCATCTTTACAACGATTGACAAACACGGAATGTAATTTGAACACATCCTTCAAATATGAACCTGATTGAAAGAAATAATGATAATCAAATCCTTGATGACAGCAACACTCATAACACTCACAAAACAATTACTGTATATTGGCAATCATGTTACATTATTTTTAAAATGTTCCCTTTTCTTTTTCATAACTTCTTTAACACACTACTTCTCCGCTGCGCTGGTATATATATATATATATATATATATATGTATATATATATATGCATATATATATGTATGTATATATATATACCCCGATCTACATACGCTCAAATAGATAAACCACACGCCGTGGCGCAATGGTAGAGGCGTCGCCTGAATTGCGCGATCACATTCGAAAAAATATATCTTTTCAAGTTCTATTTAGTCCATATGTGTCAAACTCAAGGCCCACGGGCCACATCCGCCCGGCGTAATTATATCCGCCCGAGATCATTTTATATACTGTATTATTGTTATTAATGGCCCAGGGATATGAAGCGCTGGTAACACAATAAACTACAGATCCCATAATGCAGCGCTTCAGCTGCCTTGTCGAACACTTACTGCGTTAATCAAGTCTAGCTTATGATGCTGCAAGTTATTGTGAAGCTAGCCCACACGATGCCAAAGAGAAAAGTTGATTCTGAAAATAGAGCCTTTAAAAAACGATGGGAGGCTGAGTATATGTTTACTGACATTGCCTGTAAACCCGTGTGTCTCATTTGTGGAGCTAATGTGGCTGTAATTACAGAATTTAATCTAAGACGGCACTATGAGACAAAACATCACGATAACCTGAAAGACCTGAATGCAATGCACAAGATACAGAAAGCAGAAGAGTTAAAGAAGAATCTGGCACTTCAGCAGACATTTTTACCCATACAAAATCACAAAGTGATTTCAAGTGAAGCTACTTTTATGGGAGACACAAATGCACCAGTGCAACTTGCCCCACTTTCCCTGTTGCCAAGTAATGTTGAACCAAGTCGGCCCAACGGTGTTCCCAAATACGCACTTTGCTGATAAACTGAGCGCACTGCGCACTGAGTTAGCATGGCGCTTTGGTGACTTTGAAGAACAAAAAAAGAATTTTGAGTTGTTTCGCAACCCATTTGCTGTTGATGTGGAAACTGCACCTGTGCAGATTCAGATGGAGGTGATTGAGCTGCAGTGTAATGGCACACTGAAGGCAAAGTACGATACTGCAGGGCCCGCACAGTTTATTCACTCCATTCCCGCACAAATGCTCCAGCTCTGTCTACATGCGGCTCGAACCTTGTGTATGTTTGGTACCACATATCTGTGTGAGAAGCTCTTCTCACTGATAAAGACTAACAAAACAGCACACAGGAGTCGCCTCACTGATGAGCACCTGCAGTCCATCCTGAGAATCTCCACAACACAGAACCTCACACCAAACAGAAACGAACCTGTGGCCAAAAAAAGATGCCAGGCGTCCAGCTCTAAAATGACATATGAGCAAAGACAACTGAATGATTTGATTTGTTATTGCTGAAAAGAACAAATTTTATTTATATTTCCAGGATTTGTTATGCAGCATGTTCATATTTGAATTTGTATAATTTTGACAGGATATATTTTTATGGAGAGCAAAATCTTTTGGGATATTTAAAATTTAAGTTTATTTTTTATATAAAATTACATAAGAGTAAAGAAATGTTTGTTCTTTTAACGTTTACTTTATTTCTAACTTGTATAATTTAGACTGGATATATTTTTATGGAGAGCAAAATATTATAAGTTATTTAAGGTTTGAGTTGATTTATTCCGGGAATAATATTCTTGTCTGTTTTTATTCATATTTTTGTTCAAAAAAGTTAAGTTATAAATGTTTTAAAGTTTTAAAAGTTTAGTTTTAGTGTGTTCAATAAATGTTTATCCTGTTCGGCCCGCGACCTAAAGTATGTTTTGGATGTTGGCCCCCTGTGCAATTGAGTTTGACACCCCTGATTTAGTTGACACAAATATCTTTGGTTGGAATGTAAGTCGAATTTACTCTTTACATTTGTATTTTGAAGAAAAATTTATGCAATGATGCCTACATTTAACTAACATTCCTACCAAAGATATTTCTGTCGACTAAATAAAAATTCCTTCTATTTAAAATTTAAATAGAACTTGAACAGATACGATAGATCATAATATCCAAGCAGACTTGCACGTAAAAGCGGGAGTCATACGTTTTAACAAACAGCGTATTGCACTGATACAAAATAGCCTGCCCATTTAATTATTTAGGAACGGATAAATAAATTAAGATTTTGTACAAATAATGTTTTTCATTTTTTTTCCTTGATGGATTCTGCCACCCCCAGCAACAGTTGCTCGCACCCCAAAGAGTGTATGTGTATATATATATATATATATATGTAGATATGTATGTATATGTATATATATGTTTATATATGTGTGAGTGTATGTATATATATGTATTTGTGTATATATATGTGTGTGTATGTATGTATGTGTGTATGTAGATGTATGTGTATATATGTAGATATATATATATGTATGTATATATGTGTTTGTGTATACATATATGTGTATATGTATAGATATGTATATATATATGTTTATGTGTGTGTGTGTAAATATATATATATATTTATATATATATATTTATATGACAGCAACACTCATCACTCACAACAGTGACAAAACAATTACATTGACAATCATGTTACGTTATTTTCAAAATGTTTCCTTTTCTTTTCATTACTTCTTTAACACACTACTTCTCCGCTGCGAAGCGCGGGTATTTTGCTATATATATATATATATTATAGTAGAGGCAATGGAAGAATATCATGGAAGGAGCTCAAGCCTGACTGGGATGGTTAGTGATCCTTATGCCAGTTTGGGTAAAAAGCTAGTGGAAGGACTGGGCAAGCAGTTCATTCTCCCACATAATAGGTGGCAGTGTCCCTCAAAGGCTGGTCCCAGTTAGGACTCCCACAGGGTTGCATGGAAATTGGAATGTAGAAGAGCATCCCTTTAGGTATCCTTGGGTGCTGCAAGAGAGAGCTGTTGGGGGAAGACTGCCCTGGTTTCTGTATGACCAGAAAGTGCTTCTGATGACCATTGCTGTGACACAGGAAGCATTCATGGTTCTGGTTTCAAAGAAGCCTGCTGCATCTTCTCCGGGAGTAACAGTCAGGAGGGCCAAAGAAAACTGAAACACACCAATAAAGTATCGGGGGTGTTTGGCAAAAGCCCCATTTTAATGTCATGGTGTCAATGGAAAAACAATCTCAAAAATACAAAGTCTGTATGAATCATAAGGATTTGAAGCCCTTGAATGGAGGTTTATCCAAAGACTTTTGAGGAGGCGGCTCTGTGTCCATATTTTAGATTGCACTTGCAAGATTGGCAAAGTGGGTACCGTACTATCAGAACAACTGCAGTACATGTCTCCTGGCTCAACAAATTGTTGCACATGTTCTCTTTTGTGAGATCTTTATTTAAACACTGATTAACCAGCACAGCAATGTGAAATTACAGCAGGGAAACATTTCCAGAGAGAGACTAAACTCCTTTCTTCCTGTGTCAGTGATGCGAATATGTTTCACAAACTTTTTTGGGAAGTCAATCTCTATGCTTTTCTAAGAATTCAGTTTCACATAAATCATTAGCTGGTCACTAATTAGAAGTCAAATGAATATTATGAGTCTGGAAATATGTTGGCAATCTTATTAAACCTCTCTAGTACTGCCTTTCTCTGAATGAATAACTTTTTGTCTTCATTTATATTTATTATGTAAATAGTCAATTATAAAGTTTGTATTTGTATCTACTTGTCACCGTGATCTGCACCTGCACTCAGTGAAGAGCACTAAACAAAAATAAACTAAATCAAATTAAAATGAATACGGAAAAAGACCACATAGCCATCTAGGTCACTACAAAATCTGTATGAGAGTATTCAGGCTATCTGCCAGCTAACAGTATTGTGTTGAAAATAAAAACCTGCATAAAGACACAATAGGATTTATCCATGTAATTTGTTTGCTTATTGTTGAAATAATTAACTTAATTACAGTAGATACCTTTCTTAAATCCATCCATTATTCAATTTTAACTTACATTTCCAGTGCACTGGCCAAAGGCAGGAACCAGTCT
This sequence comes from Polypterus senegalus, assembly GCF_016835505.1. Lineage (NCBI taxonomy): Eukaryota > Metazoa > Chordata > Cladistia > Polypteriformes > Polypteridae > Polypterus > Polypterus senegalus. Next base: position 122,319,390 of record NC_053154.1, on the reverse strand, counting down.
TTAATGTAGCACTATTGTGATCTGTTTTGGGGTAATCTTTCTTAAATGTGCGACAAAAAGGGATGGAGGAAGGCTAACTGTTGCAGTGCTGACCTGTGAGCTCAAGGCTATGAGTTCAATCCTGCCATATTCACTCACTGTTTGATTTGGTGTGTGTCAGTTTATCTGCCAGTACGGTGATTGTAAAAAAATAAATGAACAATTATGTAATTCACTTCTGATGTGTAAGTCTCAAATAAATAAATGTCATTACAACATGTCTATTGTGTAACAAGCACTGCATCTTCTTTTAATGGCCTGACATCGTCTTGAGTTGGCGTGGGTGGAAAATCTAATCATGTGGGACATCTTTCTGTTTTGATTAACATTAGCTGTTCTTATTATGTAGTCTATTGTGAAAAAAGAAAAAAACATATGTCTAAATGCTTTACATGGATTTTGTGGGTTTTATAACAATATTGAAGTTATCGTTTTAACAAATATGTGGATGTGCACAAAATGGAGAATCAGTTTTTCATTCAGATTTTTGTGTCATTTATGATTAGATTCAAATTCTTTTTTTTCCCTTGAATTAAATGTTTTCTGAGGGAGGACCACATTGGTTAGCACTGATGCAAACAACTTCAGAGTTCTGGCTCCAGAGCTTATGTGTCGTTTGTGAAATTTCCCCATATCTTTGAGGGATTTTTGTATAGGTGTTCTAGTTTTACTGTGAAACTGGCAACTCTACATTGATCCAATATGAGTCTGAGATGAAGTGGCAATTCGCTCAGGGGTGGTTCCTCACTTGTCCCCAGCAATACCAGGATATTAAATGGTTTCTCACTTTCATAAATTAGATTGTTATGAACTGATTGGATGGACAGATAGCTCAAAACACAAACTTTCACTTTAAAGTACTAATACATCAATCATAGGCTGCCTCATTTTGTTATCATTTCCTCTGCTTCCATAGCAAGGAGAGCTACTATCACTGAATACCCAATCAGCAGCAGACACAACATTTTCACATGTAAATAAGCCAAATATAATCAAATTCTTTAATTCCATACTGTTTATTTTCATTTATAGCTCAGGAATATCCAGAAAGTGAAATAAGCCCTGGGCTCTTGATTATTTCTTTTATTCCCTAATCTCCGTTGCTTATGTAAATGTCTCATGGCTCATCTGCCTCTCTGAGTACAGAAGGCAGTGCTGATTGTCAAGAGTGGAGTTGAAATTAGTGAGTCTGCATGCCGTGATACCCATGCAGCGGAAACAATCCCAACATCCCTAACTCCAAACTGGAAGAGTAATGAGTGGGCATGTCCTGTTGTTATGTGACTTAGACTAGGAATAAATAAACTCACACATGCAGTACATGTAGTGTCTGCCTCTGTGGTTAACTTGGATTCCTTTTGTAGTCTGTAAATATAATTTAAAAAGGAAAACAAATCTTTAAATATAATACACGACCTTGGCTGTCTGTCTGTCGGTCCAGGATTTTAAATCACCTGTAGCTCGCAAACCGCTTGACCTATTGACCTGAAATTTGGTACACATATAGTACGTGATGTCTACTATTCCACTGATTGACCTCCAAGGTTATTCCTCTTTTTATTTTTATTTTATTTTATTGTTGAATCAACTCTCTGCAGTTCACAGCAGGGCGGCCATTCTCATCCCTACCACCTTCGCCATCACTTCCCCTTAAATCATTCTTGAGGTAGGTTGAAGACTTAAGTGCCAGCTTAAGTGAAAAATCAAAGGAAACGTACTAAGTAATTGCAACACAAACACTGACTTAATCAGTTTTAATGCAAAAAGATGCAGACGAAAAAAGGGTGGAGAAAAGAAGAGCTGCTCAGGAAGCAGCAAGCACATCAACCTCTGAGCAAACGAATGATAAACGTACAGAGAAAGAGGATGAAAACTAGGAATGCTCAAGTCAAGTGTATTCAGTGCACGTTATTGTGTAGTGCGCCATTACTGGTAAATAAATAAAAGGAAAGCAGGCCTTATCTGTCCTAATACTATCTTAGGTTTACTGGTACTTTTAAAAATTGTTTATGCAGTTAACCCTTCTCTCTAGCTAGGTATCTATCCAGTATTAAGACAGTAAAATATTTTTTAAGTTGTAGTTCATTTTGTAAGGAGTATTTCCATCCAGTCAATACTGAAAAACTTTACATACTCTACACAGAGATAAAGATAAGACCAGTACTATGTCACTTAGGAGTATTTATCTTATTAAAATTTTAACTCCCATAATTTAGATTCCTTTTTTAAAGTTATATAGAATTCTTGCTTTTCTTTTTATTTTTGCCATTAGCAAGCTAGATTTATTATTCTTTTAGGTAAGAAATTTTTAATTTTAATCTTATGTTGTTATATTGTCAAGAAAATACTTTGGTCTTTAATCCAATTTTATACAATTTCCTGATATATATTACTTATATATTTAAAGCATTTCCCACTTTACATCTGGAAAGGTATTTCCGGAAACAGAGGAACTCCAAATACCAACAGATTTTTTTTCAAGCTTTTCATTATTTTATTTTTTACATAATTGATATTTCGTAGACAGTAAATTTATAGAACCTCCATCTAACCTGTATCACTTTTTATGTGGTAAACATGTACAGTATATGGATGTGCAGGAAGTTTATTTGTATAAAATTGTAGACTGCTTCTTTTAATATTTCTTTACTTCATAGACAAAAAAAAATTTTTATTAAATGTTTTAGTTTTTTTGGAATTTCTATACTTTGCTATAGAAATTCAATAAACCCTTTCTTTCTCATTGTGGTGGGTTGGCGCCCTGCCTGGGGTTTGCTTCCTGCCTTGCGCCCTGTGTTGGCTGGGATTGGCTCCAGCAGACCCATTGTTAGGATATAGCGGGTTGGACAATGACTGACTGACTGATGACTTTCTTTCTCACTATGTACTGTATTTGTTGATAACACTGTTTTCCTGTATTTCTACCAAAAATGTAGGCAGAGCCAAACCCCTAGATACACTGTATTACCTTGTGTCACATAATTTATTATCTAGTTTTCAGTAATTTTCAGTTTTCATTTTCAGTAATAATAATAATAATAATTCTTTACATTTATATAGCACTTTTCTCACTACTCATGCACTTTACTCAGTATAATTTAGCTAACAAGTCTGTAAAATTCATTTCCATAGTATCTCAGTAATAATATTCTGCATCCCTGCTTTTTATTCCAGTTTACAGTGATGACTAAATTTAATAAAAACATTTTTGACCCACACCATCTTTGGTGGTTTCTGCCTGATTCGGCTGGTATAGGCTGCCTACCCATGATTTTGAACTCGATTAAGCAGGTTTGAAAATTTATTAAAGAATAGTATCTTATCTGAGCAGTCATATTTTTATTCATGAAATTAAAATTATTAGCTCTGAGGGGCTTCAAAAATTAGTTTGCTAGTTGGCCTATAATGTTATCCATCCATCCATTTTGTAACCTGCTAATCCAGTTCATGCTCACAGCTAGCAGATGCCTGTCTCTGTAAGCTAAATGTGCAAAGCAACAATGCAACATAGGGGTCAACTCACCTAGCGCATGCCTCTGTCATGTGGAAGGAAAACCAGAGTAGTCTGAGGACAATGAGCAAATTCCACACAGGCGTTGTCCATATAGCGAATTAGATCGAATACACCAACGACAGGAGGCAGTAGCATGAGTCTGTGCACCACAATTTCTCTGCAAGCCAAATTTGAATACTTTTTTAAAGTATAATAAACAAACCATCATAAACTTTATCACCATCATCTTATAATTATACTGTGTTGAGCCTGAAGTCTAATGATCGAAATCTTTAAGGCTTATGGGGACTATCACAGGTATGAATTTTGTGTGCATTCCAGTTAAATATTTAGGGCATTTTCTAAGATATCTACTATCATCCAATACCTTAATATCCATTTATATGCTGGCACCAATAACACTCAAAGCTCCCTGTAAGATCCAAGAAGGAAACAGACATTTATTGCAGCAAACCAAAATAAATACATTTCACTAAATGCATTTTGCCAGAATACAATGGAATTAAGTCAAAGCAGTTAAACTTAAACTGTACCAATTTTTCAAATAACCCCACTGGAGTTTCTCTTTCACAAACAAGAACTCTTAGCAGACACACCAGACAAATTCAGATATTATAATTTTCCAATATAGAGAGAGATCTGATAATCCTTCTCCTTGAGCGACATCAAGAGATCCATCCGCTAACCAGCAGGATGTGATCACACAGTCTGTCAGGCAGGATTTGAAGAAGCAGTGGTAAGACAGCAGACTAATGAGAACATATAGCAGCATTGGCACCACATCCTGAAATTACTTTCACGTGTAGCTTTGGGCGAAAAAGAAAAAAAAACAATACACCTTTCACCATTAAACACAGGTAATCATTTTTCACTAAGATTGATGGTGTTCATGTGATTCAGTGTCATAATCCCTGGCTTTCAATTAGGCGTGTGGCTACAGCAAATAGCTCTGGGCCTCTGGGCTTTCACTCTAGCCTATATCTCAATTATAAGGATCTGAGATATCTTTGTACTGAAATATGTTGTAAAATAAAATCAACATCTGTAGTGAAGAAAAACTTTTTTGGCAAATGATTTACTTTAGGAAGTCCATCAAGGACACAAATGCAAATGTGTGTGTGTCTCATTTAAGTTAATCAAGGCCAGCCACCACAAATGTTTTTTATGTTCAGTGTTTCACTGCCGCCACCTCAAAGCAGAAGTCGTTAAAAGCATTCATTCATCTGTATCCTTGCCAAGAATGAGCTCTCTTCTGTATGGAAATGAAAGCCCACAGCCCTCAGATTGTCACGAGCCCTGGATTGAAGGTGTTCGTACACTAACACTCTGTACTTCATAAGTACATAAGTACATACATATTTCCTTTATATTTAGCAGCTGAGTGGGAGGAAAGAGCAGTCTGCAATTTATTCACAAACATAATTATGAAGGAGTACATAGGGTTCTCGCCCACAATCTGATACCTCAATTCTCCTCTTTTTCTCTTTTTACGTTGACTACTTTTCCTCCCTCCAGTTGGGTCCTTGCCCCAACTCACCTCCTGAGTATAATCTTAGTCAATCTGTCATCTTGAGTTGTTCTCTGTATTCTTCAGGGGATGAGTCAGTTATACAGCCTCAGACAAGATTTCTCGGTAGTGGTATGTTGCTGGCCTAACACCCCTCATCATTCAGTTAGCTTTTGATTAGCTAATTGACCCCTCATCATTTCAATTATCTTTAGAAATCCACAATACTGCTTGTGCTTTTAGAAGGGCAACTTAATTCCAGATTCTCCAGGCTTTTGTCTGATTGCTACCTGCTTTCCAAAACAATGTCTTTTAAACTTTCCTAAGCTCTTTAGTTTTACTATCTCTTGTAAGGAAGACCAGGCCTCTACTGGGTTACTTACCTTCCAGCATCCTGGGGAAGCAGTGTCCATTTACTTACAGGTAACCCTTTTGTTCTTCTTTTTAAACTCCTTTGTCTCTAATTCTCCTGGGTCATCCAGTGTGCACAAAGGGCATACCACCTCCTGATGGTGTACTTCCACCTGAACATGCATAATGATGTGTACTCACTGCCAGTGGCTACCCATTTCTACTTGCAATTCTACTTGTATCACCATATCTCTCTATTTTTGATTTTCTCGGAGAGACACTTAAACGTCCCGCAAGAAAGAGATTTAACCACACCTGGGGCTGGAAATAAAGGACAAAGAGTAGATGACAAAGTAGAATGTCATAAAGAAGTCAAAAATGTTGGCGCGGTACACATGCAGAGTAGTACGAAAATTCGAAAGTCCAAAAGGATAGGAAAGATCGCATTAGTGCAAACAAACGGAAATTACTCTGTAAAATAACAGAACAGCGAAAAGAGATCGAGTATATTGTTCGGATTTTCTTGCCAGGGAGAATTAAAAGATTCCAAAAACGTTAGCATGGTATGAAGTCCCGTGAGATGGAGACTTTTAACATGAGATTCTTTCAAGTCACACCCTGCTTACAATTATTTTCAAACAAGACCATGGCCATTTAACCTCAGTCGTGTGAATGCTTTTGTCAGACACAGTTCCTGTGCTCTCAGCTCTTATAAATTTTATCAGGACAATAATTTTATACGTTCTAGATGACACATCAATGACAAAGTGAAGAAGAAAGGGCATGGACAAATACTCGAAAAAGTTGTTTTTAATAGAGAGAAATAAACAATATTCACTCAGAGTCAGTTATACGTTGCATTGTCACAATGTCAGTCCATATACGGAATCAAAATGCAATGTAATCTGGAAGAAAAGTTAATTCCAAATATTGTTTTTACTAAAGTTTTAAAGTAAAAGTGAAAAATAATGCATATATAACATTAACAATGAAAATAATCTCTTTAAATTGTATATCCAGTTAACCAAACCTGGAGGTGGGCAAGTGAAGCGAGCAGGGGGAAGAGCCCCCTATTATAAACACAAAATATTTACTTATGTATGTTTTAAAATTCAATTTAAATTATTTCCACCAAAAATGAGTAGACTAATTCTTCTAGTTTTATATGGCATCATCTTCAACAGCCTTTTTTACCTTTTATCTGTCTACATCCAATGTTGATTTTTGCTGTGTTAGTTTGCAGACTTTATTTCATTTCTATTGACAAGTAATCTTGATTGCTTTGCATAACAGTGACAGATGGTATATTAAAGATTTGGCTACAGGCTAGTGTCACAAACTCCACAAAGAGCCATAGCAAGGTTTGGGGCAGCCACCCGTATATTTGGTTTCCTGGTTGCAAGTTGCACAAAAATGATAGCAGAACTGAGGGAATAGGGAAAAGGTGGAGGCTTTTAAAGGGGAAGACAGGAAGCGAGGTCAAAGGGGTCGGGCTCATAAGGGTCTTCAGCCATAGGCTCGAACTCAGACACGACATCAAAGGGGCTGGAGCCAGCAAGGTCTTCCTCCATAGGCTCGGACCCAGAAGTGACGTCAAGAGGGCCAGGTGGAATCTCCCATGAATCGTCTGCAGGAAAGGGAGAAAAACAGTGCACTCTGCCACATCCCGGTATGATTCGGAATTGCCCATACTCAAGCCCTTTAGCTGCCTCCCATGCACACGTGTATGACACTAGTAATCAGATTTAGTTGTGGAGGCACAGCTAGTTCAGCCTTTACTCCAAAGTGACAGTGTGACCCTGAAAAAATTACTTTAATCTATTGTGAACATTTTTACCATATCTCTGTACATGTAAGGCACTCTATGGAATGTCTCTATCTGTAATAAAAGTTGTTTGACTGATATGTTAAGCATAATGTATATTCCTGAATTAATATGGCTGTGTGTGATAGTGTGCTCCATGATCATTTTTTGTCTTGTCCAGGGCTGGTTTCTGCCGTGCACCCGATGCTGAAGAGATAGGCTCAGGACCCACTGTGTCCCAAAAATTAGATCAAGCGAACTCAATAAATGGACTGATGGATGTCAGATACTAAAAGTAAACATGAGTCTTCCCCCCTCTTACATTGTTCTCCTACAACAAACAAAAATACATTTGTATAGACAAATACATACAGTATAACATAGAATCCAAATGGGACAGTGCAAATGTAATAACTAAGAATCCAAAATGAGAGAGTTTATTTGTTAAATCTTTTATGAAACAAGAGCTATGATTATATGCCACAGTCCCGTTCCTAAGCAACAAATCTCAATGTAAATAAAGAGAATGTCGATAATAAGGTTGACATCCTGTACTCTGTAGATGCCCTCGCCCTATTCTCACCAGCTAGCCAGGTGTAAAGGTGAAACTTCTGTAATCTCTCAGATGAGAAAAGACTTATACTCTGTTCTGTTGTTGAACTCATCTCCCTTGGCATATTCACATCCTTTGGCGGATTCCTGCATTACTTCACTCCACTTATGGAGTGCCCTTGTTTCATGAAAGTCGCCCACACATTCTGTTTCCCCAGCAGCTTTTGACCTCATGTGTGCAAGATGTCATGTTGCACAGTGTAATCTGCTCTCCTGCTGTTGGTAATACAGTCACCTCTTGCATAGTGATAACAGTGACTGTGCTGTGAGTGATTCTGACAAATGCAATTGTCTACTTTGTATTATAGTATAGACACACAAATTAAGAAAAGCATATTTCAAAATATTTTGAGATGCCACTGGTCTTAATGAAAAATTTTTGTTATAAACAAAACAGAATATTATCACATATACCTGTTTTCTATCTATCTATCTATCTATCTATCTATCTATCTACACTTGTATATATATCATCAAATAAAAGGTTGTCTGGCTAAGTTAAAGTGGCACCAAGATGGCAGTGGCCTATGTAAAGCCTATAAAAATAAAGAGAAAATTATATTTTAACAGGCAACTGCATTGAATTTCTGCATTTCAAAGAGGAGGTATGCTGTAGGTGCCATCAACAATAACAATAACACAGGATGAAATTTGAAAATGAATGGATGGATGGATGCATAATAATAATAATAACAATAATAATAGCAAGATGCAAGCTCCTTGTGACCCTGAATAGGATTTAGCGGGTTTGAGAACATATCACTAATTATAATGATAATAATGATGGATGACATAAGGATGTAGTGGCTGTGATTCAGTGTCCAAGAACAGTTTGCATGTGCTCTAGAGATTTCGCTGGGCATTCCGGTTTACCTTCTACATCACAGAAATGTGTGTATCAGTTTAGTTGATGACTAGCCCTTATACTGGTAACGTTGGGTGTGTTTGTGAGTAGGCCTTGCATTAGACTAGAACCCCATCCACTCAAGCCAAACTTTAATTGAAACAGACAGGTTTGAGAATGTCATAATAATTAAAATAATGCAAATAATAATGGTAATAATGAGAAACACAGTAGGGTAGGAGTTCACGTTGCTGCTTCACAACTCAAAGATGCAGAGCTCATATCATGGCCCAGTTACTCTCTATGAGGCATTTGCATGTTCTAACATATCTGTGTGAGTCTTTCTTCAGGGACAGATGTTTTCCCCTCCCATCACAAAGATTTTCAGACTTCAATAATTAAAAACTCTAAAGTATCCTGGTATAGGTGAGAGCGGGTATGTGAATATGATAGTTGTTACTGCTTGATCCTGGATACTATCCAGTATAGGTTATAACAGACAATAACCCCAGCAATGTTGTGCTTGGACCTCATTTCCAGCACTTGTACTGTTGATATTATTCTTTTCTTCACTTTTCTGGGTTTCTGATGTTCAATTCGGATATGAATGTAGGTGGTTATTATTACTATTATTATTGTGAATAGTATTATTGTGTCTAACCTACCCAAATTCTTGTGGTCATAAAAGATCTCTAGGCGCCCTTCAAAAAGAATAGGATGTTTCCTGATGTCCTGGCTAAATTGCCCACCATGGCCTTTGTCCCTACTCATCCCCTGTCTCTAATTGGGTAATTATCTCTCTCAGCCCTTCCCCACCTGAAAGCTAATATGTCGCGAGTGTACTGGTGCATAAATTGCTGCTGTAGCATCATCCTGGTGGATGGTACACATTGGTGGTGGTTCAAGTGTCTAAGCTAGGGATAAGTTAAGAAAAGGGTTAGAATGAACACCTGCAGCCACAGTAGCTCTCCAGAACTGGAGTTGGAGACCCCTGTTTTATACTATATATCATTTTTAGGTATTGTATTTGATTGTATTTTTGTCAACTGTTCTCGGGATATACAGGTACAAATTCCATTGTACTATGTTCACATGAGAATAAGCATGACTAACTTGAATATTATGTCATACCTGTTTTGGCAGGACCCCAACATTATGCATGACTTTTGGTGCCTTATACTCTTTTGCACCCATTAAATTCAGTTGCGTTTTGTTGTCTTAATAGACAAAGAAATTGGTTTAAGAATTTTCTAAGGTACAGTACTCTGCTTTTGACATTTCAATTTACTCTGCATTTACTCTGTAAACAAACATCATTCCTGACTGACAAACTGGGAACACCCAGTAAAAATGATTTACACATTTTTGGCATTCAGGGTCAATGACAACCTTATGAAATACAAAACTTTCAAATTTTCCCATTTTCATGTGGTCTGAGCCTATGGACCAGAATACTCTGATACTAAATATACAGGGTGGTACTGCTATGTATATCCTTCTATATAAAAGCGGTCGGGATTGTCCTTCCGTCCCGTGAGTGCTATGCAGGCGCGGAGTTTCACACACGCCCCGTCCATTTTGCAATGTATGATGGGATTTGTAGTTTCATTTTTCCAGGTAAAAGATGATTTTCTACTCCAGACTGTGCGATATCTTCTTCTTCTTTCTTACTATATAAAAGTGGTGGGGATTGTCCTTCCGTCCCGTGAGTGGAATGTGTAGCGGTATTCCGCTTATCACAGACTTACTACTTGCAGCTTGCGGTACGAAGCGACATGATGTGAGCAGAGTTCTGGTGCTCCCATCGTTCCTTAGCTTTTGTGCGTGATGCGCTGGAAAAATAGACAAAATTATGTATCTGGAAATAATTAATGTTGATGGAGTACAAATGCCACACCGCGTAGTAAATATCAGGGGGGTTCAAAAGGGTGACCTCAATATAGAAAAAAAGTTTAAATTTTTTTCACAAAATAACAGAAACTACGAGTATTAAAGTAATACCACTCAAATGCAATATAACCAAATTAATGAGTTTGTATAAAATACCAAATTGATCTACATATTGAATTGCCTTAAGAAGTGGTCAACTTAAAAGGCGGGTCAGCCTAGTACTTATATACAATTTGTGTGGACAATTTATGTGCCACATATGATACATGTGTTGAACATGATGGCAAACAGGTTGAGACATTACTGTAAATCATCTTGCACATATGAAGTATGTTTTGTGAATACAGTACATTGTTTCTGTTATTCAAATGTTAACATAATTCTGACTCACGCTGTACTTAAGAATAATTTTGTCTTAGAACATAATATTTGTAATGGACAATTAATGAATAGTCCAGAAATCTTTTGCAATTCATCACTCTGATTCATATCATGTAGGCTGTTCCTCCCAGTCATGTTCCGCCGGTTGTCTCTGTTCTTCCCAATAAGAGGTTTGATGGCCTAGTACAACGTCAGTAGGCAGTACCAAATTAAGCATCAAATCCACTATCTCAGAAGCAAATGAATGCTCTTAATGAAAGAACTAGTTTTTAAAGTTTCCTTCTCTGCAAGTCAAAGTCACACCACAATAGGTTCCACCCAGTCAAAGGCTTGTGAGAATCCACATACCGACCCAGGGCATCCCCTGCAGGGCTACTTCAGAGTAGGAGAGAAGTCTGTTTGCAGAGCCAGTGCTGTATGTAGAGGTGAGTTGGACTACCTGGTAGTTTACAAATCTCTTGCACAAATTCTGGCTTCCTTTCTAACAGAGCAGCACCATTACACTTTAGTATGTCTGGTCTGTGCTATTCTTGGAGGTCACCTGGCTGGCATTACAAATAAATTTTACCTTTTTTTCTTTGTGTACTGAATCCACATGATGGCTCCCTGCAGTTTTTTCAAGCTAAGACTTAATAAGCTGGATCTACTTGTTATTGACTGGTTCCTTAAGATTTAATTAGAACTGCTTAATTAGTCAATTATGGGTTGTTCTTTGGCTACATCCACACTAGTACATTTTTGTTTAAAAACACAGACATTAATCACCATTTTCACCTTTTATCCACACTACCTCAACATTGCAATGCAGATGGGTCAAAGCAGAGACTTTGAAAACGCTAACATCTAATCATGCTGTGATCAGTTCGTGCTTGTTACATGGCCCTTCCCTGATTAGATCCTACTAATTGCAAAGTCAGATTTCCTGATTGGTCACCCTTCACAGAAAAAAACATATTCCCATCAGGCAACAGATAGAAGTCCATTAAGGAATGTAAAATATCACAGGACTCATACTGACTTGACTCCCAGGTACCATTCTCATTCGTCTAAAACTCTTGCTTTATTGTTAGTAACTACTGTATTCCACCTCATTGTCTGTGCAAACAAAGCAGTTTTATTGTTTATTTATTTTTTTTGTATTTACCCTTGCTGTTCTCCATGTGTAAATGCATGCTTCAAATGAATGTCTAGGTGGATGACACTTACTCTTCCTAGTTTGGCTGATGCCCAGTGTAGGCAAATGGCTACAACATGTGCTGTTAGTGTGGGCAGAGATAATTTCATAAATGATGTAAAAACACTAGTATGGACATATTTTTTCATTTTAAAATGCTATTTTTAAATGAATATGTAGTAGTGTAGACATAGCCTTTGTGTGTCTCCTTCCCTATGGCCAATTTGACTAAGACAGACAAAATAACTCAGATAGCTACAATTAATATTAACATTATTATGTAATTATAAGAAGTCTTTCCAAAATTCAGAGATGTGATGCAGACAGACATAAAGAGGCCAAAAAAAAAATAATAATAATAATTACATATAGGGCACAATGCAATTGCATAAAACTGCAGCAGAAACAGAAACAGCTCTATCGCCTACAGTTCATTTGTTAGCCTTAGGAACAACAAGTGAAGGATGACAAATGCAGGAGAGTGAAACATAACTGGAGAAAATTAGAAAGATAAAATGTCACAAGATCATTCAATACCTTGTAAGTCTGAAGCATTATTTAGTCAGGAAGGCTTACTTTCTTTGGATGTCGTGCAGTCTGCTAATTGCAGAAATGGGAGAAAGAGTAGAGCTTCTACAATGAGTCCAACCAGAATATTATAAATACAACGGTGGCATCTGTAATACATAATGACAGTTTTCTTCAGGAAAGAGTGGGCACATTAAAAAGAGATGGCTCCTTACATTCATTTCAATCATTCAATCTATATCATTATTTGTACATCACCATTAGCACACAAAACTATTACGAAATGCTTTGCAGGGGTAACAAGATTAAAATGCAGTATCAGCACATGAATCTCTTCAACAGGAACAAATATGCAGGGATCCTAGTACACCTTCAGCAATTTTAAATATCATGAGAATCTATACAGATCAAAGTGTAGCCTGCTAGGAAACTATAAGGTGGTCCAGATCTAATTATGCAATTTTCATTACGCTATAACAACGTGCAACGCAGGATGTTGGAGGAATTTGGACCGCCTGCAGTGCATAGGAACACGATCTCCCAAATCAATGAAATGTTTGACCGGACTGGTAGCACCAATCACCCGAAATTGTATTGTTTTCCTGCATTGCATTAAGAGTTGCATAATTAGATCTGGACCACCCTGTACTGTGAAAGAAAAGAAGGCACAATATTTTAATTTAACAAAAGGAGGTCTTTAATAGCATTAATACTGATCCAGAACTTTAAGTTCTGAATGACCAGTTAACACAGTCCTCACTCTTTATAGCTTTAGATTTTCTCACCACTCCTCCAATTCTATAAATCAATGTCAAACTGCTTAGTTCATAGCTACAAGAGTTAGGTCATGTCTGGTGACCCTTAGTTAGCACACATTCAATAGCTGCATTGCATACAGAGATCATTAATTGTCTTATCAGTAACTTCCTGTCCTTGAAACTCCAAAATACCTATAAAGATACAGTTTTGGTTACAACTTGGAGAAAATAACTAGTATGAAACTATTTAACATATATGAGACTTGGTTCATTCTTCCTCTTCTTCTTTCAGCTTCTCCCGTTAGGGGTCGCCACAGCGGATCATTTTCTTCCATACCTTTCTGTCCTCTGCGTCTTGTTCTGTTACACCCATCACCTGCATGTCCTCTCTCACCTCATCCATAAACCTTCTCTTAGGCCTTCCTCTTTTCCTCTTCTGTGGCAGCTCTATCCTTAGCATCCTTCTCCCAATATACCCAGCTGCTCTCCTCTGCACATGTCCAAAACCAATGCAATCTCACCTCTCTGACTTTGACTCCAAACTATCTAACCTGAGCTGACCCTCTAACTTACTCATTTCTAATCCTGTCCATCCTCGTCACACCCAATGTTCATTATTTATTGTTATACAACTACATACAGTGCATCCGGAAAGTATTCAAGCACATCATTTTTTCCACATTTTGTTATGTTGCAGCCTTATTCCAAAATGGATTAAATTCATTTTTTTCCTCAGAATTCTACACACAACACCCCATAATGACAACGTGAAAAAAGTTTACTTGAGATTTTTGCAAATTTATTAAAAATAAAAAAATTGAAAAAGCACATGTACATAAGTATTCACAACCTTTGCCATGAAGCTCAAAATTGAGCTGAGGTGCATCCTGTTTCCCCTGATCATCCTTGAGATGTTTCTGCAGCTTAATTGGAGTCCACCTGTGGTAGATTCAGTTGATTGGACATGATTTGGAAAGGCACACACCTGTCTATATAAGGTCTGTCAGTTGACAGTTCATGTCAGAGCACAAACCAAGTATGAAGTCAAAGGAATTGTCTGTAGACAGTCTCAAGGCACAAATCTGGGGAAGGTTACAGAAAAATTTCTGCTGCTTTGAAGGTCCCAATGAGCACAGTGGCCTCCATCATCCATAAATGTAAGAAGTTCGAAACCACCAGCACTCTTCCTAGAGCTGGCCGGTCATCTAACCTGAGCGATCGGGGGAGAAGGGCCTTAGTCAGGGAGGTGACCAAGAACCCGATGGTCACTCTGTCAGAGCTCCAGAGGTCCTCTGTGGAGAGAGGAGGACCTTCCAGAAGGACAACCATCTCTGCAGCAATCCACCAATCAGGCCTGTATGGTAGAGTGGCCAGACGGAAGCCACTCCTTAGTAAAAGGCACATGGCAGCCCACCTGGAGTTTGCCAAAAGGCACCTGAAGGACTCTCAGACCATGAGAAACAAAATTCTCTGGTCTGATGAGACAAAGATTGAACTCTTTGGTGTGAATGCCAGGTGTCACGTTTGGAGAAAACCAGGCACCGCTCATCACCTGGCCAATACCATCCCTACAGTGAAGCATGGTGGTGGAGAGATCTTAAAAGGCTGTGCACCGACGCTTCCCATCCAACCTGATGGAGCTTGAGAGGTGCTGCAAAGAGGAATGGGTGAAACTGGCCAAGGATAGGTGTGCCAAGCTTGTGGCATCATATTCAAAAAGACTTGAGGCTGTAATTGCTGCCAAAGGTGCATCGACAAAGTATTGAGCAAAGGCTGTGAATGCTTATGTACATGTGATTTCTCAGTTTTTTTTATTTTTAATAAATTTGCAAAAACCTCAAGTAAACTTTTTTCACGTTGTCTTTATGGGGTGTTGTGTGTAGAATTCCGAGGAAAAAAATGAATTTAATTCATTTTGGAATAAGGCTGTAACATAACAAAATGTGGAAAAAGTGATGCGCTGTGAATACTTTCCGGATGCACTGCATATTTCCTAGTGATAAGGTTTAAAGTTAACAGAGCAGAATGCAAGCCCTAGAGAGATGCATACAAATTGAACATATATTCTTCCACACCCATTAATAAACTACAAAAGCTGAGTATAAAGTCACAAAAGAGAAAAAAGCTACCAAAATAATTTAGCACAGTATAGTGTTGTGACTTTTGGAAGCAAAGATGTAAATCAAAAGAAAGGTAAGGGATTGGCTCCAGCAGACCCCCGTGATACAATGTTAGGATATAGTAGGTTGGATAATGGATGGATGGATGGTAAGATTCGTACAAGGCTCAGTGAGGCTGCTAGTTCAATATCCAGCCATGTATCATTCCGTCACCACTCACATAACCAGGCAATGTTCCAAATGTAGACTTTTAAACTGGCAAACTGGAGTTACTTTTGTTCAATAGTAAATACAAATCATCAGATAACACCATGTAACACACTTATTTTTTTTTAATATCCATTTAAGCAACACAAAAGCTGGTGGCTTTCTCAAGGTTTTGATGTGATACCAGCTTGGTTTGACTTCAACAGCCCAGACGCACTCACCTTCTGCTATGTGCTAGGACCGCACCAACTAAGCAGCAATGAGCCTAGCAACACTTTACACGGAAGGGTGATCTCATGCCATCTGCTGGGCAAGTGCATCCCTCATACTCACTCAGTGGGTAATGCTGATGACCCAACTGTCCAGTTCACTCTACAAATGTTTGGCAAGAATTACATGGGTTTTTTTTTTTTGGGTTTTTTGTTTTGGTTTCTGATCCAAAATTGTAAGAGAACATTTGCAGTTTTCTGTGAGCATGTGGACAAACCTCAGAATCGGAATGCTTGGTGCCTCCTGCACAGTTGGTAGAAATAGAAAAGAAAACATCTCTCCATTAAGTAAGCTGGGCATAACTCCATGTATCATGATACCAAGCTGCTTCCCAAAATAGTGTAACAACAGGAAAGTGCAGAGATGCAGCGCAGCCTAAGAGAGAACACATATTCATTGTTTGTCTCTTTTCTCCTTCTCATTTCAGAATGATTGACAAATGTATAAGGGTCATACTGTATCTTACCCTCTCACTCTCTCAGGAAGACTGGGATGAAACTGTCATTTTTGATGAGGCTTAATCTGTCCTGCTGAGGAGAGCTTTAATGAAGAGCTCAGCCTACACCCCCACTCCATCCCTGAAACAAGAGAGATTAAAGAGGGAGGAGACAAAATAAAGAGAATCTCGGAAAATAAATACGCAAACGCTTCTAACAATACCACTGTTAATCATCCATCTATGCATCCAATTTCTTACCCCACTTCATTCTAGTCAGGGTCACAAAATTATGTCAACTATAGTTGTTCACATGAACAAATAAAAAATAAGCTTGAAATCTAAACTAGATAATATTCTTAGTTTCTCATTATGAATTGTTAGCATGGCATTTTCCTATTAGGTTTCAAGAACAGAGCAGTTACCCAGTGGTGTCCCAGGCAGTTTTTAAATAGTTATCAATCCATCCATTTTTTATTCTGCTTGATCTCACATTCAGGGTGACAACCAACTGGCACCTATCCCAGCAGCGGCATGTGCAAGGCAGGAATCTTACCTGGACTCGATACTGCTCCATTTCTGAGCACACACATGCATACATTCACAATCTCTTTTTTTTTGAACATTAGAACAATCTAGACGAGAGCAGACCATTCAGCCCAACAAAGTTTGCCAGTCCTATCCACTTAATTCTACTAAATAACATCAAGTCTAGTTCTGAAAGTCCCTAAAGGCCTACTGTCTACCTCGATACTTGGTAGCTCATTCCAAATGTCTATGGTTCGTGTATAAAGAAAAACTTCCTGATGTTTGTGCGAAATTTACCCTTAACAAGTTTCCAATTGTGACACCTTATTCTTGATAAACTCATTTTAAATAACAGTCTTGATCCATTGTAGTAATTCCCTTCATAATTTTAAACACTTCAGTCATGTCAGCTCTTAATCTTCTTTTGCTTAAAGCTCTTTGGCTCTTCTGATCTGCCATTATAGAATCACCAAATAACCTCTTTGGAATATGTGAGAAAAATCAGGTTACCCAGAGAAAATCACACTTAAACATGGGGAGAACAGGCTAACCTGACATGGGAAGTGACCAGGCCAAGACCTGAATCAATAGTGGAGCCCTGTGGAGTCAGAGCTAACATCTAAGCTTGTATGTATTTATTTTAAAGAAATATATAAATATATATTGAAAGGAATGGATTCTGATAAATTGGCCCCTGATGTCTCTGTACACCCTGCGATTGACTAGCACTTGTCCGGGGATTGTTCCTGCCTGGCGCTCAGCTCATGCTGAGACAGGCTCCAGCTTCAATGTGACTCTGCTCTGGATAAAGCAAGTTTAGAAGAAGGATGAATGAATGGATTAATGGATTCCTAATTTATATATAGTAATTTAGAGTTAATTTCTAAATACATAAAGTCATATCTGAACTTGTTTATTGTCATCTTGTGGCATGGATTTGTGCTGGACACACGTTTAAATCTTGTACAGTATATTGTATTGTTACACATCTTATAGAGTTGAAGAAAAAAATGACTAAGTATATTATTTACTTTGGTTGCTTTGCATTTTGATATTTAGCCATGTCACTGAAAAAACACAAGTTCCTATACCCATTTATAACTAAAGGAACCTTTAAAAGAACATCCCATAACGTTTGTACTGCGAGAAGACTGCTAATGGTCAGTGACCAGGAACAACTGATGGGTCATAAATAGTTCAGAGGTCTAATTAAGTAACTGCAAAAGAAGATGTGAGGTTCAAAAAAGGAATGGGTTGATAACAGATATGGTGTACTATTAATACTAACACTATATTTTAACAGTTTTTTTCAGTAATTATCACAAATTCATTTAATGAATTCAACATATAGTGCTCTTGGCTGAATTTATACATTCAAAAAACTGACTCCATATGCTATATTTCAGATTTGACATTATATTTTCAGAATTTACTCCATATGTGCCAACTTTCACTTTGTGTATCCAAAATCAAATTGTCTTATAATTTCAAGTTTGATTTTCAGTGTTATACTTTCACAATGACATTTTTATTTTCTTTCAGGCTTATTATATACTTTGGGGTTCTTTATTTTCAACATTGTTTTGTCACAGTTAAACATATTTCACATTATGTTTCGTTTATTTTGAGAGCCTTTTGCTTACCATTGCCACTCTTGTTGCCATGATGTGACTATCGTAAGTGAGCAACACATGACATGGTCGTTACACCTGTATAAAGGTCAGTATTGCACACTACCTGGGTATCCAGAAATGTTACATTTTCTACTTACACTGTCTGATTTATCGCTATAAACTTTAACTATGAGCTTACATTGAAATTTTGGATTTTAAGATGTTTTGATCCTAGCTCACTTCTTGACTCTTTTTTTGTTTCCCATGTTTTTCCATTTGCTTCTGTGGCCCGCCAACATATTTCCATCACTAGCAGAACATTCATGTTATATATTTCATATTTAATTCCAATAATTATAGAATCAGTTATTTCTTGTTTTATATTTGTAATTTATTTAGATCACTTTTCAAAGATCTGTTTCTTCACTTTAAAGTTAAAGAATCTTTTCTGTTGGTCAATGTCAAAGAAGCCAAAATAATCCACTATAATTAAATGTATAATAATAATAATGATAATCCCTGCGGTGGGCTGGTGCCCTGCCTGGGGTTTGTTTCCTGCTTTACGCCCTGTGTTGACTGGGATTGGCTCCAGCATACCCCCGTGACCCTGTAGTTAGGATATAGTGGGTTGGATAATGGATGGATGGATAATAATAATAATAAAATTAGAATAACTTTTTATAGGCACTGTATTTTTAGATATGACTTCATATATTCAGGTTTCACTCCATATATTAAAAAATGGCTTTATACTAGATATTCTAAATTCACTATATACAGTATGTGTATTGTATTTTACTGTATATGTTCATTATTTGGTCCATTTTTGTATATCAAATTAGACTTTATATATTCAGAATTCATTCTGCATTTATTGAATTTGACTTTATATATTTAAATTTGACTATTCAAAATTCATTACATATTTGTCAATTTTCACTTTGTATATTCTGAGATTAATAACATACATATTAGATTTGATTCTGTATATTCCAAAATGAAATATATTTGTCTGTTTGGCACCCCATAATAGTGTTCTTATTACTAAAACAACCGTCCAATGCAGTTTTCATCAGCTGCTCAGTCAGTTACAGGGTTTTCAGATAGAGCTTATCCTTTCAGCATTGAGCACTAGGCTGGAACCAACCTTGGTCATGTCACCAATCTATTGAAGAGCACAGTTATGCATATACTCGTCCCAAGCCACTTTATGATACAATATGACAGGAATTTGGAATTTGGGAGGATATCCCAAGAAACAAAAATATGCATACACACAAAACGGGAACATTTCACAAAGACAGTACATAGGTTGGGAAATGAACTGGGTTATGAGGCAAGAGTGCTAACCATTGTACCACCATGCTGTCCACCACGAAACAATCAAAACAAGAAAAGTACCTAACGTCACATGCCTAATATATTATTCATTAATATGTATCTAGTATTATAAGTAGCTATAATAAAAGAGAATTAAAACAAATATTGAGATTGACATTATGAACAAGGCTGTACATCAACTCTTTGAAACACTAACACTGATTACTTTGAGCCAACAAATTATTCAGAAGAAGTGTGTCAAGAAATACTACTGGGGCTCCTTTATACAAACAGCAATACATCTGCATAATTCATAATGACTTACTGTGACTAGGACTACAAAGTCAGAAGTTTCCTTTCTTATTAATTTTCTTCCTTTCTAGTCATTCTGATGGGTTTTCAGACTGTATCTATCTATCTATCTATCTATCTATCTATCTATCTATCTGTCTATCTATCTATCTTCTGTAAAAACTTGAGTAAAGTTTTATATATCTAATTATAGTAGTAGTTGTAGTGGTAATAGCAGCAGTAATATCATCAGTAGTATACACACATCAAATTTCAAAATGACTTAATCTAGCTTTAATCATTACTAATATTTATTATTATTATTATTCAGAGGAAACTGTTATGGGTAATTTACAAATGTCAATACACATTTCATAAATTTAAATGATTAGTCAGAAAGAACAAAATGAAAAAATGACAGAGAACAAACACATTGATCTGGAACAAAATACATCCCTCCTGGTGTACAGGGCTGTGCGGTTTGCCTTCCATCCAGACATTGAATGATGAGGTGATGAATGACAACTGTGGCTTTGGGCCAAACAGATGCCAGCTGGAGTTTATGGGTTCTTGGTCTTTAAAGCATCCTGTGACATCTATTTTTTTATTTTGGCCATACTTTCCTAACCTGTCAGTAGGCAGAGCTTAGTTTTGCCAGCCCTTTCATCAGAATTCTTATCTTTTAGTATGGAGGATTGTTTCCTTATGGTGTAGCTGGCTAAGAAAAGACGAGTAGAGTTTAAATAAATGTTCAGATATTATTGTATGAATAAACACAAACATATATCACATGCAATAGAAATACATAGGACAACATATTTTTGCAAATTATTAATACAGAAGATTAAAGGAGCCACTTTAATGTTAATGTTAAATAAGTTTCTGAAATTAAAGGGCAACAGGGATCACCACCATTATTGTCATGATTCCGAAGGGACAGTGCAATAGCTCATTATTGCTGTGGCACTGTTTATGTGTTTGGTTTTATTTTTCTCTTTTTGTGTAATGTTTGTTTCTCCATGTTTGTGTGAATATCTTCTAGCAACTCCCGTTTTTTCCCAGTGCCCACTGGAGACTCTCAACCAGAACAGTAACCTGCAGTCTGTGAACTGCCCCGGCTGGTATGTTTGCGAGTTTGTGTTTAAGTGTAGCTGTGTTTGACGACTGAAATTTCATCCTTGTCATGACAGGCTCTATCTTTCTGTGATCCTAAACAGGAAACTGCTGCTTTGAAAATGAATGGCTACAACATTATTCCTAGTTAAAAGTGAAGAAGTAGTAGCATTGTCAAGTTCACCCTTATTGTCATGTAGGCTCATTTTAACACTTACCATGCTTGTGTCAATACCTCAGACCATTTTCTTGCCCATTGCTCCTATAAAAGGATGAATTTTGATACGCTCAGCCACTGCCCACCTACCACATGTTAATCACCATAGAAACACAACTGTTTGATTTTAGTCCTCAACCTGTATTTATATTCAGTTTTCTCTGTTGTTACCTCCTGTACTTTTTTTTCCTTGGTTAGTTTAAATACTGTAGGGTGGGGCCTCTACTTAGTCCATTTCCCTCACGTGCTGTGGCGATCAGTAGCACAGTCACCTGAAGGAGATGTAAGAACAGGCTTTACTACGTCTTTTTGTTATGCCATTTCTTTGAGTTGTTTCTTGGCACATTAACGATTTGTATTGTTTCATTTTAGCGTGTGACTCTGATTTAAGGGTGTTATTGCTTCTTTGAATGTGCACCCCTCATTTTGAGAATTTAGGATTTCGATATACAGTAACTGTGTAACTTGTAACAGTATTCTCTGGATTTGGATCCTAACCTCTGCTTTGGTTTTAAAATGTTGGCTGTGTTAATTAGGTTTCCTCTTAGTTTACTTATTTTCGTTGGTTAATTCTTTTTCATTCTTTTGTTAGTTTCCATTGTTTAAATTGTATGAGTTTACCGTTGCTTTCTTTCTTTATATTAATTTGATTATCACCTGCTTCTGTTCTGTGTTTATTTGTTTAACCACTTAAATTGCAATTTCTCAATAAGTAAAAAAAAAATGAAAAATATAATGAAAGTTTGCTTTTGAGGGAGGGTTTTTATGGTGTTGGTTTTCCCTTTAGAGTGAGTGAGAGTCCTTATAAATCAAGTGTCAGGTACAATATGTAGTCATGAATCATTTCAGTGATTTTAAATTAAGTCATTTTCTGTTGAAAGGAAGAGAGTAACACAGTATGTGTCCACAACATCCAATGTGGAGTCAGTCACCCACCTTGTCCTGAACAGGGTCATTAGAGATGCTGGAACAAACCCTGGGCAGGGTGCCAGTCCATCACTGGGTGAACACACACACAAACCACACACCAGGGCCATTGTAGTATCGCCAATCCACTCCACCCACCCTGCATGTCTTTGGACTATGGGAGGAACAGGAGTACCAAGTAGAAACCCCACTCAGACAAGGGGAGATCAAGCAAACTTCACACAGGGAGAACCCTGGATGCACACCCGGGTCTTCTTACTGTGACCAATGTGGAGTTGTTATCTCAAAGTAAACAGACCTGTCTGCTTCTTATGTCCTGACATGAAGTCCAATATTAAAAGATGCCGCATTGTCCCACCTCCCAAAAACAGACGACGAAGACTTGACAGATTAATGTTGTCAAATGTTTTTGGTGATGTATTGTTTGCTTTTGATAGTGTATTAAGAGCAATATTAACCAATTTTATTTTTAGCACATCTAAAGATAATAGAAAATATCTAAATCATTAAAGGCTAGAGGTCAAAAAAGTTTTGAAGTATTGACACAATCTATGTTTATCTGTTATGATGACCTCATATCTCTAAAAGGGTGGACTTCCATTTACACCAATATAGCTGATGACCCTAAAAGAACTGTTTAGTGCAGATTGTCAGTTAACGCATGTTGTTACTCATTTTAGCTGTGTTTCAAAGATGCCTCTGCTCCTTCTGGTTGGCACAGGTCAATAGGATTTTGCTGTCCAAATGTAACAAATGTGGTGTTGTTAGCTACTGATGGCAGTGACTAACTGCCGTATTGTCAGTGTAAGTAACCACAACCAATGCTCTGTTCACTTCAACATCTCTCACAGCAAGGACTAGAGACCCATTCAATGCACATACCTTAGCCTTCTATAGCTCTTACTTTTCCACACAGTCATTCTTTTTAATAATTCATTCTTGAGGCATTTTGATTCATTTAGCTAATGAAAGAATCCCTGAAGAAGACTAATAATTAAGTGGATAGTCACACAGACATTATCTGTATAGGAGGTAAGATACAGTCCCTTATTATAGATTTCACTCATTGCAGTAGGTACTGAGATTGCAAAGCAGGGGCTCCACACCATTTAGGTTTCAATAGTCTCTGGCTATGTTATTGGGAAGGTCAGTCAAATATTGACTTCATCTATTCACATTAGTTTGCTTATTTGATTTTTAGATGGTTTCTGTAATGTGTTTTGTGCTGTAGCACAAACTTAAAGGCACTATATTAAATAAAGATTGATTGACTGATTATATAAGCTCTTATATTCTTCTTCTTCTTTCGGCTGCTACCATTAGGGGCTGCCACAGCGGATCATCTTCGTCCATATCTTTCTGTCCTCTGCATCTTGTTCTATTACACCCATCACCTGCATGTCCTCTCCCACCACATCCTTAAACCTTCACTTAGGCATCTTCCTTATATATCATATTAAAAATGGACAGGGCACTGATGCTATTGCTTTTAATAAGGAAGGAATAAGTCAAACAATAACCATTATTATATTCTTAATAAAACTTCATTAGCATCTGCTATTAATGTTTAAAAGACAAGGTGGGTGTGGCTAATGATGTAACTTGCCACATTAGCGCCACTTTTAAGGATAGCTAGTTTCCGACCCTTCAAGGGCTGTTTCTCTTTTTGTTCCTGAAAAGGACTTAACGTGTTGTGAAAACAAATGTGGCAGATGCACCATCAAGATTTTATAAACTATACTGTATAGCAATCCTTCAAATGATTTGTGGCTACCTTACTTTTTTCATCTCTTGTCCAACAATGTATTCATTTTTAATTTTATGTCATGCTTTCATAATAATAAGTATTTCAGGAAAAATAACCATATTTTAGTAGAGCAAAGATGACCATTTATACATGTAACCAATAATGTCATAGAGCAGAAAGTAATCACAAGGAAACCAATGATTGAAAGTCAAATGCAGGTATTCATGGTCCATTATAAGTAAACTGTTTCCAAGGAAAAAGATGTGAATGGCTTGTCCGCCACCGCCTTGGAACCTAAGCCATTTGCATGTGCGTGTGAGAAAACTTTTCAGCTATCTATGTTTTGTTAATCTACCAAAGCAAAGAAAGGAGGTCTGAGGCGCAGTGCTGGCTACTGATCACATGCTTATGCAGTGTTGGAGTGCTCAGGCTTTCTAACATTATTTCACTGACCTCTGCTGTTTAAAGGAGAAAATGCTGCACTGAAACCAACAAAAATACAGAACAAGAATTATCACAGATTCAGAATGAAAATACATAAGATAGATAAAGCTCAATAATGATTTAATAGGCCAGAATCTTTGAAATACTAGTATACATGAATTCTTAGCTTATGAATATTTTAGACTTTGGCATATCACTGCCCCAGGTCAATGAGTTGCAGCGGATTCAGAAAGTATTTAACCCTGTTTGCTATGTTGCAGCCTTATACTAATATCATTTAAATTACTTCTTTCCTACATGAAGCAACACTAAATACCCAGAATGGGCAGATGAAAGCAGGAATTTAGAAATTTTGCAAATGTATTAAAAATAAAAAACTGAAATACGACATTGATACAAGTATTGAAACTCTTTGCTATAATATTTGAAATTTGTCTCATGTGCATCCCAATCCATTGATCATTGTTGAAATGTTTCTACACCACATTTGCAGTCCACCCAGGGCAAATCTATTCATTGGACCTGATTAGGAAAGGCACACACCTATTTCTATAAGGTTCCATAGCTAACAATATGCATCTGAGCAAAATACAAGCCATGAGGTTGAAAGAATTACCTGTTGAGCTTAGAAACAGGATTATGTCAAAGCTACAAAAGATTCCTGCAGTACTGAAGATTTTCAAAAGCATTGTTGTCTTCATGAAGAAGGGTGTCGGTAACAGAGGTGACCAAGTTCCCAGGGGTCATGGCTGTGCTCCAGAGAACCTACATAGATTTGGGAAAAACTTCCAGAAGGACAACCATCACTGCAATGCTCCTCTGACATTGGTTTTGAGACAGAATGGCCAAAAAGAGCCTCTCCTCAGTAAAAGGCACGTAAAAGCCTGCTTGGAGTTCACCAAAAGGACTTAAAGGACTTAACAAGGTTCTCTGGCCTGATTAAACCATGTTTAGCATCATGTCTAGAGGGAACCCTCACCTGTCCAACACCATTCCAGTTGTGAAGCATGGTTGTTAATCAGTATTGTGCTGCAGAGCTGTTTATGAGTAGCAGGGAATGGGAGGTTAGATGGGGTTAGTAGACAGCTGAACAAATCAAAGGACAGAAATATCCGAAATGAAAATGTGTTCCAGAGCTCTGTGGACATCAGACTGGGTTCACTTTCCAACAGGACAAAGATCCTTAGAACAAAGCAGATGTAACACAGGAATAGCCCTGGGAATGACCTTGAGTTGCACAGACAGAGTCCAGGCTTAAATCCAAAAGAACATGTCTGTAAAGACCAGAAAAAGCTGTCATCAACAGTCTCCATTCAACTTGACAGAGCTTGAGAGGATCTGCAGAGAAGAATGATAGAAAATCCCTAAATCAAGTTGTATGAAGCTTGTCATGTCCAATCCAAGAAGATACCACTCTGTAAGTCCTGCCAAAGGTGCTTCAACTAAGTACTGAGTAAAGGGTCTGAATATTTTTTGTCAACATGATGTTTCAGTTTTGAAATTTTAATGCATTTGAAAATAATTTGGGAGTGTGCTCCCCTCGACTTTCTCTTATACTGAGAGGTCATCAGAACCACTTCCAGTTGTGCAATATTTCTCAAATATTATACATCTTTGTTTCTCATCATAACTGATTGATAATATCGATACACAATTATTTGTATCTATTTATAATCAAACTTTGTATTAAAATGGTATTTTCATACTTAGGGAGGTCGAAAACGGTGGTGGAATCTTTCCATAATTACATATGCAATACCTAGATTACATGCAAAGTAAAAAGAGTTATAGTCACCTAAAAACATAGAAAAGGTGTTAGTATTATATAATATTTGTTGAAATAAATCGCTATAGGTAAAACTGCATTTAGCTACATTTAATTATGATAGTGATGGCGGAAATAAAAAAAAATATCAAAGTTAAATGTATTACCAGGAACACAATAGGGACATAACAGCTTATTGTTCCCGTTATATCTTTATATTTATACATCTTTATATTTGACCTAGGTCAAAGTGTTTTCGAGTTATCGTGTTTACACACAGACACACAGATAGACATAATTTCAAAAATGGTATTTTCTGACTCAAGAAGGTATAAAACGTCAAGATTCATCAAAACCTCAAAGTCGAATTTTTTCACGATTCCTATGCTTTCTCTTTACTATTTATATGAGAAAGTAAAAAATCTAAAATTCGGTTTTTGCTTTGTCATTCTGGGGCATTGAATGTTGCTTGATGTGGGAGAATATAAATTTATATTATTTTAGCAACATAGCACAATGTGAAAAATCTGATGGGATCTGAATAGTTTCAGAATCAGCTGTAAATGTCACGGTGTCATCCAACATATGAAAGTGGTTGAGCACTTGTAAAATCTGTGTAGTGTTCATTTTTTGTTGTATATTATTTTTAAAAAAATCTAATTTAGATTAATATGACAATAAACAGCAACTATTATAAATTTGTTGAAATCACACTGAATACCAATTGCTTACGTAAGGTGTTCCTAACTTTAAAGCTTCCTTTATAATGTGTAGTAATGAGCAAAATAGTTTGGTAAATTGAATTTCAAGGCAAAATTTGAGTTAGGCTTTGTAAAAACATTCACAAAAATCATTTTCATCACATTTGCAACCTCTTTTTACTTGTTTAAAAGCATGATTTTTCTCTGGTGCATGGAATTTTGGTGCAGCTAGAGAGCACTTACCTGCAGGCAATGTGGAGGTGTTCCTCCATTGCTGTGGCTGCTGGCAACTATCCAGAAGGATCCTGGTTTGGATAAGTTTACAGTGTTTGGAAAAGTGAGCACCGATGGTGTTACCTCTGCTTCCAAATGGGAACTGCGAGGTTGAACGAGTGATGTAAATACAGTCAGGTCCGTAAGTATTGGGACAATGACACAATTTTCATAATTATGGCTCTGTACACCACCAGAAAGGATTTAAAATAAACAATCATTATGTGATTGAAGTGTAGACTTTCAGCTTTAATTTAAAGGGTTTTCCAAAAATAATGTATGAGCCATTTAGGAAGTTAGGATTTAGAATGCATGTAACTGCACTGAGGAAATTATAAAAGATCAAGCAATGCTGAAGTGTAGATGGCAGTTTCTTCTAAGGAATAACCCTTAGGGAACTATATTCCTTGTTTTCCACCCAAACTAACTTTTAAAATTATCAAAACCTAATTTTAGTGAGTTTCACATTTTGTAATTGCAAAGATACTTGCATTAAAGGTTGTAGGGGCAATTTCACTAAACTGTATGCAAAACTAAAATCTGCTCTTTCCTTCACCATTAATAATGTGTAAGTTACTAGCCAGTTACCTGAATTTAGATGTGTTTTGACACCCCCTTCCTTGCCAATGTAGAAACCAAAGAAATACGAATATTTAATATGAAGCAATCACAAAGAAATAAGGAGGCATCCTAAAGGTTAACAGAGGTTCAACTTGTATAATTAATTGAGAACAATATTAACAAATACCTGCTAGATTCTGAGGAACCATTGGTCCGTTCCTTGTGAAGTGAATTGTATTTTCCAACATTTTTTGAAAGTTATCTACTTGTGCATAATATTAATGCATTCATTTTCTTAACCTACTTATTCCATTATAAGGTTGAAGGGAACTAGGGACTATCCCAAAAATCACCAGGCCTGGGAAAGGAGAATCAGTCCATTGCAAAAATCACTCGTGTACACACTGACACTCTCTAACATTGGGTCAGTTAAAAGTTCACTTTCAACCTAGTCTGTATGTCTTTGGGATGTGGGAGGTAAACCCACACAGACATTTAGATAACACAGAAACTCCACACAGTAAGGGGACAAGAATTTCAACCCTGGACACACTGCACTGTGTTGTGAACTTGTTATTATTATGATGATGATGATGATGGAGGGGCTTCTGATCCCAAAAAAGCCTTTGGTGCTTTGTTATTAGGGCCCTATACTACTGGTCATGTCACCTCTGGCAAACAGATGTTGCATGGGAGGCCAAGTAAACAGCAGTTTACAGCTGTGTCATTATAAGGGTTCGAGGAATTCTGATACTCATCTCCTGGAGTTGGTCACATAATTTTGGCCTGACTTGCTCTAGAATGGTTTGAATATGACATTCCTGCAAAGTGAAGGGTACAAGAAAGTACAAAATAATTTGGGTTTTAGACCTTACCTGAAATGAGTAACAGTTTAATTTGCCGTCAAGGCAAATTGTTTCAGCCATCATGAATTTCCTACTAGGTTTTGATGTCTTACACTGTGCTGCTAAAAATAATTAAGTTTGAACAGATTTCCCTTTCCACAACAACAGATTCCAGCTCTTCATTTTCAAACCATGCTGGACCAACTGTAAGATGTATTCTCTCCTTTGTGTCCTTGTTTTTTTCAAGAGGCATGTGTAAGACACTAATCAGGAACCATCTTAACCAGGTACACAAATCCTTAGTGACAATGAAATAATGATTAAAAGCCTTGTCAGATACCAGCAGTGTGACAACGAAAGGTTGAATATCTTAAACCCTGATCATGACATATAATTATTCATTAATTCCAATATGTTGTTGAAATTCTGGCCAAAAGTGGCATCTCTTATCAGGCAGAAATTAAGTACGAGCACGCAGATGACTTTCAGTACCTTCCCAATGAAAGCAAGTATTCAAGTTACTCTGTGGGTAATATGTCAGGTTAAACATAACATATCCTAAACTCTTAATGTAAAATATATCAATTGTTTACTTAATTCAGAGTTAGAGTAGAAAAATGCCAGCTTCAAGCTCGAGTATCCAAATCTTGAACTGCTTTTTCACTCTTCTACCAGAATGACAGTACTAAACTGTAACATGCTGCTCAAGCAGTATACATTTTCTCCTTCATTTTCCATTTTTCACACATGCACATATTCCTCTTTTTTGTGTGTGCATCATGTAGCCGCTTCAGTGCTTTGAGCAAACCTTGTCACAGACTTGGAAAAGTATCAAGAGCCTCCGGTAACAAGCCTGTTCAGTGTAGTGTTATCTTGGCCCCTTCTTAAATTGAGTGATAGTGACATTTACAGTTTCCAAAAAAAAAGAGAGCCATCTCCTTCAAACAGTTTAGGCCTGCCAGGTCTATCCAACTGCAGCATGAATTCTGTTTTATAGATGAAATGTAATTTCCAATATCTGGTTTCTAAAAACATGATTTTATTCTGCTGGCTAATGCACCTTTTTCATCTCTTTCAATTGTACTATTTAAGTGCACAAGGTACTCGTCTATATTTCAGGGATTCAACATTGTTAACATTTAACAATGTATTTTACATTGTTCTATTTATTGACTTTATTAATTCATGGTGAGAAGCAAATAGCACTACATTTATTATTGCCGTCTCATAGCAGTTAAACTCCAGAATACTTCCTGTCTCTGCTGCTTTATGTGTGGAGTTTGCCTGCTCTCTTTGTTTCTATGAGAATTTCATTGCATCTTCCTTTTGCAATCCAAAGATATGTTGGCATGTCAAGTCAACGGCTTTACTGTTGTACCATTCAAACACAGTATTGTAGTATAATGTCAGGCGAAATAATGTTTCCCAAGACCTCAACACAGGACAAGTGCAAGACAAGTAGCAAACTATACTATACTATACTATACTATACTATACTATACTATACTATACTATACTATACAATAAATAGCTAAATAAATAAATAAATAATAGATAAATGAATAGATACTGTGGTGGGCTGGTGCCCTGCCAGGGGTTTCTTTCCTGCTTTGCGCCCTGTGTTGGCTAGGATTGGCTCCAGAAGACCCCCGTGACCCTGTAGTTAGGATATAGCAGGTTGGATAATGGATGGATGGATGAATAGATAGTAAAAAAATGTAAATGCATAGTAATAAATAAATATCAAATACTGATAATAAATGAAAACATTAGTAGGTGTACTGCATATAAATAAACCAATAGGAACAGTTTAGGGGGTTTGGGCAACATAGAGTTCATAATCTGGACAGCCAAGGAATAGAAGCTGTTGCAGAACCTGACAGGACTGGTTTGGATGCTACAGGACTTTCTACCAGATGGGGGACAGAGGGATCATGGGAGGGATGGGAATGGCCCTCCACAATGCTGCAGGCTTTACAGATGCAATATTTGATAAAGCTGTCTTTAATAGAGTGCAGAGAAGTCCCAGTTGATCTTGTTTGGCTGATTTGTAATTTTAATCATCCTAAAGTGGACATATGTATGAACCCTGTGATGAACTGTTATCAGCCCAGGTGGTTACTGCCTTGTCACATGTGATTTTGAGGCAGGCTGCAAAAGAAATACAACCCACACCATTACAAACTTAAGAAACAATTAAGGAAATGGATGATCAGCAAAATCACTTTAACAGTTCTCATGTTTCTTTTGACTTTGACCAAACAATTTGGCTGACTGCATTTTATTGAAATGGCTGTGAGGTTTGATTTGCTTTTATTTGCATTGTTTTCCCATCAATACTACTGCTTAACCTCTGCTAATTCTGCTTTTTGTCATGTAGAAATCGTCAGAGCAATGACCTATGTGATAAACCAGGGAATGGCTATGTACTGGGGAACCTCACGATGGAGTGCCATGGAGATCATGGTAAGTATTCCAATAACCAGTCTTTATATTTTCTTGACTATCTTAATACTATATGCCATGTGTGTGTGTGAGCGTATGTGTGTGTTTGTGTGCGTGTGTTGTGACAACTACGGGGCATAGCATAGCAACACCAGACGCAACCACCAAAGACACAGTCCTGGGTTCAGATAAAGCTGTTTTATTTCATAAAATACCTTTACAGGCCTCCACTCCTTGTGTAGCACAGCATAATATAAGGTATTTCAATATAACACATTCCTTCCATTTTTCTTCCCTTCCACTCCTATTTGGAAAGCCTTGTCCACTTCCTCCCAACTTCAACTGCCCGAAAGGCAGATGGGCCCTTTTTATGATGAATTAGGAGTACTTCTAATGCCACAGCATTGCACCCCGAAAGCACTTCTGGATCAGGCGGAGCAGCCATAAAACAGCAGAGACCTCCCCTGGCAGTGTCCTCTGGTAGCCCCAAGGCACCCAACAATCTATTTATTGTCATCAAAGTGAATTCAAGGGATATTTCCCCTAAATATCATTAGGGTGTCACTTGCCCCACCAAGAGTGCTAACAATCTTGGTCACTGTTACGTTCAAGTAAAAGATGCTTACTGCCTGCTACCCCACGTCAGACCACTGTTCAGTACTCTTGCCCACATCTTATAAGATGAATCTGAATCGGGAGGAGTGTACAAGAAAGTGGATCAGTGCTGGACTAAAGTGGAAATCTGCAAGATTGTTTTGATTGATTACAATATGTTAACAGATTCTGCCTCAGATATGCATGAGTATGCAACAGGTAATTGGATTAATCAATAGTCAGTGGCAATTACATAATCTGTATAGTTCTTAATGAAACCTCCCCTATACATGCCCTAACAACTAGTCCACAAAGAATACTATATTCTTTGAGCTTCATGCCATCCTGGCACACATGGAAAATAAAATCTACTATGACACAGTACCATTTATAGATTACAGCTTAGCATTTAACAATGTGATACCATCACTCTATGGTCTTGGAGTCACCATTTGTCCCTGGAGTTTGGACCCTACCTAGCAGATTTCAGCTTGTGTGGATTGGCAGCATCAGTTCCACCATTCAAATACTCAGCAGAGGCAATGCACAGGATGTCATCTTGGTCTTTTCTTTTAATAACTATTCCCAGATCCGATTTGTATGTAAGTGGAATACCAAGAATGGTCTGTTTGTACATGGAGAAGTCCATTTAAATTGCTCTCTGTGTTTTCCGTTGCAGGTGCTGTCACATAATTCTTGTTTTTGAATAGGGACACAGAGTGACCAGAAAATAAGACAAATCTCCACATATTCACTTTTGAATTTTTTAACCACAGTGAAGTGAACAGTAAATGGTTCAAAACAGAGTGGCAGACAGGCTTTGTACAAATGTGACGCCAAAGCGGCACAGCAAGGCACATGTTATGGAAGGGGTAATGGAGACAATGATTTTCAGTCCTGTCAGTGGATAGGGGAGCCTGGCCACAATGGACTAAAGAATGTAAATTCTGGGAAACAGAGGGCTGGAAATGCGTCACTACTTCACCTTTTTCATGGGCAACCATTATCAACAACAATTCAATGAGTCCAAGAATCACAATGCCACAGTGTACACATCTGTGAATGAGCTTTTCTGATGGACTACACTCCATCTAACACGTTTAGGAATATCCTGGTGTAGTACCGGGAATTGACAGTGAACTCATCTTAATGCAGTGACCTCCCTAATGAACTCCATCAGTTATTGAGTGTCCATGGAATGAGATGAAATAAGATATATGGAGTAGGGATCTGGCCAGCATCACTATACTGCATTTTCAACACTTTTTTGAGTTTGTGCCCTAATGAATTCAGGGTGTTTTGAAGGCAAATGGAGGACCAACTCTCCATTAAATATGTGTACAACATAAAATTAATATCATATATTATTAAAGTGTCTGCCATGCTGTGTTCTAAATCTGCTATACTTCTGGTTAGTACATTTGTTGAATTAGTTATAATTTAAAGGCCTAAGTTGCATTTCCCATAATGATTTAAAATTTGAAAATCAGAGGTCAATAATCTGAGGAGTAGCCGATTTCATATACAGTAGATTATTTAATAGTGGAGACATTGCATTAACAGAGCGGCAAATGAATGTTTGCTTGTCTTCTCCCTCCCGAATCATTTATACAGCACTGAGTGCAAGCTGCTTTCAGCTTTCATTACACTTTGATAATCCAAGGAAGTGTTGTGCAACACTACATATATTACCATCTGTGATGGGCCCTTATAAAAGATATGAAATCCCATAATAGGGGGAATTTAGAAAACACACAAAATAGAACTTTAAACTGCAAGCAAAGCAAAGGAAAGCAATTGTTGGCCAGTCTTGTTTAGCCATAGCTGAAATGTTTGTTCCGTAATCCTTAGCATCTTAAAGGTTCATGTTCAGATATTGTAAAATATAAATTTGAAATGTTAGTTTAATATTTACAGTTGTGGCTGGAAGTAAGCGGAGACTGGTAGATGAACAAACTCTATATTTTTGTCATGTAAGAACATCCATCAAATAGTCCTTTTTTATGGAACTCAACATTTTAACATTTCAGGGCAAGTAAAGATTTTGGAAAGTACTCACAGTATTTTTTATTTTGTATCAGAATCTTCAATAGGAACCAATTATGTCTGTGTTTTAACTACTTCATTTGTATATGTATTTAACTCTTCTCATAGATATATCTGTCTGTCTATCTTTAAATGCACTCTTTCCATTAGAGTGTCACAGAAAGTTAAGATTAAATCACAGCATCATCTGAAGCAATTCTAGAAGGGATTCTAGTTAACACACATGTCTTGGCAAGATGGTAGCAACATCAGAGAAAACTATTGCAGACATTGGAAGCGATATGTAAACTCTACACAGACAAGACCCCAGTATTTGAACCTAGGATCATGAAGAGTTGAGTCATCAGAGAGACTTCAAACTGTATTTGTGAAGAGTTTCCCTAACTGTCTGAACATGTGCTGTTAGGTTGAATGAGGACTGTAAAGTCATTCAGCTCAGAGCGTGCAAAAGAGTGAGTGAGAGAGCTCTGTGGTGTTCCTACTGTACATTCTGTCATGACTTGGCTGATACAATGTGATATTTTCTCTCACCAAAGGGTCCAGCTTTCCTTGACCCTATTCTTAGTAAAGTGGTTTCAAAATTAGAAGAATTCTTAAAACTAATTATCTTCATCCATTTCTGACGGATTTCAGCGGCCCTGAGTGCTTATGTTAAAGGTGAAGTTGTACTTTGTTGGGATCGGTGGAACTCACCAAGTTCATTATTACAACTGACTACTCTGAAACCCTAAACTTAACACATAGAGAAAGACACATGCACAGACCACACCCACTTAAACACTATTTATGAGTAATACCCACAATGCCTGTCATTTCTCAGCACTCCACATTGGCTGTTTGAGTGATGCCTATAAAATCTTTCACTCAGTATTTCACAAAAATGGCTCAATATTTTCGACATGAACAACATACTGGTGGCCCTGGATATAACCCAGCCCTTAATACTACTTTGGTCTTCAAGAATATTCTAGATTCATGAGGACTGGTACAGCCTTTGGTTATAAGCCACTTATCAAAGATGTTTTACTTCTACTGCACTGTTCTTCCATTGGGGCGTCCCCCTCAGCATGCTAACCCTATAGGAAAAGATCGCAGTGATCTCCCGTCCACTGGCTTCCCTATGTTTACCTTATTACTTCAATCACTCTAGATATAAAGACAAAGTATAGAAAAGTAAAAGCAACATGTCGTTTGGTAAAATAAAATAATAGCAGTAGAAGTAAATATGATAGAAAATATAAATAGATAGCAAAGTCTGGAAGTATGTTCTGTTAGAAAGCTTACTAAAGATTAGCAACAAGGTCAATAGAGGATGATGCCATGGACATGTTTTACATTCAGAAGTCAGTCATCTTTAGCCGGGTCTCTGGATTTTGGCATGACGGAGACACAGACAGATATGGCGCTTTTCCACTGCATAGAACGGCACGACACGGTTCAGTTCAGCTCACTTTTGGGGCGTTTTCCACTGGGAACAGTACCTGGTACCTGGTCCTTTTTTTAGTACCACCTCAGCCAAGGTTCCAAGCGCCGAACCGTTACCAAAACGTGGCGTGTAAACTCTGCTGGTCACTGATTGGCCGGAGAAAATCGTCATTACTGCGTCACTGGCTATTCTTTTCTTTAAAGGTACACACACGCGGAAGTTTGTGTCCCGTCTCTCCATCGCTGGACGCAGTTTGTTGCATAAGTGGATGAATGTTTCTTCAGACATTCGAAAGTTCTCCAGCCACTGAGTGTTTGTACAACCGGGAACAATCACATCCCACCACTCTGAAGCACGGTTAAATGTCCAAACAGATGGTCTGTTGCGGCGACTTTTTTGCAAAATGTGGAAGATCTGTAATATACAGAATCAGCATTTTAATGTTACACTGGCAGTTAAGTTCATTTTATGCTTTGCAACAGTGATAAAAGTTAGCTAGTGACGTGCTTTTTTTAGATGCTTACCCTTGCGCGTCGTCGAGCTAAAGTGTTGTCGTTGTCTGCGTGTTGTTGTAAAAGTTCCACGGTGTCACGGCAGTAGAGGCGGCGCACCTATAACGACACGTGAATAATCCCGCCCACTCTAAAGCGGTACTAAACTGCAGTCGAAACGCAAACTGAGCCGAACCAAGGTGAGCTGTACTGAACCGTGCTGTGCCGTACTATGCAGTGGAAAAGCGCCAATAGAGACCTAACATACTCTATTCCTTTGGTTTCCTGTCACACTTCATGGACCAGTAGGGTGTTGTGGTGCAGGGTGGCGAGTCTTGTTTAGCCATAACTCAGCCCTCCATTTCATCATTCCCCCAAGAACAAACCTACTTTTTTCAATGAGAACAACAAGCAGGTGTTCAAGGATATAACCCAGACCTAAATGCTACTTTGGTCTCCGAGAATATCTAACTGCCCCCCCAGAACAAGCCTACTTTTTTCTTTCCTATCAGCGTTTTCTCAGGTTTCAAAGGATGTACAAATATACTGTAGTCAGGTAAATGAGAAAGGAAGGATGTACTCGGTCAAAAATGTTTTAAAAGAATGGATCCACAGATGTGACTAGGCTATAAATTACCTTCAAGAGTCCTAAAGAAGTTCATCATAGTTGTCTGCTCAAAAACCTGTACTTGTGGCTAATTGAAGCTTGCATTTTAGTACAGTGCATATAAAATTTAAAATTATGATTTTATTCCTTCAGAACAGAAGGAAAGATTCTAAATTACCAAAAAATCTATTTATTACAAGGATCCAAACTGTAGTGAACATTTGGTAGGAAGCAGGAACCAGTAGCCGACTGTGCACACCCATACCCAACACTGAGCCTGTTTTGACATGATAGTTAACAAAAACATATTTGAGCACTGAAGAACAAAGGGAGAACATGCAGACTCTGCATGAGCAGTGCCTGGACCTGGGCTGCAAACCCCTGATTCTCAAAAGTGGGGTGACAGCACTAACCACTGTGCCACCCTTACCTCCCTCCAATAATTTGTCTATTCTTTTTATTTGTAGAATTTTTAGAAAAAGAAGAACATTTTTGAAGAAAAAAATCACATATTCCTTAATTACCAAATGTACTGCATATAACACCATTTTCATTGAGCACAAATGAATATAACAATAAACAATACAAGATAACGAAGCTGATTACAAGTTAAAGATGCTAATAAATATTTTTATTGCCCGAGATTGTGTAGAATTGTCCTCTAATTGTGTTTGTAAGATTACAATAGCTGACATCAGTATTTGGAAGAAAATGACTTTGCATAAAGTAAAACATATTACTAAATATACCACAAGGTGGCACAGTTTCATATCAATTGTGCAAAGCACAAAAATGGTACAGATGCAGTATGTAAGCAGATATGGAGGAATATTTTGGACAAAATTAAAAATAAATAAATATGCAGATACTGTAAATGAAAGTATTTTGAAATGTGACAGTAAATTAGGCAAAAGAGCATGAAATGTGAATAAATAAATTTTTCAAAGAATATGTCTTTTGTTGGTTATTTATTTGTCTGCTTTTGTCTGTAATATTCCTGCAAATGCAACATAAAACATGGGTTGAACTTAAAACTGTCTCTTTCACTTATCGAAGCTGAGAGAGTGGGCTGTAACGAGTGTTGTGTTTTAATGGGTGAATCGTTGGTACACTGGTCTTATACCTTCGGCTATCAAATGTCACATGTACAGGAGAAACTTCAGATGCAGGTTCCTAATGATAAATGCGGAGCTTATAGAATTAAAGTAGCTGCTTGATACATTAATTCTGGGCAATTTTTTCTTGCACTTGTAGTCGACGTACACAGTCAAAATGTTGAGCACGCAGATGAAGCACAGGATTCCCAAGTCAAGCAGAGCCTGAAGCCTGCAAATGATTCACCAATCAAAAAACAGTATTCTCTAGAGCCCCACCCTCTCAGCTTTGACGAATAAAAGTGACAGTTTTAAATTCAAACCATATTTCAATTTATGTTTGGAGGCATATTATGGACAAAATTAAATAAATACATAAACAACAAAAAACATTTTCAATGATACATTTATTTATTTACAGAACGCTCACATTTCATAACCTTTGTTTATGTATTGTCACGTTTCACTGTACTTTTTTATTTGTGTATTTATTTATTTGTTTATTTAATTTTGTCCAAAATATTTCTCAATAGGCAAATCCACACTGCAGTGAAGCAAGTCTCAACTAAACGCTGTCTTTATTAAATCGCCTAATAGATTATTCATGTATTGTACTGTCTTTCTGTTTCCTGCATTGTGGTAGTTTCTCATTATGAAAGGAAAACTGAAGTGACACTATGTCTATGCTAACAAGCTGCAATCACTCTTAACATTTGTTTTTTTTTATTTTTAAACTAGGAGGCTTATTCTGTAGCACGGCAGTTTAACATGATACCGCCAGTGTGTGAGCAAGCTGAGTACCACCTCTTCCAGCGTGAAAAGGTTGAAGTTCAGCTTCCAGAACTTTATCACAAAATAGGTAAGAATCTCTGCAGCCTACTGTGAGCTTAAGTGTAACTTGGTGAAGATGGTTCTCCTACATTATTGAGAAGTAAATTTAAGAGTGTTGTTACAATACCTTTTTTTCTAATAAAAATATTTTGCCCTCTGGTCCCTCTCTTTCTGTAATGCATTAAAACATTAGGACAAGTTTGCACGCACAGAAGGCCTAAATTGAATAGATTTCTGTACATCATTTTGAAGCTCCCATCTTGAACATTTGAAAATGTGTGATTCCATTCATCTTCTAAGCATTCATTTTTAGGACAAAATCACAAGGGACTGGAAGATATCTTCAACATTGGAAACACAGAAGGAGCCATCCCTGCATGAAGGCCTGCCTATCACTGGGTGCAAAAGCAGACACAAATGCTCAGTCACATCATGCCAGTTTGGGGTTTCAGGTCATTCTACCAGCCTGTCCATATAAGCATGCAGCTTTTCTCAGAAGACATCCAGACTTGAATCTGAACCAGGATCCGAGTGCTAGTAGATTCCATATCACTCAGCGGTCCCTGTGTCACCAGATTAAATAATTACTAAATTAGTTCATTTTTGTATAGGCAATTCGATCTTACACTTTTATGTACTTTAAATTTTTTAAAATAATTATTTGTTTAATTCTTGTTAGAAATAGTGAACTTGGGGTTTGGCCGTGTGAGCAAAGAACAGATACAGATTATCTGGTTGGTTTGCTGCTGTAACCACAAGAGGGTGCCAGAGAGCCTTAAACTACTGATACAGCAATACAGTGGACAATATATGAATAAAATAAAGGGTTTTTATTCCACAAAGCACTTTCCAATGAACACCACTTCCAGTAATTAGCCACAATTATACCATAAACCAACAATAAATCACCTATTCTTCCTCCTTCTCTCCTCCACTGAGTGTTATTCACTGCCTCCCACCTCTGACTCCTCTATGTGCAGCAGCAGGCTCCTCAAGGAAGCACTTCTGGGCCATAGACAAAGTAGGGTGGTCCTCCCCCTACAGCTCCCTGAGAGCGTATGTCGTTTGATAACAGGCTTGTAGAATAGACTAAGATGTAGTCAGATTTGCCCAGTTGTACCATAGGTTTACATTTAAAGGCAGTAACATTTGGATAGACTGCTTTGTCCACAAATGTAACATGCTGATTGAAATTTCCTCCTTCTAAAGTTCACCTAGTTGTAGTCATTAGCAGTCAAGGATCAGATTTATTCATCATTAGAGTGTTAGTAATGGAGTGAACCATTTCCAAAAATCAATTCAAAGATCAAAATTTCAGTCTTTTCTCTACATGTTGGGGTGACTCTCTCACTTTCCCTGCTGATAGTCCCATACAAAGTCCTCCCTAGTTTACATCCCATCATTGCGTTAATGCTGGCCTCCCAGTAACTGGACTTTCCCCTCACATGACTGCCTGACAGTAGGCCTCATTTGCCTCTGACTGAAAGGTAGGTTCAAATCAGCATCCAAGAATCACTTTCAGGGTCAGGAGTTTCCCATCTTTTTGTATGGGGATACCAGACTTGAACTTTCTCTAGTGAGCCTAGGTTCCATGTACTCTTCAGTTGTCTTTAAAGGGCTGTGTTCGCTCGCCAACCACCCTGTCTCTGCCGCTCTCGTATATAGATTTCACTTTCACCAAACAACAAAACTTTTAATTCTGCCGTATACACCTCTTAATTGGGAAGAAACACAACTTTTCCCTGATGGCAAATTAGACGACATAAAGTTTCAATCCGAACAATATATTCAATCTCTTTTCACCGAGTAATAATTTCCATTTGTTTGCACTAATGCAATCTTTACTATCATTTCTTTGTCACTTTTGAATTTTAGTACTTTCATTATCTCTAACCTGCTCTGCATGTATATTGAGCCAATGTTTTTGAATACTTTACGACGTTCTACTCTTTGTCTTTTATTTCCGGCCCTGGGAGTGGTTGAATCTCTTGGCACAAAGTCTCATCTCGGG
The DNA here is from genome assembly GCF_016835505.1 of Polypterus senegalus. Lineage (NCBI taxonomy): Eukaryota > Metazoa > Chordata > Cladistia > Polypteriformes > Polypteridae > Polypterus > Polypterus senegalus. The sequence goes on along the minus strand of NC_053154.1, from coordinate 122,279,065 downwards.
GGAAATGAAAGTATCTTTCTAAAAAAATAACGCTTTTCGTCCCAGGCTGAAAAATCTTGTATCGTAAAGGCATTTTTTTAATTATAATAGAGAGATATATAGCATTATTAATATTCCTTAGTTTAAAGAAAAAGAAAGAAAGAAAGAAAGAAACTTTATTTGTCCCCAGGAAAACATGTGACTTTTTATGGAAGCTCTTTAAATAAATAAATACATAAATAGGTAGATAAGTAAGTAAATATATAACTATACACACACCAGAATGACTATAAAGCAAGAAAATTAAAAATACAGAAAGCTTCTGACTTGGCAGTCACAGTGAGGCATTATGCAGATGTATTGCTGTTGGTAAAAAGGAGGCCCAGTAGTATTTCTTGACACACTTCTGGTGAATAATTCATTGCGTGAAAGTCCTCGGTGTTAGTGTGTTGGAGAGAAGATGTACAGCATTCTCCATAATGGCACTCAGTTTTGTTTTAATTCTTTCCTTTGCCACGACCTCCAGGGGAATCCAGAGTCTGTCCCATAACTCAGTCTGCCCTTTTAATTGGCCTGGTGCTTCGGCGGGCCTCTCTTGAAATGATGAAGTGATGTTACCAGCCCAGCACACAACAGCATAGAAAATCATATTGGCCATCACAGATAGTAGCTCCATATAATGCTGGCTGCATTGAATGCAAGACAAAAATCAGCCCACAGTAGGCGAGTTTAGGTACCAGTCATCCTAAACTTTACATCTTTGGTGTGTGGAAAAAACATCCAGACATGGGAAGAACCAGCAGTGCCCAGACAAGGGATCTGAACCCAGTCTCTTAGAAGGCAGAGTGCTGGAATATGAATCTCTTTGTCACCAGTATAATTGGCATACTATAATTATATGTAAACCTGAACTCATTTAGTTGGGGTTTATGTTTTAATAAAAATTTATTACAAAGCTTTCTTTCTTTATTTATTTATTTGACCATTAATATTATGGACAGGGCAGTATATAACAACTGTAATTTTCCTGACTCATCTGTAACATTCATGATAATATACTATACAGCTCAAATCCATTGTATTTTTTTTTTGCTTTACTTTTTCTATTGCTGCACATCAAATCTGCTTTCTTGCCACAAAACTAAGTATCTCTTTTTTCTAGGTGTGGGAGCAATGACTTGGTCACCTCTAGCTTGTGGTATCATCTCAGGGAAATACGAGAATGGAGTTCCAGACAGTTCAAGAGCATCAATGAAGGTGACTTCACACATACTAGTAAAAAAGTGTTGGGTCAGGCCAAACTTCATAGCCTAAACGTCAATCACGTAACAGGAGTTATAGCTAATATTCCTCTTCTGGTCATAGTTTAATGCTTCAATTCTTTGGCAATCTCTTCTCTCCATTGTTCTAAATCTAGAGTTAAGTGTTGGCCTCTTCCTGGAAATACAACTACAGTACATTCAATTTTAGCCAGAAGGGAGGTTTAGTGTGACAAGTTTATTGTAGAGTTAAGGAAGCCATTGTCAAGTCAATAAAATTTATGTTTGCTGCATTATTGCTATTTAGTGTTTCTATGTTAATTTATCATATATCCAGACTAATTAAAAAAACTCTTCACTTAATTATGCTTGTGTAAAGCTGTTGCTTAAAAGATTTATATATACAGTATACAGTACTGTGAAAGTGTGTTGTGCTTTTGTGCAATTTGCATTGAATATCTGTTTAAGTAATTGATTCTACAATTTGCCACCTTCTCTTTGTTTAAATACTCTTAAGTATACCAGCTGCCTAGTTTCAAGAGATTTACGTTTAGCTGATTGGTAAACTGAGTTTGTATTCTGTGAGGCCAGTAGACACATTATCTCAGGTGGGGTGTTGCTATCAAATGTCATTGACTCTGCTTAATCCAGTGCAGATGCAATACATAAAATAAAGTTTGATTGGTTAACTGGTTGATTAAAGAAGCTGGCAATCAATGGCAATGGGTTTCAGAAAGCAAGATTTACAGTAAGATAATCTTGGCAGATTTCGCTTAAATCATAAGGCCTACTTAACAGACAAGGTAAATTGAACTTTAGATTTTTGTATTCTATGAGATTAATACATGACTTTAGAGAACCTCAGAATGCTCTGAAGAGACGTGAAGGTATAAATATAGATTTTAATTCTGTAGATCTATTAAGCAATTTTTAAAACTTTAGCAAGCAAAACATGCAGTTGATCTGCTAATAGCTAGTAACTGTCTCCAAATATGTTCAGCATAATACAGTAAGTGGATGCCAGGGAGATGACGGGGTTAGTTATTGATGAATTATTTTGCTTCTTTTAACATGCTTTTTTCAGTCATACCAATGGTTGAAAGACAAGATTTTAAGTGAAGATGGAAGAAGACAGCAAGCTAAGCTCAAGGAGCTTTCCCAGATTGCAGAAAGGCTTGGATGCACATTACCTCAGCTGGCAGTCGGTAAGAAACCAGGATTTATCTCGTAAACCCTCTTAGAATATTAGTGTCTCTTCCACTTTTGTGTTCATTAAAAAATTATGAGTGGTTCAAAATCACTTTTTTATTTTGGTCTGGCACCTTCAGACTAACTGGTGTAAGAAAACTCCCACACAGAATATACTGTTTGACTCTTCTTGATGTCTAACTATGCAAGATGTCCATTTTTTCCCCCCTTAGTTTTGGACCTTTAGACCAGAAAATCCCCCATTTTGATATTTGTTTTATGCTATTTTGAGGTGCTATAACGAATATAATAATATTGTTTATATTTGACTATTTAATCAAAGAATCCTAGCCCTCTAAGAGCCACTCCATGAAGTGTAAAAATGACAGATTTCAAACATAAGCATTATTTTATTTTTGATTATTTGATTCATTAGGGATCTGTCCCTCTATGGACCTCTATCAGAGGGTGAAAAAATAACAATTTTCTATTACAATCAAGAATATTTAGACTTTAAACATTTCAAATGGAGTGAACGTTTTAATATTTCAAATATCTGACAAACTTCTCTACTATGTACTTCTAAATCATTACATTTCCAAAGAAAACCCAGAATTTCATGACTTACATTAATTCAGACTTTTTACACTTGTATTTCTTCTGGTCTGTAGTCACTCAAGAAACAGCTTTGTTTGTGTTTTTCTTCTTTATTGTAAAAAATACATTTTTATCGGTTTTGTTAAAAAGCGCTAAGATATAAAGAAATGAGAAACCTAAGTCTACCAGAGCAGGACTAGCACAAGACAGAAATCCACAGAAATTGAACTGTTAAAGTAAACATCAATTCAATTAGAAAGGAGCTTTCGGAGTTAGGCAGGAACCAACCATAAGTGGACATCAACTCTTCACATGGCCCACTCATCTACTGCAGGCCAACTTAGTGTTTTAAACAAACCAGATGTTAACATCTTTGGAAAGTGCACCTTAACACATTATGAGATGAGTTATAGTTGATTCATCACTATTTAGTGCGTTGAAGCCATTAAGAAAGGTAACAGAACATTAGATTACTGTATAAAGTACAATGTGCAGTGTACAAGTCAAAGTAGGTGAAGCTGTAAAACATACTAGTAACGAATCATTTTAAACATATTGTGTGCAGTTTTGGTCTCCAGATTACCAAAAAAGACATAGCAGTGCTGGAGAAAGTCCAAAGAAGAGTTATTAGGGTAATTCTGTGACTGATAGATATGTGTTAGGAAGAGAGATTTAAGGAGTTGAGTCTTTTCAGTTTAAGCAAACGGAGATTAAATAAGTAACTTGGTTGAAGTGTTTAGAATTATGAAGAGAATTGGCACTGCTACTTTAAAATGAATACTTCAACACAGATAGAAACGTTTTCAGGACAAAAATCTCGTAAATCACACAGACGTGGCTGAATCCAAAATCACGCTGACTTGGGTGCAAACCCTGAGGCCCTGTTTGCAAAAAAGCCTTAACCTGTGCAAGAAAAAAAGCCTAATAACAGGAAATGTTAGAGTCTCACCAACAGACACTCACAGCAGCTTGTTTATCATCACCTATTCTTACCCCACTTTGATCCTCACAATTATAAAACTATCCAATCAAGCCTAAATAAAAAGCTTTTAAAAGGAAAATATGGTAGGGTATGACTGGAGTAGGTGATTCATAGGCCACCTTTATGAGGCTGTATATTGGATGTGTTACTATGCCACAAAAGTGAGGTGGACTGCGAGGGCTTTTGTGTTTTAACACAAAATCAAGGTTAGGGTTAGACTTAAGGTTAGGGACCATGGGAGTCTTAACCTGGCCTTGAACACAAGGAAACAAAAACATATGAAACAAATTACCAAGTAGTGTGGTAGTAGTAAGATGTTAGGGATCATCAAAACTCTTCTTCTGGTGTCTTCTGAGAACAATTATTTGAATAGGATGATGTGCTTATTGGGCTGAATGGCCTGTTCTTTGCCTAAATTGGCCTTGCGCTCTAATGACCTAAATTCTGCAGATATGTACATTGATTGTCATCCATCATTTGTCCTTGATACTCTTAGGTACAGCCTTATTCAAGTAATCAAAGCATGTGGTGACAAGATTATAATTTTCCTTAGGTCCTTAAATAACCCAGCTTAGCAGTGGGTCTACTGTTCTGTGACCAGTACACAATCTGAATTGGTGCAGTGTTGGATGGAGGTACTGTTCCACAACCTGGCACAGGCTTTCCTGGGTAGGCCAAGAAGTGTAGTCTTTTAACAATACCTGTTTGACTAAGCACCATGCTACTCTGCCAGTTTACAAGCACCATCTCTGCATTCAACGGAACATTGAGAAGATACATCAGACAACATACTATAACAACAACCAGTGATTTTATCCATCCTCACAGCCTTGCCACAATGGTATTGTTCAACCACCATCACACTAATCTTGACCAGAGAACTGGACCCAATGCACAAATGATACTTGCAGCAACTTCTCACTTGTGTAAGGAGTGTCCACCAGGAAAATAACATTAGGGGCATCGTCTTTAACTTGATAGTGTCTAATTGCTGCTGATGTCCATTAACATGTCTAAAGTTTGCCACCATACTGAGCACCAACCAGTTGATGGTCACACTTCTCTACAAACACCTCCTGTATGGAAGTCTCCAAAAGAATCCATTAAAACTCCTTGACACCGGCCATTACTGAGAGGTGACAGCTGTGCTTTGCCCAAATTGAAGAATCTGCTAGGTGCTCCAAGGACAATCATATTAAATATTTGTTCCTTACACATTTGTCCAGTTAGCTGTCTGAGTCATCGCACTACAGAGATCCTACAGTCTCAAGTCAGGTAAAATGGCAAAACGTCAGTCATTCATTAATCACTAACGTAAAATCCTTTGTTGTTAAGTACATACACATATTTTTTTTGTCTATATAATCAGTGGCAAGCACAAAAATCGATCACAATAACATCACTTAAATGTTTGTAAAAAAAATATCAATGCATTTAACTGCTTGATCAAGTTACAGTACATTTGCTGTTTTAAATTGAATTTCTCTGTCCATAATGCCAAGGCGGAATCAGTCAAATGATGTAGGATTTAATGCATTTAAATTATATAAATGATGTTTTAGGATTTCATATAATCGATTCTATTATCTGAAGGCAGTCTAAAAGAATATCTTGTATTCCACAGCTTGGTGTCTCCGGAATGAGGGGGTGAGCTCTGTCCTCTTAGGGACCTCCAAACCAGAGCAACTGACTGAAAACCTTGGTGCTATACAGGTAAGTCAAAATCCAACTTTCTTTCACCTATGAATGACTACGTTTTTCAATGTTTGTTTTTCTAAGGGTCTTCATCTTAAGTCTGGTAAATAAAATTTGAGTGTTGGGGAGGGTCCAGAAAAAAACATTATTGTACTAGAAAAACATACAGTGCTGCAAAAAAATTTTTTTACTATTAAGTATCCCATCGTGGCATTGTTTAATTTAGTCCTTGTCTTATACTGGATATCATCATAAGGTTTCCTAACTTTTACAAGTAGAATTATTCAAATGTTTTAGCAATTAGAGGCCTGTCAGAATAAGTGAGGCACTCAGGGTCACGCAGTGAGTCTGAGCAGGTAGCTGAGCAAGAAGCCTTGTTGTCTGCAGTTCACGGTTTTGGCCATATGAAAGTCATGCTGCCTGCAAACAGGTAACTTGTAAAATAAATGAAGTGTTGGTGTGTGTGTGCGTGAGTGGACTTTGTAAAGAATGGGCATACAGTCTAGGGAGGGTTCCTACCACACATTCAAATCTGCCTGGACAGGCTCTGGCCAACATGACCCAGAATTGGATTAAGCTGGTTCATTAATGGATAGATGGGTGGAAGATTAATTTCCAGACAGCCAATACTGTATGCCTTATGATATATATTTATACTATGAGTGAAAATGGGAAAGAAAAAAAATGAATTGCACATTTTCTGAAACTTTCTTCAGTGCATAGTGTTTGAGGATCTGTTGGTCTAATCATAAAACTTGCAAGAAGATTGTTATTTTGAATGTGTTGCTGCAGTGCTCCCAAAATGAAGCCCTGCTTTTTGTTGTACCTTAGTTGGGAGATTAGTTACTCAAATGCATCCTTAAGCAAAACACTTCTAAAAGGTGTACACTCAAGTCTTAATGGGATTAGGAATAGGGGTATTATCACGTGTACAGAGTACAGTAAAGCTCATGCTTTCATGTTTGACCCACATCTAACATGTCACGTCACTTTCTTGATGGATGAGCCCTTCCAGAAGTAAGTGGGCTATTCAGATACCAATATGCAATACAATGCATTTTTTTGGATTTCACTCTTCTCTGAGCAACAGACTTTGAATGCCCTTACAACATGTGAGGTTATACATCGATTCATAGATTTCCCCACAATTTCATGTGAGTTAATATTAAAGTAAGCTGCCTTATATAAATCATTACCCCAAATGTGGATGAGCATGTACAGTATGTGTGAATTGCAAGAGATATCACAATATCAACACAAAGATGGACATAGCTCCAAACTGTACTGTTGTATCCAACATATTAACCTGAAAAATAAGCAAGGATGGGTGGGTAAGTGACAGTGAAATGTCACACAGGTACGCCGAGCTTTGTATTCCATGAAAATCTAGACCATTTGTGTTACACTTTGCTAGCTGCTGCAAAAAGCATGGGGTCGTAGAAAGTATTGAAATCATCAGAAAAAAAAATGAAATGTAGAGATGTCAGGTAATTGGAAGGAACTACTTTGGGCATCTCTCTCCTAGAAGGTTTCGTGGTGGCAACATGCTTGCATCATTTGTGCATTAGCGGCTAAGCAACTGTCTTTCTTTGGGGGTTTCCTTTTGCTGGCTTTTTGTGTATTAGTGGTGGGAGGAAAAGTAAAAGGGATACCATTTTGCCAATGTGCTCGCCTCGCTTCAGTATCAGCTGCTAAGCGAGTGACTCTTCGGAGGTTTCACTTTGCCGACATGTTGGTTTCGCTTGCGTATCCTCTTAGATGGAGCCCTTACCCCATCTCCACCTCTCATTTCCGGGCCGCACAAACACACACACTTCCCTGCGCAAATGTTGTGGCAGGCGGCCAGGGTCCATGCCTAGCCGGGACGCCCCTGCACACTATATTCAGGGGTAGCAGCCCTAGACAGTGCAATACCTTCCCCTGGATGCTAGATGGCTGCCCCCCTGGATTGGAGTGGTGCCTCGGTTTCCCACAGGCCTCCATGGGAATTGGAGTTGGGTGCAGCCCTGTTGGGTCCCGCAGGCACCTCCAGGGGGTGCTGTATTTGAGACTCCTGAGCCCATATGGGCAGCATATTCATCACACCCGGAAGTGCAGTCGGAACATGGTGGAGGAGGACGAGGTTGCCTAGTAGGAGTGGTGGTAGGAGAGAAGAATGCTTTCTTTTATTTTGTGTGCTGTATTTTGGACTGCGCCACCACCACCTACTCAAAGCTTCATGATGCTCCAACAATGATGGACGGATTAAAAGGCAGAAGTCTACGTGACCATCATCATCATCAAGCCCTTCCGTGAGAATCCTAAATCCAAAGAGGACTGTTTCATTTATATTAGGTAGAATGCCCAGAGGGGACTGGGCGGTCTCATGGTCTGGAATCCCTACAGATTTTATTTTTTTTTCTCCAGCCGTCTGGAGTTTTTTTTTGTTTTTTCTGTCCCCCCTGGCCATTGAACCTTACTCTTATTCGATGTTAATGTTGATTTATTTTGTTTTATAATTGTATCTTTCATTTTTCTATTCTTTAATATGTAAAGCACTTTGAGCTACTGTTTGTATGAAAATGTGCTATATAAATAAATGTTGTTGTTGTTGTTGTTGTGTCTGTTGGTACAAGGAAGGCGTAGCCCACATACGAAGAAAAATAAATGTTTTATTTAACACGTACCTCCCGTGTCCAATCTGTGCCGGGTCGTGTGCAATAAAGTGCTCATCTTACAATGTTTATATATAAGATAAGTACAGGAAAGTTCCCAAAGGCAGGCTTAGACTACCAGGGCATTCGATGAATAGAACCTTGCAAAAGATAAGAGGAAATCACTCTGGAAGGCGATCAGGAACATTGGAAGAGTGACCATGACTTATACCTGTGGCTATTCAGTATATATAATTGTCCAAGAGCAAAATATTCCAGCATTAGATCAACCCCTTCCTTTCCTAGCAATTTGACTCTTGTCAAAGGTCATCGCAAAACGTGGTTTTACATGAAAGTGTAATTGAAGCTTGTATTCAGTAAGAATAATGTGAAATTTGAGCATATATTTTTTATCATTGTTAGATGTTTACAATTTTCATTTATTTATGATATTTACTCAAATACTGTATTGCTTTTGTGCTTTTTGTCAGTTGTATGTATTCCACTTTAAAATCATGCGTAAAGCAGTGCTTAAAGTGAATATATATACACTACAGTATGTGTTACACTGATGTATAGTATTAATGTGAAAAGCAAGAAGTATGGAGCAGAAGCTTCGAGCACAACACCACAACACATTAGAGAGAAAAAAAATCATAACACTAGAGCAAAAACCTTTCATGTTCAGGAATTAATGCTCATTTTCAGATGACCATAGCTTTATTTGCAATGGACAGAAAATTACAGGTATGGCATAAATATAGCAAATCGTCCCTTGAGGCAAATGTTTTATTTGCACTGTTGAGTTGGAAATGAAAATGAAAAAACATACATAACACGGCAATGTTTGAAAAGCGCAGAACTGCGAAGACCAGTGTAGGCTATGCAGTAAACTAGTCAGCCTCGTTTCCATCTCTTCTTTGATCAGGGTCAAGCCACAAAACCTAATGCACATCACATTGAATGTTATCCCTTGCTTAACAGTGAGGAAAATATGCTTGTGCATGTTGGATTCACCATTAAATTGATTGAAAGCATAACCTTTCACATTAGCACAGTAAATATGAAATACAATTATTTATTATTTAGTTTTTCTATTGTAGGGGGATTTTTAACCCTTGTGACCAGTAGGAGGCATTGCAGCACCCCAAACCTCAGACACCACCACACAAACACAAGTCAGTCAGTCAGTCATCTTCCAACCCGCTATATCCTAACACAGGGTCACGGGGGTCTGCTGGAGCCAATCCCAGCCAGCACAGGGTGCAAGGCAGGAACAAATCCCCGGGCAGGGCGCCAGCCCACTGCAGCGCAAACACAAGTCCCAGGTTCAAATAAGTGGTTTATTAACAACAATACCTTCACAATGCCTCTTCCAATACACTCAAATCCTCTTTTACTTCTCTTTTTCCTCTCCACACCTCCAGACCAGGTTTGTCCTCCTTCCACCCGACTCCAATTCGCCCAGATGTGGCAGGGCGGGAGTATTCCGTCACCAGTGTATAGCCCAATGGAAGTACTTCCTGGTCAGTCAGAAGTCACAGAAACCAAGGGTCACAGCTCCTAACAGAACCATAGATGGTACCCAGGAATCTCAAAAGGGCTGCTTTACAGCACTATAGCTCTCAGCATGCCTTGTGGATGTCCATTGGTGTACCTGACTCCAGGGTTGCTGCCACTTAGCAGTGTGGGGGAGCATGTAGATTGAACATTTCAGCTCTCGCTATCCTTTTATAAGGTTGGCCTGCCAGCCGGTTAATGTTCCTCCATCTAATCCTGCCAGGATGCCAGCATAGTCACTTTTTGGATGGCATACTATGCCTAGATCCTTGAGTAGGCATGTCTGTTTGCCACCTGGGCCTCCCGGTCAGGTAGAGCGAGGGAGTCCATTCTGGCAGGGATGCCATTCCCTGTCTGACATCCATTCTACCCTAAATATTGATATATCGAAATGCCCTTTCTTAGTAACTAAATGGGAAAAAGTGTTTTTGTTGAAGAATGAGTGAGTCAACTAGTCAGCCAACTTTGCATTTTGTAAATATAAACTGTACAAAATTCAAAAATATTTCCATTTTTACCATTTTAACATTTTTTTGCTCTATCATTTTCTTTTTTTTTTTTTTCTCCCTTTTCTGTAGGGTTTACTACTTTAATTGTATCTAAATGCTTACAACTTTGAATGCTAAAGGGGACCAATTACTTCAGCACCACATTTACTTGTCTGATCGTTTCTCAATAATCCAACAGGCGATAATGACAGTTAAATAATTGCTCTTGTTTAGCCGTCAGTGTTGTTGTTTGCATTGCTCAGTGCTAATCGCCAACATTTGGTTATAAAGTAAGGGTGCAAACTTGACAAAAAAGAGTAAAATAACAAAAAAGGAAAATAAAGCATTTAATGTTATGAGAAAGAACATAAATGTTTAATAATATCCTAAAAATATTTGTATATTAATAAAAATAATGATGCACCAATTTTAAAATTGGTTGAAATAAAAACCTGCAGCAATGAGGGTCACCCAGGCTTGAACTTTAAAAGCATCATTCTGGTTAATAGAGAATGCTTTGGTGTTTAATGTTTCTAATCGTCTTTGTACTGCCTTGTTTAAGCAACTCTGCTTTGAAGATATGGACAGAAATGAAAAGCAAAATGAATAAAAAAAACAGGTTTGTGAACTGTGTTTGCTGTTCTTGATAAGATAATGAATTGCTATTTAATGGCTTCAAGCAGAGTTGCAGCAGCCCCTACGAGTTTAATTTGATTAGAAGCTGCTCTGTCTTTGCCAGACTTAACAGAATTGGTCGTTTTGCCCCAGGTGCCCCCTTGCTTCTTGTCAGATGCCCAGCTGGGATGCAAATACCAAAGCAAATATTGCTAATCCTGCCCTGCAGTTAAATTTATTTTGCTGTTATCTGGTCGTGGTGTGCTGTCTTTTAGTCTTTAATACCACTGTTTCAGCTTCTTTATCTTTTGGCCTGAGACGTGTTTTGAACTGCTTAATCAAGTTTGCCAGTACCAAACTACACTGCTTCTGAGAGGACTGGGCCAGCTCAGCTCCTCAAGACATTTGTGTTAGATAGATAGATAGATAGATAGATAGATAGATAGATAGATAGATAGATAGATAGATAGATAGATAGATAGATACTTTATTAATCCCAAGGGATAGTACTGTGCGAATACTAAGATTACTTTATGGCACCTTTCTCAGTTCTGCTGAATCCTTTCTTTTACTGATCCAGAATAAACACCTTCTAGCTTGAATTCCAATTTTTTAAAACCATGTATGTGTAGAAGGAAGGAGATCCTGGACTTGTAGTCCACAGAATTAGCAACCCACGTTAATAATGAAAAGCCCTTTTTACATATGTCAGTCCACTGAGTCCTTATGTGTGTTTACAATGGACTATATTATTTTTCTATTCACAGTATACTTTATAGGAATGGCTGTGGGCTAAAGGGAAATCCAACAGGGAGAGTTCAACTTGGCAGTGGCACCTGGGGGCAATAGACCCTGTCAAGCATAATACCCTGAAATTGCAACAGGCCAGAACACCAAAGCAGGAAAGATAACAACAACAGCAACATTTATTTATATAGCACATTTTCATACAAATGATGTAGCTCTTGGAATTCTAAGCAGACACTCATTTGAAGATCTAAAGTTACGATTTGGAGTGTAAGTTGAAAGGCATTCTGAAATATAGGATGAAGTGAGATTATTTTAGGTTTTGTAAACTATAAGCAGTATTTTAAAGTCAATTCTAAATGGCCTGGGTAAAAAATGTAGTGACATCAAAACTGGAGAGATGTGCTTGGATTTTCTTTTCCTAGTTAAGATTCTGGCAGCTGCATACTGCAGTGGTTGCAATTGATTGATGTCTTTTTTTAGGTAGTATGTTACAGTAATCTGAAACGAAACTGAAAACAAAAGCGTGGACTACTTTTTCAGCATCTTGCAATGTTATAAGAGGCCAGAGTCATTAATTACCCTTAAATTCTTTACCTCCATCTTGATTTTTAATCCTAATGCATCAAGTTAATTTCCAAGTTAATACCCTCATTATATTCATGTTTGCCAATCACTAGAATCTCTGTTTTCTCCTTATATAGTTTAAAAAAATGACTACTCACCCATTCAGAAACACAAGTAAGTCATTGAGACAGAAGAGAATAGCATCCTGAAAGAAAACATGCAGTCAATGTTCCACCAGGACACTCTGCGATTAGTAGTCAGTGACATTCTAATGGAATATTCGGACCACCAAATTGTGACATTTTTCCTTCCCACTTCAATGCGTTCAAGTGGGTTTCCTTTCAGACTATTCAGAAAAATGCAAAATCGCATTTGCTGGTTTGTTACTTGGTTCTCCAAAAAAAAGCACTTAAAGATAAGTGTAATTTTTAGTGGAAATACAGACCAGAATAAATGTGTTAAATATTTGTCATTTTTCTCCAAATCCAGTTTGACCGTTTTGGGCAGTCCGACCATTTCATGCTGAACAGAATATATGTTTTATTTTACAATTGACCAAGGAGAAAGGTGAGCATTATGTCACAACTTGGACAATTTGCGTAGCTCCGAGTTGTAATTCTGAACATATTAAGCATTCAAGTGATGTTTTCAGCTCAACAACTTGGATTTACCGTCTGTCTGCAGCACATAAACACAGCACATCTGGCCAGCAGATGGAAACACAGGGTCTGCACCTGAGATGCCTGGGCCAGGTTGTCTATTCCAGGGTGAGGTTGGGGGGGACCTAATCACAACAGGGCAGCAACAGACTGTCCCTGATTGAGCAGCAGAGCAGCATTTCTCCTTTAAAGGAATTGAGTAGCTTGCAAAATTACATATTGGCTGTTAGGGCTGCAGGAGCGCTCGGGGGGACACCTGGAGAGAACTGAAACCTGCTGTCCTTGTAGCCAAATTGATACTGGGGCTTGGCTGGTGTTTAAGTCATTCTCTGGCCAGAAGGTTCATTCAGCCTGGGGTTGGCAGGATTGTTTGGAGGAAAGGATCTTTAGCGGGATGAGGAGACCAGTGCCATTAGTGAGCAACAGAAGAAGTACATTTTTTTTTTGATAAGTGGATAATTGAGTACATCTGTTGGATTAGGGTTCAAATACCTGTGAAAGTAGGCCCAGAAAAGTATGTTCTTTCCTTTTAGAAGATGGTGTGCTTTAATGCTTGTGGTTACCTTGGTATTATTCAGGCCTCCTCTTCTGTTTCAGTATACAACTATAAATACATATTGTATGTCTATCCATCCATTATCCAATCCGCTATATCCTAACTACAGAGTCATGGGGGATCTGCTGGAGCTAATCCCAGCCAACACAGGGTGAAAGGCAGGAAAAAGCCCCGGGCAGCCCACCGCAGTATCTATCCTTTCATTTCACACCAAACATGTGAAGAGACCTTTTGGTGAGTGGAGGCTCGCAAAGCAGAGAAGGACCACTTTGATTTATTATACAGGAGTATGCCAAACACAAATCAGTGCCTGTTGTGCTTTTTTTTTTTTTTACAGACGTTTATAATTTCAAAAGCATGCTGCTATTCAAGACTTTGGCAACATATAGCTTTTAATAATTGCTGACTGTGTTTGATTAAGAGACCAGATATTAACCCCCACGAAAACATGCTTATATATTACATACCCCATGTAATTTGTAGTGATGGCAGAGAAATAAAAAATAATCTCATGTTTTCATACAGAATATAGATAAGAAAAAGGTTGATATAATACAAGCCATTGGTGACCAATGGTGTACAATGGCATACAACGTGAAAAACATCCACGTAAAAAAGAAAAAAAAATTCTTTGTTGCCTAATCCACATGTCCATTATTCAGTTTTAAGCTCAAAATGTGCAAACTACATGCATTTTGTGGTCGTAAACCGATTTGGTCATGAACAGAAGTATTCCCCCATAGGATTGTATGTAAATACAATTAATCTGTAACAAGACCGTACGAAATGTATGTCAATATATTTTTTTTAAAGATTTTTAAGCACAAATATAGTTAATTATACCATAGAATGAACAGCATAATAGTAAACTTAATGTAAAAACATTAAATAACACTGAGAAAACCTTGAACAACAGAGAAAACTAACACTGCAAGAGTTCGCGCTATAGCGCTATGAACCGCTTGCTAAAAACACTTTTTTTAATGAGTTTTAAGCACAGGGAAAAAAATGAACATTTGAAAAATCCGTAATTTAATAAACCACCAAGAAAAGTAACATTGCAACAATGCACGCTACAAACCGATCGCTGTAAACAGAAGTGAAGTGGAGGTTAAAATCCAATAGAAAAAAGTCTTCAATAAATACAATGAGGTTAAAACAATGCTCAGATCTGTCTCTTTAAAAACAAGCCCGGTGCATTCTTTAACTGCCTTGTCGGTCTTCTGCGTCCAGCCGTCTCTCTCTCTCTCTTGCGCGCGCGCGCGCGCACGTCGGTGTGTGTCTCTCTCTCTCACTCCCATGTGTGTGTGTCTCTCGCTCACGCGTGCGGGTGTGTTTGTGTCTCTCTCTCTCTGTCTCTCTCGCGCACGCGTGTGCATGTGTGTTCGTGTGCGTGTGCATGTGTGTGTGTGTGTGTGTCTCTCTCGCTCGCTAGCTGCACATAGAGAGACTAAACAAGTGCGGAAATCATCGGCGAGCACAAACCGAAAGGGAAACTGGCTTGTTCGTATACCGAGTGTGTCGTCATGGACAGATGCAAAAGTTTGGCAAACTTTTTGGTCGTAAACCGAGTTGTACGTGTTCCGAGACGTTCATGAACCGAGGTTCCACTGTATTGTTAAATAGATACTTCCAGACAAATCAGTGCACATCATAAACAAGAAACGCAAGTCACATAAGTTTGCCTTTCTGAAATGGAGATAAGGCTGTTGAATCTTGAATGAGGAGGAGAGACAGATCTTCAATTCAAAATGGCAATCCCATGTCACTTGCATTTTGTCTCATTGGTTCTCAGCTGTCATTTACACTCAAATGTTTTTTTGATTTAATGATGGAATTATCGATTCATTTTACTAATTTGATTCTTTCGAACTGTCCATTTAAGTAAATTGATTCATCAATAGGATTTGGCAATTGCAAGAAGCAGATCATAGATATGATATATAATACCTACCAGAAAATATAAAGAGTACACAACACGTGGTTCACCCAAACTGGGGCTCATCAGGTGTATTCACCTTGGATGTAATCGTACGAGGCAAAGTCTCAGACATTGCGTCACAGCCCAACCAACCACAAGCGTTACCTGGTAGGTAACCATCCAAATATCAGATTGTGATCAGACCTGTGCATGTAATAAATTATATATTTAACATACTGATAATTCATATGGTATAGCACTGTCCTGTTTGAAAGCCCAAAGCATGACAGCATAGTTAAAATACATACTGTAATTAAAATTAGATGATACGAATATGTAAATGAGAATTGTGCACTTCCTTCTTGGGCCATCATTCAGTTCAAACTTAAGAGGATCAGTGAATGACACATGCATGGTATGAAGAGTGTGCTTTTAAGGAAAGTTAAAAACAAATCATTGTTATAGATGTGAATAATATTTTTATAAGATTTGATTTTTGTGTGACTTATTTGTTAAATGTACAGTAAATTAGTGTAATATTATGCTTATATACTCTAAAACAAGTCCAATAACAAATTGTACAAAACAAACAATTAATACATCCATCCATCTACTGTATTGATCTTGTACGATGAACAACAGACTCATCAGAAACAGAATTCTCGTTCGCCTATAATGATTCAGTTCGAACTTGAAAGAATAACAAGAAAAGGGAATGATAATTAGGAGGCAGACGTGTGGCACTTACAACATGCGCTTTAAGCATCCACCTGCGAAACGAAAGACGCTGGCGACATCTTGTGTGCACTACAGCACTCCTGTTGAGCTCCACTGAATTGATTTGTATGACTGACTGAAAAGAGTCGTTCAGGAAGTGGATGTGGAGGGGCAGATCCTTAAAGGGGTGAAGATGGGTAAAATGGTTCTGGTGACTGGAGGTGCTGGGTACATTGGCAGCCACTGTATGGCAGAGCTGATTGAAGCTGGCTTCACCCCGTGGTCATTGACAGCTTCAGCCATGCCATTCGTAACAGTGGCACTCCTGAGAGTTTATGTAAGATTGAAAAAATCCTAAAGACCAAGATTGAACTCGGAGAGTTAGACCTACTGAACCAGGCTGGTTTAGACCAAATCTTCAAAGAGCACCAGTTCTCTGCAGTAATGCATTTTGCAGGACTAAAGTTTTGTTTATCATGTGCATTTTATCTATTATTGGGTGTCCTTGAGTGTTTAGAAAGGTGCCTACGAATAAATAAAATGTGTTATTATTTATTATTTTAAAGGCAGTAGGCGAGTCTGTCCAAAAGCCCCTCATGTATTATCATGTCAATCTGACTGAAACCATCAACCTTTTGGAGACTATGCAGAAACATGGAGTGCACAACATTGTTTTCAACAGTTCTGCTACAGTCTATGGGGATTCTAAAAAGCTGTCCATTAATGACACTCATCCTGTAGGGGGCTGCATGAATCCCTATGGAAAAACCAAGTAGTTTATTGAGGAGATGATTATAGACCAGTGTCATGCACAGACGGACTGGAATGCTGTTCTTCTGTGCTACTTTAACACAAATGGAGCCCACCACTCTGGAATGATTGGGAAGGATCCATAGGCAATTCCCAATAACTTGTTTCCTTATATTGCTCAGGTTGCAATTGGACGAACGGAATACCTCAATGTATTTGGCAATGACTACAACACACCCGATGGAACAGGGGTGCGCGATTATATCCATGTGGTTGATCTGGCAAATGGATACATTGCAGTTTTGAAGAAACTAAACTGGGTACTCTGTACTGCAGATGGCCCAAGCTACGGAGAAAGCTTCTGGGAAACAGATCAAGTATAAGGTGGTGCCTAGAAGGGAAGGTGACATTGCCTCTTGCTATGCAGATCCTAAAATGGCTGAAAAGGAGCTAGGATGGACAGCTGTCTTTGGACTTGAGTGGATGTCTGAGAACCAGAAGCGATGGCAGTCTCAGAATCCAAATGGCTTCAGCAAAGCCACATAGTGTTAGCAGGAACTGTTTTCATGTGACAAATTGCAATGTAGATAGACTGGGCATTGCAAGTGATGCTTTTGAAAGGAACTCCATAGAAATGAATACTGTTTCAAGTACTAAACTTTGGATTAATTGGATTAATTCTTAATAAGAAGACTGATGGATACTTATTCATGACAGACTGTTCTGTTAAGCATAGTTTTTTACTTTTTAATAATAAGATTTTTTGCAAAAATATGTTGCTGCTATAGCAACAATTGAAACCTCTCACTGTAAGAGAATTCATTTTTTGTATTATCAGGTCAGGTGGCACAACGGAAGAATCAAGTATGGTCGGATTCTTATACTTGAATGTGACTAAATAAATTAGGTAGAATTTTTAATTAAACAGTTATTTACAGTAAAAAAAAAGAGTCCTTCAAATTTGTTGTGAATCTTCCATCACTAGTTTGATTTTGTCAGGATGAGTTGCAGTCTAGTTGGGTAGAGTCACAGTGTACGACTGAACCAAATAATCCGAAAAAGAATCTGACAGAACTGAAAATCACTGGAAAAGTTGTGTAATATGACATGACTTTAAGTTGCCGCCACCACCCCGGGACCATTCGCTCTAGCAGCATAATTTGTAACCTGCTTTGAATAACAATATAGCCTAAATAAGGTGTACTGATCACGGTCTGTCCCAGTAAACACAGAATAACGTGATTATTTTACAGTTTCAGAATTTGTCTTTTCTTTGAATTTCCAGTATATGAGGCCAGTATGCCTTGTGTTGCCAATATCTGCACAAACAGATGTACAGTATACTTAAAGGAAACACTTTTCTCCCTTCTTTACAGGTTCTTCCAAAGATGACGTCTCACATTGCTGGTGAAATTGATCACATATTGGGTAACAAACCTTACACCAAGAAGGACTACAGGTCATAAATGGAAAACTGTGAAGTCTGGCAAGATGAAAGAAAAACATCTGCAAAGTTCCATCAGTACTTTGTATCGAACATCATGAGGTCCGTATCTGATGAACACCACTCCCTTGCCATTTGCTGCTCAGTCCTGGTGTAAAAGCAGGATTCCTGGTAGCTGCATGCTGTTGTTGAGGTGAATGTGTGCCTAAATTTAAAACAAAAGCACATCTTAACAAGAAAAGCAAGACATAAGCAAATTCTTGTATTTTCTTCAGAATTATAACTGCATTTAGCTTCTTTCGTGCTCATGCAATGTGTAACGAAACAGATTTTTTGCCATAGGAAAGGCCCCCTTTTCTCCTTCAGGTCGTTCCCCAGCTACTGTGCTCTTTCTTATAAACGATTAGCTACAATCAGGGATATAAAGGTCATTGGCAACACAAATACAATTGGTAGAAATTCTGCTTATCCTTTGCCATAATGCAGTGAGCTTTAAACAGATGATGCAGATAAAGAATTGAATTAGCCATATGTAGATTTATTTATAACTATAAATACGTGTATTTTTTTGTGCGTGTGCAGATGTAAAGACCGGACAGTGCTTAGTCTGGGTATGCGTTAGAAGTCTGCCTTGAATGGGAAACTTTGCTTGCAAGACGCAGGATGTATTGTTACTGCGATGGAAGGAATGTATTAGGAATATTAGCATAAAGTGCAGTTGTGCACAAAGCTGAAAGGGTCATAACGCTCCATTTCCAGCCATCTGGTTAGGCAGCGATGCATGTCTGGGGAGTTCTTGTTTGTTTATATCCAGGGTATTTCAATCAAAAAAAATGTTTCTTTTAATTTAGACCAATCCTGGTTCACCATTCCTGTCCATATTGAAACGTATTCTCTGTACAGGTGGTCAAAAATAATACAAATAATGTGTACATGACTTTCTTCTCTTTTGCTTTCCGTTTATCATGCTACAGAAAAATGTAATTTCCAATTCTGTGGTCCTGTTTTTGAATATATTCGTTTGTGTCAGATGCATAGCAAACACTTATTATTGTACCTGCAAAGAAACTCGAAAACATCTCAAGAGCAGAACTCAATGAGGTCGTAATCTAAGAGTTAGAGCTGTGGCTCAGTTGTAACAGGCAGTCAATGGTGGAGGGGAAAATAAAGCACGCTTATATATGTAGTGTTGGTTTAGGTACACACATGTAAAACTTAACATTTTTCATATTTTGTTCCTTCTCTTTTTGAAACATCTCTTGATTTGGTACTTCTACATTTACTGTACAGAGTGCCTTGAATAGACGAGGAGTATTTCTGTTGGCTTAAATACGGAAAACTGTCCTTGCAATGAGAACTCAAATGGTTTCATCTATTATATACTGTAAATGAGTTAGTACAAAAATATATACTGTATCCTTTGTTTTTTACAACTTGTAAAACAGGACTGTAAAAAGTTAAAAAAAAAAGTGTACATCTTCTATGCTGTAACATTTCAATCCTTAATTGTAACATGTATTTGATTCATGTACTGAAACAATTGAACTTGGGCTCCCTGTCAGAAAAAAAAAATAAATGACAGTATATATTTTAGCTTGAATAAAATTAAAATGCACAATGCTGACAGCTTAAATTGTACATTCATCTATTCTTTCTTTCAACAGACCTAAAACTGCAGCACCCAGATTGTCAATTTAAATAAATACACAAAATGTTTCGGGTTGTACTTTTTGCATGCTGGAGTTTAGAAATGTTAAGCATGTACATTTTAAAAAGTAGTGTCTTGGGGAGATGAAACCCTTAAATGTTAAAATCCAGGAATGGGGTGAAATCACAGAGCTCGTAGCTCCAGGAGTTCACACATTTGCTTCATGTCTCTTTGATTTTTTTGCGCCGATTTTCCTCTTAACATCCCAAAGATGTGAATTTTAAGTTAAAGGATAAGTTGGGTATTTTTCCAAGTCAAAGTTCTTTACAAACATGGTATATACAGTGGGATGCAAAAGTTTGGGCAACCTTGTTAATAGTCATTATTTTCCTGTATAAATCTTTGGTTGTTACGATAAAAAATGTCAGTTAAATATATCATATAATAGACACACACAGTGATATTTGAGAAGTGAAATGAAGTTTATTGGATTTACAGAAAGTGTGCAATAATTGTTCAAACAAAATCAGGCAGGTGCATAAATTTGGGCACCACAAAAAAGAAATGAAATCAATATTTAGTAGATCCGCCTTTTGCAGAAATTACAGCCTCTAAACGCTTCCTGTAGGTTCCAATGAGAGTCTGGATTGTGGTTGAAGGTATTTTGGACCATTCCTCTTTACAAAACATCTCTAGTTCATTCAGGTTTGATGGCTTCTGAGCATGGACAGCTCTCTTTAACTCACACCACAGATTTTCAATTATATTCAGGTCTGGGGACTGAGATGGCCATTCCAGAATGTTGTACTTGTTCCTCTGCATGAATGCCTTAGTGGATTTTGAGCAGTGTTTCGGGTCGTTGTCTTGTTGAAAGATCCAGCCCCGGCGCAGCTTCAGCTTTGTCACTGATTCCTGGACATTGGTCTCCAGAATCTGCTGATACTGAGTGGAATCCATGCATCCCTCAACTTTGACAAGATTCCCAGTCCCTGCACTGGCCACACAGCCCCACAGCATGATGGAACCACCACCATATTTTACTGTAGGTAGCAGGTGTTTTTCTTGGAATGCTGTGTTCTTTTTCCTCCATGCATAACGCCCCTTGTTATGCCCAAATAACTCAATTTTAGTTTCATCAGTCCACAGCACCTTATTCCAAAATGAAGCTGGCTTGTCCAAATGTGCTTGAGCATACCTCAAGCGGCTCTGTTTGTGCTGTGGGCGGAGAAAAGGCTTCCTCTGCATCACTCTCGCATACAGCATCTCCTTGTGTAAAGTGTGCCGATTGGTTGAACGATGCACAGTGACTCCATCTGCTGCAAGATGATGTTGTAGGTCTTTGGTGCTGGTCTGTGGGTTGACTCTGACTGTTCTCACCATTCGTCGCTTCTGTCTATCCAAAATCTTTCTTGGTCTGCCACTTCGAGCCTTAACTTGAACTGAGCCTGTGGTCTTCCATTTCCTCAATATGTTCCTAACTGTGGAAACAGACAACTTAAATCTCTGGGACAGCTTTCTGTATCCTTCCCTAAACCATGATGGTGAACAATCTTTGTCTTCAGGTCATTTGAGAGTTGTTTTGTGACCCCCATGTTGCTACTCTTCAGAGAAAATTAAAGGAGGAGGGAAACTTACAATTGACCCCCTTAAATACTCTTTCTCATTATAGGATTCACCTGTGTATGTAGGTCAGGGGTCACTGAGCTTACCAAGCCAATTTGAGTTCCAGTAATTAGTTCTAAAAGTTTTGGAATCAATAAAATGACAACGGTGCCCAAATTTATGCACCTGCCTGATTTTGTTTGAACAATTATTGCACACTTTCTGTAAATCCAATAAACTTCATTTCACTTCTCAAATATCACTGTGTGTGTCTCCTATATGATATATTTAACTGACATTTTCTATCGTAACAACCAACGATTTATACAGGAAAATAATGACCATTAACAAGGTTGCCCAAACTTTTGCATCCCACTGTATGCATCTGTCATGCAAACCTGGGTTTCAAAGTTAAGCACCTTCAGTCAATTAAAAAAAAAAATTATCTTGTCCACACTGGCACTTTACAGTGGACGGTATGGGGCACAGAGGAAAAGCTTAAAAGCTTACCAAATACTTCCATTTTTCCAGCCAAGACAGTTGTCGGGTATTAATCCGCACCTTCTGTGTTTCTGGCACACGTTTGTGACAACAAAAGGGATCTGGAAACAACCATTTTATCGCCTATTCCTGGTACCATTTTTTCTCGTGGTAGGTATGCATTGTCTATTCACTGGTACAAATTTCAAATAAATACGCAAGTAAATCAAAACAAAAGCAACAACGCGATGCAAGACGGTTAATGTGATTTGATCTGTCGGGAGGAAACCACACCCTGGGAGGGTGAAAGGTTGTTCCGCAGGAAGATCAAGTGCTGTGTTATCATGTACAGCCAGACATCTTTTAAAACAGCTGAAACTTATCATATTCGTGTTTTTTGTTCAAAGATGACATGTATAAACTATTTTACAATTCCCTCTTGGGCACAGCCATCAGCAGTATGTCTGTCTGTGGAGAGAGTGTCAACCTTGTCAAGAGGTTTACTTACCTCGGCAGTGACATTCATGTCTCTGGTGACTCTTCCTATGAAGTCAGTAGATGGATTGGGAGAGCATGGGGGGGGTCATGAGATCGCTGGAAAGGGGTGTGTGTGGCGTTCCCGATGTCTGTGCAAAAGGACAAAGGTCCAAACTTTTAGAGTCCTGGTGCTTCCTGTCTTGCTATAGGGTTGCGAGACTTGGACGTTATCCAGTGACCTGAGATGAAGATTGGACTCCTTTGGTGCTGTATCTCTTCGGAGAATCCTTGAGTACCACTGGTTTGACTTTGTGTCAAATGAGTGGTTGCTGACAGTGTCCCAAATGAGGCACATTATCTGCATTGTGAGGGAGCATCAGCTATGGCACTACAGCCTTGGCGCAATTCCCCAACAGTGATCCAACTCACAGGATCCTCATTGTGGAGGACCCTAGTGACTGGAGCAGGCCAAGGGGGCACCCACGTAACACCTAGCTGTGGCAGATAGATGGTCATATCCAGAGGGTGGGACTGGACCGCATGTCTGCCTTGGGGATTGCCAACTGGGATCCCGAGCTGTTTCGTCATGTAGTGGGTATGGAAACACGTTTATACATGCTGTGCCAGTGCATGCTCCCCAACCTGACCAGTGTAATCCCAAGACATGGGTCAATACTCAACAGCTGTCTTGGCTTGAAAAGTGGACGTATTTGGTAAGTTTTTAAGCTCTTCCTCCATGCCCCGTAGTCTAAAATGTAAAGCACCAGTATGGGCAAGATATATATATATATATTTTTTTAGAAGGTGCTTAACTTTAGAACAATTTGGCCTGGCAAATGCATATAACACCATGTTTGTGATGAAACAACTTCTAAACGTATCCTTTAACTGACAACTCTAAACTGTCCATTTATTAGTTTTCTTTGTGTTTTAATATATGTAGTGATCAACTTAATTCCTTCTTTGCAATGTATCCAAGGCATAACTCCACTGTGAAAAAGATAAAAAAAAAAAATGGACGGATAAATTTGTAGTATTATACTTTATTTAGTTCAATACCTGGAAGAAAACCTATGTCCAATAAAGCAGAAGGACCAGTCCATCCCCTAACCCCAGACTAAAATGTCTTGCAGAAGGACCTACAGGCCTGATATGAACGGTGCTGGATCTGGACACTGAAAGTGTAAATGAGCATGTCTGCTCAGGATGAAGGTGTGGGAAACCTGGAATTAAGTCTGAGACAAAGGACTGCAAAAATCTGATTAGATAGTAAGCATGCACTGTTGAGAAAACAGAGATGATGAAACACAAAATCATTAGATAGGTCGCTTAAGATTTATTCTTGGTTTCCCGTGTCAAAAGCACAATACATAATTACAAAACTATTGGTAAATGAACACTCTATAGATTACAGTAACAAGAGAGTATATATAAATTTGAACAAAAAATGCTGGAAAATGCTGTACATACCATTTAACTTTCGAAGAGAATTTAGCTACGCTGTTTGCATGTACGTCATTGTGCAGCTAGTAGGACATAATGAACGTCAATAAAGATGGATGGTTGCCTGTTCTTCACCACAATCACATAGGCCTGATATTGCTGGAAGGGCCCACCTTCTAAGATCATATTGGCACCTCGTGACCCCAGAGAACAAATGGAACGCCACACCATCCGGCTTGTATCGTGGCCAGGAGGAAGACTTGGATGGAAGTATCCAGTTAGAGATGGATGGAGTTCTTTCACTCCTGAGTTTTCAATGGTGCCATTAAGGTACACAGATGACTTGAAACAGCTCTGTCTGCACCTCAGCCTTTGTTTTACAGGTAGGTAGCCAAACAGATGGCGCTTATCTGTTTTTTGAAGCTTTTTGGCATTCATGATTGGCTGCTACTTGTCTTCGAATATCACCTGGTGCATTTGTTTCAGATGTTCATGAATTCTCTAAATCAATGGCATTGTTACAAAAGTAGATATTTGCTGCTAGGTTTTCAGGGGACACAAGGCCTTCTTTGCTTTAAAAAAAAAAAATCACCTTCACAAAGAAAGCTAGCTTCCCACCCACACTTTTCGTGTACTCCAGAAGGACATGTACTTATTAGTGAACCTGACCGAGCAGGAATGAAAATCCTGTTGTTGACCAAGTCTCCTTAATTTAACCAAAGTTTTACTCAAAGAGGAGTCAACATCTCTACAGACACTGCTGACATGTCACCACAAGACAATGTCTTACCTACTCTGATGGGCACCTGTGGGCAGACATTCATTATTGTACTAAGCAAACTCCAGTCCAATCATCAGAAGAGAAGTGACACTTTCTATTTAAAAAAACTTGATGCATGACTCCTTCGCCCTTTTGAAGGTTTGAAAGCACTTTCACCTCAAAGGTGGACAATTTAACAAATCACTCTTAACACCCCTAGATGAGGGGGAATCACAAGACCTAAGGTCCACACTGTACTAATGACTGAACCCAAACTAATGCAACCCTACTTCAAAAAATGAAACTGGGCTCCTAAACCCTTGGGTGAAAGAGACACACCTTTTTCCTCCAATGACAAAGGCATAGCAAAAAGCCTATCATCCCAAACGAACTGAAGACCACCATGTGGCAAAGAGAAATCGGTTCAATCCACCACAGGCAAACCTCTTCTCTTGATCCAGAAGCAGAATCCTCCTTACCAGGTATCTCATTTTAGGTTTGGTGTTGCTAACAGTGCTTCGTCTGAAATAAAGAGTAACTCTAAATAGTAAGTGCACAGCCAGTCAAAAACTTTCTTCCTGGTGTTTATTATTATGTGTAACAAGTTCTAGCATTTCAAAGTTTTTTCTTCCTGAGCTGCTAACAGGAGAGCCCCGAGTCACAGCATAACACTGAAGTCTTCCTGGGCTGGATGTTCGAGCATGAAAGTTGCAAGCAGACTGTGACGACATGCAAAAAATTTCAAGTGTTGTTAACACTAAATTAAAAAATACTCTAAAAACAAAAATGGTAGAAAATATCCCAAGTACAGTCTGATATGTTTTGCATGTCTTTCATGCTGATTTATGCTTCACTTTCAGCATACCTCCTTGTGTTGCAGATCAAATGGATGAATTTCCCATTGTTGCATAACCCATGATAACAAAGTGAAAACAGGTTTTCAAAAAGGTTTACAATTTTAGTTAATATCAAAAACTGAAATTTCTCATTCATATAGTCATACCTTTAATTCAGTATTTTGGTAGCAATGACAGCAATGAGTCTTCTTTGGATTTGGATCTACAACACGATAAAGCATGCAGAAACTGAAGGAGTTATAAATATATTTTCTCAAGCCACTGTATACAAGATATTACCCTATTTCTACTTGTATAATCTTTGTTGATCAATACAGCACGATTCAGTTTGAAACAAGCATGCTTTAATTACCATGAAAAATCTAACCAAGAATCACAATATACTGAAAAAGGTAAGGGAAATAAAGAGTCAGCCTTACTAAAATGTCAAATTATTGGAGCTCTAAGTTTACCTGTGTAACCTGTATATGGCTTTCGGCAAAATTTAAGGTAAAAATTTAAAGGCACTTTGCTTTTAAATAGGAGCAATAGATCCAGGCCAAAAATCCACTGATACAAAAGACAGCGACCAAAATAAATGTATCGTTTTTATTCACAAGTGGAACAGTAACAAAATTTTTTTTTTTTTTAATGTATTGGTAAGAGTGAAATTATTTGGATCCTGTAGACAACAATGCAATCAGTCCTGAAGAAGCACTGATAGACAAGATGTAATTTCTGAGAATAAGCTGTTAAGGGAAAAAAAATCTGAATTGGTCAGCACATGACTTTCTCTCTATTTACACTAACAACATGGGTAAAGCAGAGTCTAAATTTACCAAAATAAATGTAAAATAAAATACCACTGAAGATCACCTTAGCCAGCTTTAAAAGGAAAAATATTGTAGCAATTTTAAAAAAGCATACAATCTGATCAAATGCCTCTTTGCAATTAATAGTTTAGCTCTTATTCACAATGTCATTTGAAATTTTTAAACTTTAAAAGCTCAAAGTTCATTTTCGGACTGAACTCAAAATTTCTAAAAGTCTTAAACGTGTATGCCAAACTGTGTAAACTTCTAGTGTTGTATAAGCTTCAACGCTTGAAGCTGAAGAATTGGAATTCACCCAAACCCCAATCTGTAATTTAGACTAAGAAGTGCAAGTTGTCCTCTAAATTTCCTCAGAATCAGTTTGTTTTCAACTTGTACTGTAATTAGACACTTTTTTTTTTTACCATCACAGACATACATCCTATTTAAAATGCTCAAATCATGTTCTACAGGCATCAAAAAAATATTTTTCCTTCAAAACATGGAATAGTTTTGCATGGTATACTAGTACTGGAAATGTATTAAATTTAAAGAGGAACGGTACCAGCATTTCAAGATTTTCAGTACCAGAAGTAAACGTCAGATTTCGTCTCAAATCCCTCCCTCCCTCACTATTGCAGAAGGTGCAAAGCGAATGGTCAGGCAATGGGCCTGGTTGGGGTTGGCTTTGGCATATTAGACCTTGACAGTGGAATATCTTTCAACTCAAAACATCTTTTACTACCTTAACATTCAAACCTCATTTTCAAAAATTAAAATTAATCCTAATTCTAAAAAAAAGCTGCATGTTATAATCAGAAAATAATCGAATAAGGTTTCATACATTCCCCATTTTACAAAAGGGCAGCAGAACCAGTAGCAGTGTTGCTGCCTCAAAATAAGGAAACCAGCATTCAATCCCAGGTCCTTCCTGCATGGAGTCTGCCTCTTTTCCCACGTCAGCTTGGTTTTCTTCCCAATATCCAAACATATACTGTACATGTTAGGTGAATCGGCGATGCTAAATTGGCCCTAATTAAGGTTTGGTGTATTCACTCTGCAGTGGACTGGCTTTCTGCCATAGGTTCTGTTCTTCCCTTGCATCCTATGCTAACTGGGATAGGCTCCAACACCCCTGTGACCTTGTCCACAACTAAGCTGATTAGAAAAATGACGACATGAATATTAGTAAGTTTACATGTAAAACATGCATAAAGGATACACTGTTGGATTGAAATTCTTCAGCAGGAAAAATGATGCAATAATCACCAACACCAGGAACAGGGTATTATTATAGAAGATGGAGAAAGTTGTAGCTTCATAATCTGCTACCTCATTCTTCTTCCACAGAATTCTGTTTGGAAAAGCAAAAATAGACAAAACATGTAACAATCACAAATAATACCAACAAAGGCAGTATTACAATGAATGAAACAAATACTTATTGAAAGTATCCTGCGTTAAGATGCTAAATCTTTATACGCAGATAATTGTTTGACTGGGTTATGGTAAACTGATAAAATATTGAACACTATAAAAACATAGTTTAAGTTTAAAATTAAATTGCTACAAAAATTACATGACTTTTAATTTGCTAAGTTTATCCCACCTGACAAAAAACTACTGCAAAAGACGCATTTACTTAATTAAGCAGGTCATGATTTTACAGAACTTGGTTATATGTTTTGACGTGTCATAAACACAATTTTAAGTTTGTATGTACAAATCACTATGTTTGGAAAATTGTGCTTTTTAAGTTTTAATATGTATACATGAAATAAGCGGAATCAGACCAGTTTGAAATTTACGCAAATGTGTGTGTATTATATATAAATTAAATAAAAATTTGGATTAATTACTCTGCACTCTCATTACTATATTTGTATGACTGTATTAAAATGACACAAAAACCTGGGCCTTTTTATTTATTTTATATATATATATTATATATATATATATATATATATAGTACATGATGCTGCAACTGACTAGAAGTTCTAGCATGAAAAGTAAAAGTGGAATATCCATCTTTTTGGTTTGTGATCCAGTTGGCTCTTCTTATAATGAAGTACAGTACTTCAAGATTATATATCCTGAAAAAAATTGTTTAGTACACAAAAGTAAACAGAAACTTTAAATGTTTACATTTAAATAGAAATTGAAATATGCAATACCCCACCTTTCATCTTTTTCTTTACGGGACATCTTCCTGCTATCAGCCTCTGACAACTTACGAGTGACTTCTTTAGAAACTGCATCTTCGCGTTTCTGAGCCACTCTGTTAAGAAGGAAAATGTAAGGTGGAAAAAAAAAATTATGCTACAAATTCTTGATTATTACTACAAAGAACTAAGCAACAGCCTATAACTACCTTGGCAATTTCAAAGACACAAACCTAATGTTAAGTGTGTCAAAAAATACCCACTGCAACCCACTAAATTTTATGTGATTTTATTAAACATGAATCATATCTGTTATCTGCTCATGTTATCAGACTAGTAAAACTGATCAAAATATAAAATATCTCCATTCCACGACATCGAAAGCTTTACTGATAATTTTCATCACTAACTAGACCATCAAACAACAGTTTTTTTTTTTTTTAATTTTGTGAAAAATGTCTAATGATCTTACAGACAGACCTCAAAATGTGCGTCTTGGGAACTGCAGGTCTGACATTGTGTTCAATGTTCAATCTACATACATCAGACTTCCAATATGACTCGGAGTCCTGCCACGTGCAAAAGTTCGCTGATGACACTGCTATTGTGGGCTGCATCAGGAGTGGGCAGGAGGAGGAGTACAGGAAGCTAATCAAAGACTTTGTTAAATGGTGCGACTCAAACCACTTACATCTTAACACCAGCAAGACCAAGGAACTGGTGGTGGATTTTAGGAGGCCCAGGCCCCTCATTGACCCTGTGATCATCAGAGGAGACTGTGTGCAGAGGGTGCAGACCTTTAAATATCTGGGAGTGCAGCTGGATGACAAATTGGACTGGACTGCCAATACTGATGCTCTATGCAAGAAAGGTCAGAGCAGACTATACTTTCTGAGAAGGTTGGCATCCTTCAACATCTGCAGTAAGATGCTGCAGATGTTCTACCAGACAGTTGTGGCGAGTGCCCTCTTCTACGCGGTGGTGTGCTGGGGTGGCAGCATAAAGATGAAAGACGCCTCACGCCTGGACAAACTTGTTAAGAAGGCAGGCTCTATTGTAGGAGTAAAGTTGGACAGTTTAACATCTGTGGCAGAGCGATGGGCATTAAGCAAACTCCTGTCAATCATGAATAATCCACTGCATCCACTGAACAGTGTCATCTCCAGGCAGAGGAGCAGCTTCAGCGACAGACTGCTGTCACTATCCTGCTCCACTGACAGACTGAGGAGATCGTTCCTCCCTCACACTATGCGACTCTTCAGTTCTACCCGGAGGTGTAAACGTTAACATTATACAAAGATATTGTCTCTCTGTTATACCTGCATTCTATCACTCTTTAATTTAATATTGTTCTTTATCAGTATGCTGCTGCTGGAGTATGTGAATTTCCCCTTGGGATTAATAAAGTATCTATCTATCTATCTATCTTTTTATTGAAAGGTCTCAAAGTACTCTGAAATGAAAGTACAGAAAGTAAGACTTGTTTACCTTTGAACCATTTCACCTTATTCACTGGACTTGACTAAAACTGGTAGTGTACATGCAGGAATGTGTGTGTGTGTGTGGACCTCCAGTTCTACCATCCCATTACAAAAGGCTAACTATAAACAACAAACTCCCCTCCCGTTATTTACAAATGTAAGAAATTGCAGTTGATTATAAATTCCACCCGGGGGAGTAAATGCTAACATTAATTTTATTTTTATTTTTTTCATTTTTATTACTATTTAATTTAATATTGTTTCTTTGTATCAGTATACTGCTGCTGGATTATGTGAATTTCCCTTGGGATTAATAAAGTATCTGTCTATTTCAAATTCATCACCTACCAGAATGCAAAACACAAATCTTTTAAGGAAAAGTATTTTATGTAACTAAACAAAGCTTCGGATGTGCTGTAAAAGTAAAGCAGTTTAATTTTTACAGTTCTCAGTCCTGCTTCATCCAAATCAGGGTCACATGCAGGACACAGTGACACACCAACCTAAAGAGCACCAATCTGGAATCACCAATTAAAGTAAACTGCATGTTTCAAGATGTAGAATGAAAACCATAGTAACTACGAGAACACAAAGTGCAAGGTGTAGTATTATAAACCCAGAAAGCTGTTCACATTGGGCAGTGGTGCTAACCACTGGGCTGCTATGCTACCCTCCCAAAACACAAAAACTGTCACAAAAAGCAAAATATATTTTAATATCAACAAATTAAGGAATATTAACTTTCTTACTCACTTGTGCTTTAGAACAAATTTAACATTTTTGTAGGCAAATGCTACTAAATAGGTACTGACAAGTGTCATGACACTGTACAAAACTGCAGACTGCACCAGGTCCATGTGCCATATCCTCCAAAAAAGCCCTGAAATAGAGGAGGGAAAAAATCATAAATTTCCCTGGTGAAAACAGGGTTATATTTTGCAGTCTGTGGTTTTGGATGCACCTTCCTTACGCAACGCAACACTGTTTTTCAATCACACACCACACATACTTATTTGTGCCAGTAGAAGTGCTTCAAGTACTGGTAGTAACAGTGGTAAAAACTCTACAAATCAATCAATTGGCAAAATACGTCCTCTGGTTTTTAAGACTTTTGAATAAAGAAAGTAGGCTTCATTAAAACTTAGAAATTTAGAAAGAAGTGGCTATATTTTGTTAATACAGATATATAATTTACGAACAAAGGGGTGGTTAATGAAATATATACAAAAACTAAGAGAACGGGCATAAGAATACAATTTCACAACAAACTTTGCTTACACATGGTCTACCTTTATGACTCCAACTCTTGAACAAAACGTCTACTAAAAATTATCATATTACTTTGTAGCAAATGCATTTATTTGACAAAAAATATTTTTGCGGAAAGATAACAATAACACAATTTAGAGATGCATTGAGGCAGCACTGAAAACATATTAAACTTCAATATTCTAATCAGCTATAAAGTCCAATTTAAAAAAAAAATCGTATTGTGTTAGAATCATAAAATCTGCTATGACTGTAAAATTTTAAGGCATGAAACAGAGAAATGCATGGTGGTCCGTCTACTCCAACCCATCGAACTGCCACATCATCTGTTCTTTCTGTACTAGACAACTCCTCCGTTATTATGTAGGTAGAGTACATATTCTTAACACGAAACTAACTTATGTTATACAGATGCAAATTAAAAGAAAATTAAGACTTAAACTAAACAACATGGTCTTCCATTGATATATATTAATCCTTAAACTTACAAATGGGAATGGCGGACACGATTAGCGCATTGCCGTAGAAAAGTGCCGTTGACTTTGCTGATAGATTCCTGCTGAAATCCTGCAACAGTAAATCTTCTTCTGACTGCTGTTTGCTATTGCCTTTTGGTGCCATTTTCGCACAAAGTGTATACCGAAAGGTCCACTTCACTGTCCGCCCCCTTCACTATGCACTCTCGATTCCTTCAACTCTCAGCCCCAGCAACCGAACACGACACGTCGCATAGTTCCGGAAGTTCCCAGAACTCTTTACGCATCGTCAGCACAAAACCGGAAAGAGTAGACGACACACTAGTCTATAGGAAGAACCGATATAGGACATACGAATGATGTCGATGGTGTTTGGAACCATATTGGGGGGGTGTAAAATCGATTGAGTATTAATCTAACAGTTTTTCGCACGGTTATTCCAGTGTCCCTCGTCTATCATGCTATGTATGCAAAATATATGGAACAAGATTAGTGACAATTCGTTTCATTTTAATAAAGAAAACATGCATATATTGTTAAGGTTTTAAGAGCATTCAAGACTTTTTAACACTGCCATAGACCGCTTCGGTCGCTGGCCTATCAAAAATTAAACTCCGCCATCGCTTGTTCTTATTGGTTAACTTCAAGTTCGGGTTGTCCGCGTTGTACGTAAGGATTCAGATTTGTGACTGTGTGTTTATTTAAACATTGTGTTGGTCGTAATGGAACTTTGAAAGGCCAAATGGTAAAAATCTGCTATAAAAAATACTGATAGTGTTTGGTGTTGTGTTCAAAAAGGTTGGTAGTATTGAAATGTATTACACAGTGAGTTTGTCTGCCTTTTATTGACACGTTCTTATATACTGATAGATTTGTTGATTTCATCTTTTTAGGAATACATTTCTGTTATTTTTGTGATTAGATGGAAAGAAATATTGGACCTGTTTCTCATTTGTTAAATGAATATGGTAATCCCTTTGATGAACGTTAAGTCAAATTTAATTTATCCTACAACCGTAAACAATGTGATAAACTTATTAAAGGAATTCCAAATTCTTTTATTCAGATGTGTAAAAACGCAGTACCTTAGATTCACCCCCCCTATTCTTCCATCTTTACCGACTGACGATGAGGATTTTATAAAGTTTTGGCAAATAAAGTAATTTGTAATCTTTACACAAAGCAGTTACAGTATATCCTATGCAGTTTTTTAGGAATTATCTATCTTTCATCTTCAGTCAATCTGTTTTAAAGAAACTGTGCGTTAACCTAAAGAGGTTCACTATTAAATATTTATGGACATCTGTCCATCAGGAGTATTTCGTAGACATAACACTACATCACTTTTTTATTCATAAAAGTAAATATATCAAAATTAGACCTTCATTGTTCAAGTTCAAAGTTTATTGTCTTATTCTCCCTTTGCTGTCCACGCCAAATGACAAAACCAATTTATAAAGATAAACAAATTTATTATAATTTTTTATTAAAGAACTTACATTGTAGATAGATAGAACTTTATTTGTCTTCACACTCTAAAGTCTGAACACACATCAGAATGATGGCTTTGCTGTCACTGCCCCAGTGAGACATTATACAGGTGTATTGCTGTTGGTATAAAGAAATTGCAGTAGCATTTCTTGAGACATTTAAGCTGAGTAAGTCATTGGCTCTGTGGTGGGCTGGTGCCCTTCCCGGGATTTGTTCCTGCCTTGCTACCTGTGTTGGCTGGGATTGGCTGTAGCAGACCCCTGTGTTGGGATATAGTGGATTGGATGATGGATGGATGGAATTCATTGGCTGAAAGTACTTAGTGTTAGAGTGTCAGAGAGAGGATGTGCAACATCATTCATTAAGGTATTCAGTTTTCTTTTAATTCTCTCTTCTGCTGCTATCTCCAAGGAGTACAGAGTATGTCTCATAACTATGCCTGCCCTTTTAATTAGCTTGTTAGTTAAGTGGGCCTCTCTTGAAGTGATGTCATCAGCCCAGCACACCACAGTATGAAAAATTGCTCTGGTCATCACAGAGTTTTAGAAGATGTTGCTTCCCATATTAAAGGAAGCAGTCTCCTAAGAAAAAAAAGTAGCCTGTTCTGCCCGTTCTTATATAGTTCTTCTGTGTTCCAAGGAGTGGACCACCTCTACATGTTGATGATAAAGAGGACTGTGTGAACAGTGAAGTCAGTATTGAGAAGAATGTCATTAATCGTTGTGGTGTTTCTTTGACGTTTTCAAGTGAAACTTTAGTGCAAAGATTAATAACACAGCAATTTTAACTCCGTTACAAAGTGATCAAAAGTCTCGTTTATACCCTGTGTCTTCTCATTAAACTTGCATCTCGCGAATATCTCGTGCGATCTTGTGATGTCCACGGCTTTATTTAACTTTAGCTCCGACCCGGCACTTAAAAGTTTCTCTCGCACTTTTGCTGAGTTTGTGCCAAACACTATTTTATCCCTGACCATCTCATCTTCGTTTGCATAAGCACAGTCCTTCACCATCAATTTTAACTCTGTTACAAAGTGATCAAAAGTCTCGTTTATATCCTGCGTCTTCTCATTAAATTTGTATCTCGCGAATATCTCGTGCGATCTTGCGATGTCCACGGTTTTAGTTGATGTTAGCTCAGACCCAGCACTTAAAAGTTTCTCTCACACTTTCGCTGAGTTTGTGCCAAACACTAGTCTATCCCTGACCATCTCATCTTCATTTGCATAAGCACAGTCCTTCACCCGTGAATATTTAGCGGCAGCGTGTCTATTGGATTGCTGCCGACAGACGGCCTTATATGGGCAGGCACTTACGTGGGAGGCGTGACGATGAGGGACGCAACTCCGCCTCACACGGCGACCGAGCTACAGGCTATGGCCGTATATATGTACACAAGTAGGTTCCAGTTATGACGCGTAGAATTTCGAAATGAAACCTGCCTAACTTTTGTAAGTAAGCTGTAAGGAATGAGCCTGCCAAATTTCAGCCTTCTACCTACACGGGAAGTTGGAGAATTAGTGATCAGTCAGTCAGTCAGTCAGTCAGTGAGGGCTTTGCCTTTTATTAGTATAGATTCAAATTTGGCTATTCATGAGCAAGAGTGTGAAGTATCTGGAGTGTCTGTGTGTGTGATTAGATTTTGCAATGTACTTGGCACCCTGTCCGTTGCTACTGTATGCCCCTGCCTTTTACCTAGTACTTTTAGCGTAAGCTATGGCCCTCATTGGAGCTGCACTAAATTAAACAGGTTTCACAAATGTGTATTTTGTATCTTTTGACATATGCAGAAAGCAGATGATTTGTAATGTCAGAGGAAACTATACAAAACAAAGTATTTATATTAAAGATTAAGAATACCAAATTAAAGATGACATGTACACTCTTAAAAATAATGGTTCTTTACTGGGTTTATTGTTCTTTGTAGAACCTTTACTTGACAAAGCATCACTTCATTCTGGGAAGTGTTCTCTGCATATGAAGATGGTTCTTTATGCTTTGAAAAAACTGGATGTGGATGAGTCTTTTGGAAACAAAAAGTAGTTCCCCTATGGCACCGCTCTGAAGAACCGCCCTGGTACCTTATTATATAAGAGAGGCCCAGGAATGACGGGGAGTGGAAGCGCCTGCCCTGCAATACACCCGTTATTTAATTTATTAACTCGCATTTCTACACACGTTTTCATTTTCACCACTAGAGGGGGTGTGATGTCCACACATATTGTATATTTAATTCCCAGCTTAAGTTTTGGATTTGTAGCTGTCACAGTCAACTGCTGCTTATTATTTTTTTTATATACAAGTAACATGCATTGTTAATTTTTTTATATAACTTAAGTTTTTTTTTTACATTAAAATATACACGTTCAATTTCAGTGCCGATTATTTTTATTACTTTAATCTTTATTTTTTCCAATAACACATTTTTATCACAAAAACTTCCCGATGGTCTTAGTACACGAGGTTCACGGGCTCGTTCGTTCGTTTTCTTTACCGGTTTACCTGCCATATCGCGGCTAGCCGGTGCCATTGCAAAGTAAAGTACTCAGTGACCAACCTTGCAATAAGCCATTGGCGGCGTGTAAAATGTTGGTTATCATCTTTTCCATTTAGAGCATACGAGTTAAATTTAGAAACAGTATGCCAATATACGTTTTGTTTTCCACTCCTCCAGTTTTTAGTAGTAGGCCTAACCGTGTAGCCTTTTATTTTATTGCACTTATTTCGAAAGCTGTAACCGGTGCTGCCAACGGTTTGAATAAGCCAGTGTCCACACATCGTATTTTGTTCTATGTCAAATAATATTTAAAATGGATGTGAAGCGGACTTTGCTATTGTGCTCTGCCACATGTTTTCCAGTTTTGCTCACTAACCAAACGTTATGATTGTTACGTTGCGTGTTAAACGTTCCCAACAAAGGTGTTTTTAAAATGTCTATAGTTTTCTAAATATCCAGATTGCAACTTCGCGGGGAATTGGACAATATCCTGGCAAGACAAGCTTGAAATAAACTGAACAAGAGACTAATACACACTTGTGAGGACTCGACCCAGGCATTGAGAGGCCTCCCAGAATGTGAAAAGCAACAGCAGCTCCAAGCACCGCACCATCGAGCTGCCTGTCTGGGTATCTGACTTTAAATGGTACGTTTGGCGTTGTTCCCCTTTTTATTTGCTACAATGCTGTATTTAGTTGTCGATTTCTGTGGTTGTAATGTCGTGTATATATGGCTTGATAAGAAGTGCTGACCTTTTTCACCACCATCTGCCAACACAGCTTTTCCACCCCACGGATTTGCAAGCCTTATTTTTGCCCAGTCACCGCAGGCTATCTTGGCAGCTTATTGGAGTCGACCCTATACGGTCACTGAACAAGAGTAAAGCTGCTGCCGGTACGTAACTGGCTGATGCAGTGTCATCCTGAGGCTTAAATCGGGAGAAGAAGCTGCGGTGTGATCCTTGTGATCGAACAGTGCACCCTTACTGTATTCAGCACCGAAGGTTGTCTTCCCGTCCAGGGTAGGGTTCACGATCCCTCTGCACCCTACGACCATAAACGACACTTACAGAACGGATGGATGAATGAACTCCTAGTAAGAGCTGTGTATGGACATGGAGCGAAAAAATCTGCTCAAAACACATTTAAAGTCTGTCTGTTTGCCCTCAAATGTTTGGGCAACATTCAATTAATCCAACAGATTAAGTAACAAAAAGCAAACTTAATCCATTCGTGTTAAAACCCGCCTAATCACATAAGGACGTCACAGGGCTTTTCGGGCACAGCAGGACAGTTTAAAAGTTCCACTTCATATTGAAATGAATAACCAATTGTGCGAAAATAACGAATCCCTGGACGGGACGCCTTTGTAGCTCATGCAAGTGTACCTGGTCAGCCAACCAGACGTTTGGAATGAGGGTTCAAACCAAAGAATCTAAAATTTGAGGGTGTCGCACAGGGTGAACAGGTGCAGGTTCCGCACAGTCACCTGACGGCCATGAGGGGTTGGTTGGTTTCTTCCTTTTGCACCTAAAAATACGGGTTTAGTTTCCGTCTTCTCGCGATTTTTGAATAAGAAGGTAGGAATAAGTGAATACAGAACAGTTGTGGATAGATTCATTTTTTTACAGAATCATGGATGTTAATATAATGAATGTTCGAGTTATCCAACTCATGTATAACATGACTATGATACCGTTTCACATCAGTTGTTCCGTATTGCATTTCCCAGACTACATGTGCTCAGGTTCTGAACAGAAGGCAGATTCAGACACAGATGCATTGCAGCCATGAGGACATCTGCGAATAAAAACCCATGAGAGGACGGATAATCTTACCTCATGCACACCAGTGCGTAAAAACGAACATAAAACGATGAAAGCGACATCCGCGGCGTGCAGATGAGGAACTGCAAGGAACGGAGGACAGCGAGAGGTGAACTGGGGTGCTGTCATCAGAGGGACTGGCAATGCTTTGAAGGTTCGAAGTGTAAAGGATCAGCGAGATTCATAAATATCGATTTCAAGTCACGGTGCGGATACTCAAAGTAAAAGATACGAAGATGTGAAATAATAGCTGAGCTGCTTCATTTTGTCTCCGTGTGCGCACCGGCCTCGTCTGATATTCTCTTGAAGATATCGAGCTAGTCAGCATTGGAGAAATGAGACACGATGGAAGGGTTTTGCGTTATTTTGTGCTATGTTGTGATATGCGAAAACTAACACTGTCAGAAGTCTTCAGGCCTGAACTGTCTATTAGTGTGAGAAGCATTCTCCTGTAATCCGCCACACCGTTGTGTTGAAGGAGAAGGATGTACTGAATGTCCTATCACATAATTTTCGAGTTAGCATGCGGCAGAGAACGATAAGGTCTTTTTTTAGGGAAAACACACACAAACAAGTGTTTTCCAACGCAAATGTGGTTTGTAAGAGAGTTGTTAGTTTATTTGCCAGAATATTCAGAGAAAAAAAGTCAAAGTCGTAATCCAATATAAGACACACCACACAATCGACAGATAGATAGAACTTTATTTGTCCTGAGAGGGAAATTAAGCGTTTTACAGAAGCTCTATAAAGAAATATTATAACGCACAACAACCCCCTCAAATGCACACCAGAATTACTAAACAGAAAGGAAAACTTCTGACCTGGCAGTTACAGTCACAGTGAGGCATTAAACAGGTGTATCACAATTGGCATAAAAGGGCATCAGTAGCATTTCTTGACACAGTTTTGTAGAATAATTGGATTGCTGAAATTGTTAGTGTGTCACAAAAAGGATGTGCACATTTCTTCATAATGGCACTTAGTTTTGTTTTAATTCTCTCCTCCGCTGCTACCTCCAGTGTGTCCCAAAGCTGATCCTGCCCTTTTAATTAGCTTGATGATTCAGTAGTAATCACCTTAGGTAATGCTACCAGCCCAGCAATTCTTAGCGTAGAAAGTTGCATTGGCCATCACAGGGCCTTAGATGATGTCACTACCTAAATTAAAGGAACAGAGACTCCTAAGAAAGAAGAGCATGCTCCGCCCTTTCTTATATAGCTCCACTGTGTTCTGAGACCTGTCCGACCTATCATTGATGTGGATCCCCAAGTACTTGTAGGAATGCACCACCTCTACAACCACTCCATGAATAGGGACCAGACACAGAGGCTCTTTGGTGTGATGAAAGTCAATAAACCAGTTCGTTGGTTTTGCTGATGTTAAGAAGCAGACAATTCTCTTTGCACCATGAAAGAAACTTTTCCTCCTGACCCCTATACTCTGTTTCATCACCTTTATCAATATATCCCATAAGTGCAGAATCATCTGAGAATTTCTGTGAGTGATATGACATGGAGTTATATTGATATTGTGAGGTGTACAGATTGAAGAGAAACTAAGACAGGACTGTTCCTTGTGGTGCTCAAGTGTTGCTAAACATTCATATCAGAAACACAATCCTTGAGCCTCACAAACTGCAGTCTTCCTAACAGATAGTCCATTATCCAGGACACCATAGGCTCATCCACGTGCAAATCTCTGAGCTAACTTACTTAACATGGCATGGCTGGATAGTGTTGAAGGCACTGGTTAAATCAAAAAACATAATATGAATATAATATAAGAATATTTTCCTTAATATTTTTTGTTTGTCAGTTTATTTTAGAACTAAGACGCTTTCTGAATGCAAGTAGCCCAATTATATATAATGGGTGCCATTAAAATTGCCTGTAGATCATGTTGCTAGCAACCAAACATCATCATAGTGATTAGACCTACACTATGGTGGTATGATCCATCCATCCATCCATTATCCAACCCACTATATCCTAACTACAGGGTCACTGGGGTCTGCTGGAGCCAATCCCAGCCAACACAGGGCACAAGGCAGGAAACAAACCCCGGGCAGGGTGCCAGCCCACCGCAGGGCATGCATACACTATGGACAATTTAGAATCGCCAATGCACTTAACCTGCATGTCTTTGGAGTGCAGATGCTGAAGTGATGCTCAGATGGCATGTGAGTGAATGAGAGTTTTGCGTGTAGAGGACTAATTATAAGGGGGTTGGGGGTCTCTCCTGAAGCATGAGTGACAGGAGTAAGGTTTAAGGGGAAGAAGAAGTG
The DNA here is from genome assembly GCF_016835505.1 of Polypterus senegalus. NCBI lineage: Eukaryota > Metazoa > Chordata > Cladistia > Polypteriformes > Polypteridae > Polypterus > Polypterus senegalus. Next base: position 122,239,166 of record NC_053154.1, on the reverse strand, counting down.
GAAGCAAGGAGACTAAAGGTCGCAGCCGATGGTGACAAGAAAGCTGACTATGTAGGTAACTCATAATACCTGGCATAGGCAAGTCAACAAGGCGTTAGTATGTGATTGGGGGGCTTGCTGCATAACCCGAATAGCAGAGCTGATGATAGCACTCCACTTGCATAGAATGTAAAAGTAGCTCCGACAGCTGTGAATCCTGTAATTTTTTTTTTTAAATCCCAGTAATAGGATGCCAATTCATGCATTTCACCATCTTTCATGGAAGCAGAATGATGAGGTCACATGTGTCATATAACATTAATCTGTGCACAAATTAATGGCGCTTAGTCAAAAAAGCCTCCATGAATTGGTGAAAAAGTGATGCCATTCAATTAAAAATACAAACACTAAACCTAAATAAAGAGAAAAATAACATATCAAAGATGCAAAAGTCCAAACTTGGTGTTTCAAAACTGAAATCCCAGACAGCTGCATTTGTCTTTGCATGAATCTGATCGCACCTGTACTCTGATGTTGCCAACTTTTGGCCATTACTTCTATTTATATGCAATTACTTCTGAATCAGAGACAACCATCAGTGCGCAAAGTAATAATTTCTGCTTATACCTAGACATGAGTAAGTTAAACTTCATACCATCTGTCAGTCTCCCTTGCAAAACTTTACTAGTCTCTCCCTAGTTTCTTAATGTAGACCAGGGGTTCCCACCCTTTTTTTGCCCCGTTTACCCCTTGGCAACTTTTCAAAGGAAAATTTACCTCCACCCTATTTTGTTTAGTAATTTGAATTTATAGTTCTACCATAACAAAGATATCGACAAAGGGGAAATTTTAAAATACTGTTTTTATCAGTTTTATTTTTATAATGTGCTATGATTGCTGAATAACAATAGCAATAATAATATCACATAGTAATGCTATTTTTGCCCACCAATTTAGTAGTGGCTGCTGATTTTCCTTGTAATGTATAAAACAGTACTTTGCAGAGGATTTTAGCAGTTAATGTGATGTGACCTTTTTCAGAACTTGTGCTATGTGCTGTAATGTCAGCTCCTACAGATCATTTCTTGATGGTAAAAAAGAGTCTTGACCAGCACAGGCACAACTCTAGTCCTGGTGCCCCACATTCTGCTGATCTCAATCTCAAGGTCTTTATATTTACTCTGCTTTTCAGTTTCTTTGAAAATAATGCTGTAATCAAATGGGACAGCTACAATGGTCAGCAGGCATTGCTTCTTCAGGAAACTTAACTGGAATGGTACAGTCGATTTATACTGCTATGTTCCATATGATCATCCTGTTTCCGATGGTGATAACAACCTCCAACATGTGACTAGTCCCATTTCTCAATCATTTGTCCACCTAATGTGCCATGGATTGACCTTGTTGTGCCAGTTTATGTATTCAGTATAAATCAGTGTTGTACACCTCAGAAAGACATGGCCGGTCATCTCCACAATGATGATAATAATGAGTATCGGTGTCAATCAAAGGCAACATTTAAAGTACATAGCAAAATTAAAAAACATGGAGAAAATCAAATACTTAAAGAAATCTATATAAAATATACATATATACATACTAGGGGGCTTTGCCCCCTGCTCACTTCGCTTGCCAAGCTCCCAGCATGCGCTACGCGCCAGCCACTTCACGTTTATGCCGCTCATGTAAGTGCATTTCACTTTTACTAAACAACACATCTTTTAATTCTCATGGATACGCCTCTTCATTGGGAAGAAACACTACTTTTCCCTGATGGCAACACGAATTAGACAGTCTACAAGTCTCCGACTTAAACTTTAAAGCCGAACAATATCTACATACTTCTGTCATATCACCTGTGTCCATGTATTTGATCTCTTTTCACTGTTCCGTTATTTCACTGAGTAATAATTTCTGTTTGTTTGTGCTAATGTGATCTATACTGGTGTAATTTTTTTGACACTTTCGAATTTTAGTACTTTCATTATCTTTAACCTGCTCTGCATGTGTATTGCGCCAACATGTTTGAATTCTTTATGACATTCTACTTTGTCATCTACTCTTTATCTTTTATTTCTAGCCCTGGGCGTGGTTAAAACACTTGGCACAAAGTCTCATCTCGTCCCAGGCTAAAAAGACTCCCAAGATTTTTTTTAAATAATAGATATATATATCTACTCTATCTAATATATAAAGCAGAGTCGATGTATGTGTGTATGTATGTTTGTTTGTCCGCCATACAAATCTGCACTGGGTGTCCGATCGCCACCAAACTGGGGATGGGGCTCCTTTGTGACCAGGAGTAGGTCATGGGGTATGTTTGGTTTGAAGCACAGGGCGCCTTTTCACCAACACAACGTTCGGCACATGTCCCCGTACTTATCATTGACAAGATGGCCGCATGTTGCAACAGGCGTTCACGGCAGCGCCATCTAGTGGCAACTTTGGTCCCTGTGCGCCGCTCTTTACCCATGTTGCTTTCATTTGTCAAGAGATGGTGGAAGTGTCCAAGTATTAGAAGGCCAACTGCTTTGATTGGGTGAAGGGGAACTGCCATATGGATGTAAAACGTGAACGGCCCAGTGCGCGTGACCGGCTCACACACCCGCATTTCCGTGGGTCACACTCCCACACGCACTGATACTGCTGTATTTCATTCGTCAATGTCCATTATATGGCAGCACATTTGAACAGAGACTCGCCATAAAAAGTCAGCATCCTTCCCCCACCATTTTCCCCACACGCAGCAGCGGTTGTATGTCACTTCTTTCTGTAGTTACCATCACCAGCGTCCGTTAGATGGCAGCACAGTTCAACACAGACACTCCTTACAAACAGAACACCCTTCCCCGCCATTTTTCCCAGTACACTTTCAGTGTTACTCTTTCTCACTGGCTTTTTGTATGTATTTGTGGTGCTATTTGCTCACTTTCCGACTCACAGTACGATTTCAGTGTTGCTCTTTCTGACTGACTGGTGCTTTTTGTTCGCTTTCCGATGTATTGTAAATAATGTAAATTCATCTTACTGTAGTGCTTATTCCGTACGTAATACCATGTAACACATTATAATTGTCCTGCTTTTCGCTAATATACCCATGCCACCGAAAAAAAGACTTTGGAAGGTCCACTTCAGATGCCAGAAGAAAGTCTATTTCAATGGCATCTGAAACGCCACACCAGACAAAATCCACATTGGAGGAACTTACAATAAAATGTGAATCAGAAAACTGTTTGTTCTTTTTCTATGTTCTGTTTCTTTCATTTGGGAAGTTTACTGGTTATAGATTCCCGGGCAACGCCGGGTACTCCTGCTAGTGTATATATAAAATCTTAAACCTAAAAGTGCAACGATTTTGTGCAACGATTTTATGTCATGTTTTTTGTCACACTTTAAATCAGGCTTATTTTAAAACCTACATATATATGTTTGATATTCTTTTCAGAATTTAGCAAATTTTAATGTGTTGTTAGATTTTCAGATTCTTTTTCCATTTTTAAATTATAAACTAAAAAATATCAAGACAGCTGCTGTACAGGCTTTAAAATGTTTGAAACGCTGCACAAGATGCAGATCACGTGGCACAGCAGCAGCAGCAGCAATCCAGCAGGTAATCGAGCAAAGAGGATGTAAAAAAAAAAAAACTATTTGTTTCCCATTGTATCACCATTTAAAAGGGGGTTTCAGAGGAGCGACCACGTCTCCTTGGGGTGCGTTCGGCATCCCTCTTCACAACACAAGGGGCAGAGACGCAAAGTGTCTGGTACAAAGCGCAGGCCACGGAGGTCGGTGAGTGAAGTGAGCGGGGGTAATCCATATATATATATATATATATATATATATATATATATGCATATTTATTTTTTCATTAATGTTCAAACTACAGCACAAAGTATGTAACTGTAGAAGAGACTACCATCAGCAGTATACATTAGCAGGTATGTGTTCATCTCCTTAGTCTCGCCACACATTATTTATTATTATTATTAACCTTATCAAGCATCACCATTGCAGAACCAGTGGCTGTGACTCTATGCTGTGCCACTAGCAGCATGTATGTGAGGTTTAGGAGGTATTGTCACTTGGTTTCAGTTGCTATCATATTTTAGTGTGAGCCCAGTGCTTGTCTCCAATAGATGAAAGACCTCTTTTCTAGCATAAGAAAGCTAGTTTCTCAGGTAATTTATTTCTGAGGTTTTGCTGCTGGTTTTTGACTCTTGTTTTGCATTTGACTAAGAGGCACTTTGTACCCATTTTTCATCTGGTAGCAATGCTGTTTTTTGAATACCAATTCTCCACACTGTTCTCACTTTGCCCTTTAAAAGTAATCTCTGCTTCACTCACAGAAGAAATAAGCTACCTTCTTGATTGCTCCTTTTGTGAAAAGATCATGTCACTGAAAAAAAGGACACAGCCAAGTGAGCAGAGAACAAGCTGTAATGCCACAGTCTCCTCTCCAGTGTAACCAGTCCAAAGATTTTTTAACAAGTTTGTATGTGCCCTGCAGTGGGCTGGCGCCCTGCTCGGGGTTTGTTTCCTGCCTTGCGCCCTGTGTTGGCTAGGATTGGCTCCAGCAGATCCCCGTGACCCTGTAGTTAGGTTATAGCGGGTTGGATAATGGATGGATAGGAACTCAGCCCTAGGTTAGATGGTGTCAGGAGTCAAGAAGTGATTGTGTAATTTTTTTCAGTTTTTGTTTTTTGCTTGTTTTGTTTGGGGTCCTCGTGATTGTCATCATTTTGTGTGCTGGTTGTTATGACGCTATGTGCTGCTGGCCATGTGTGCCATGTTTAATGTGTGACATCACAGTGGATGAACGTGTATGTCAGTTGGCACATAAACATTTTTAACATAATGACACCAAAATAACTTCTTTCTTGTGTAACTACCTTAAAAAAAGAATTTTCCCTGTGGTAATTTAATGACCTTAATTTTTGTTTTGCACCTTAAATTTGTTTGCCAATCCCTCATTCAGTGTTCTTAACCAAGCTAGTTTAACTGCACTTTGGAATTGCTTTTTAAGCAATCCTGCTGTGTGGAATTGATCTGGACAAGATGAATGCCAGTCCAGTCCAGAGACCATACCTATACATTTATCCCAGAGTTATTCAGTATTACTGAGTGACTTGACAGCATGTCTTTAGAGTCAAGGAGAAAACTGGAGCCCTGGGAAGAAGGCTAAATGGATAAGGGGAGAACATACGGGCTCCATGCAGATGACATCCTAATTGGAAATTAAGGTCCAAAGAGAGAGACGGGTGGAAAGGCTATCCGGTACAAATCAAATAAAGGTTGATTTTATACAGAACATTTTATAGTCAGCAATATGAAGAATCATCTTCTAATACAGCTGCTGCTGCTATTTCTACTACTAACCTATATACTGTATATATAATGCTGAGGTCTGTCTATCACACGATTACTGACAAAAGTCTGACCTGATAATTCCACAAATTCAAGGTGGTGGCAATTTTAGAAAACTTACCTGCGCTTGTTGGATTTCTTACAGCATAGTGATCAGCAAACGAAGTTACATAGTGGAAAGAAAAAGAAGACGATCAAAATCTGCTGAGCATTAGGCAAATTGCAGATGCACATGATGTAAAGAAGAACACTATAATGGGAAGAAGAAGAAAAAGAAGAAGGAGAATTGCAGTACCATCTGCCAAAGGTTAAGTGCAGGATACGGAATGCAAAAACAACAAAGACAGATAAATGCACTCAACAGTGTGGGATAAACAATTGCTTGTGAACTACTAAGTCTAGAGCCTTGATCTTAGTCTTGATGAAAAGCTTATGACCTGAAACTTTCTGGTAATTGAAAAAAAATTAAGGTAGTGGCAAACTCACCAAACTGACCTGCACTCTTGTGTTTTTTACTGCAAAGAGATAGGCAAACAAAGTGAAATGGTGGGAAAAAAAGACCAGCGCAACATTTCCTGAGCATCAAGCAAATTGCAGAGGCCAATGTTGTGATGAAGAACACCACAATAGGAAGAAAAAGAATAGTAGCACCATCTGTTGAGCATCAAGTGTGACATATGTAATGCAAGAATGACAAAGACAGAAATGAACATGTGACTGGAAGTCCACATTTAACTATTGGGGCTAGCCTGGTGGGTGTGCAGGATATAGAAGGCAAGAATGACAAAGATGGAGAAACACTGGGGCTAGAACCCTGGGTTTGGTCTTGATTGAAAGCTTATGACCTGATGCATTGTGATAATTCAAAAAACTTGAGGTGGTTGCGTACTTGGCAAGCAGAACTGCGCTTGTGGGACTTTTACAGTGATGTCAAGTAAACTGACACAGCAGAAAGACAAAGAAGACCAGCAACATCTGCTGAGTGCCAAGCAAATTGCATTGGTCCATAACAGATAGAAGAACACCATACTAGGCAGGAGAAGAACAGCAGCACCATCTGTTGAGCGTCAAGTGTGGAATACATAATCCAAGAATGACAAAGACATAGACATGCATGTGTCGGAGGGCCACATGTTTCACTATTAATAATATTAAGGAGTTGTTCAGTGGGATGGTCAACAATACTGCTAACTTATATTTCCAGATTCCACAAGTGTAAAATTAATGTAGTGAAAATGACAAAGTATTCAGTACATAATGTGATGGGAGATGTCAGTGGCAGCACGTTTTTAAAAAATTGTGCACTGGGGTTTGCGTGCTTTTAGGAGTGTTTTAGTGCAGGTGTGCGAGGGCCGCACCAGGGACTTGGGCGACCAGTTGCACTGGCTGGTTTGGTGACACATCCCTCCTGTGCAACTGGTAGCTTGTGGGGGAAGTGTGTGATAGTAGAGATCCGTCGCAGAGCAAGTATACAAATCAGTCTTTATCTACAAAATGAATATGGCAGGATTTTAATCCTGCCCCACAGCTCTAGCAGACTGGATTTGAATTCCTGCCAGTAGTAACCGAGTTTACCCATGTTCTTCCCATGTCCGGGTGGATTTCCCTTCTGATTGCACCACTTTGCCACCCACATCCCCAAGGCATGTGTGTTACGTTAACTGGCAACTCAAGAAATGCATAAATTTGGCCATTGACAGGCTGTCACCCAGTCCAGGGTTGCTTGATGCCTGATACTGCCAAGGCTCTGGTTCTCCAGGATTCAAAAACTGACTTAAGGAATTCTAGCAAATGAATGCATCACGTCATTTTCTAACCTGCTAAATTCAGACTGGGGAGTTTATCCCAGCTAGTATAGGGCACAAGGCAGGAACAAAACCTGGACAGGGTGCCAGTCCAGTTCATCTAATATGCATGTCTTTGGACAGTGGGAGGAAACCAGAGCCACAGACACAGGGGGTACATGCAAACTCCAGCCAGGGAGGGCCTGGGAATGCGAACCCTGGTCTCCTTACTGTGTGGCAGCAGCCCTTACACTGTGCCACCCTGCCGCTCAAATGATGGATGATAAAAATTAAAGCACAAATACAAATACAAGTCATGTTCCCTGTATTTTCTGCGAGTGTCGGCTGTGTTGTGTATCCGGGCTCCAAGTTCAGCAATTAACTGCTTATTCATTTTTTCTGAAGGGATGCCCATTATAAAAGTCGATGTAGTCCTCCAGCTGAGAAAATGTGGTGCCTTGGCAACAAACACAAATATAGTAGCACTCTAATTCTGCTTTAATATTAGGCTTTTGCTAAATTATACCTCACATTTAAAAGACATAAAGCAGCTCTCAGTCCATGTTTGTGACCGAGAAACAGGAGCATTTGATCCTTTCCCCGTCAGATGAGTCAAATGCTGCTTGGCTGAGCATTACCATTTAAGACAGGCCTGACATATAAAGTGCAGCTAATTAGACAGCGTCAAGGTTTTCTAGAATAAAAGGTAAAGGTGAACAAACTCAGGGAGGTACATTGTCTGCTTGTCTTAAATTCTGGCACCTGCTCAACCAAGCCATTATTTAAGATTCACGTGCAGCCATTTAGAGGGAAACACACATTGGGCAAATTAAGCTTATGGATCAGACCCTTCTCTGATAAGTGAAAGGAAGCAAGCATTTTTGTGCAACTTTAATAATATGAAACTGCAGCCCGGAAATTTTTATTCAATCACTTTTCACTTTGCAAATGAGATCCTGGGAGCTGAAGCAAAAGCAAATTGGCCAAATCGTTAAGAGCATTGATGTGAAGTGCACCACTGCTTGCCCTTACACTGACTTTGTTCAATCGACTGGCATTAAGCATACACCGTGTTGCTATTTCGTTGTCTGTCAGCTTGAATTACACTGAGGCGTTCCAGTGATTTATCTGGCTGTAGCAGAGTGCAGTGCAGTTTACTCAAACAACACGTCTCAATGTTAACTGCAATAGTGATGGCCCAGCGGGACACTTTTCAGAACTGTTTGAGAAGCTTTCTGGTGTCACCTTATATATTTGCCAGTATGTTCTGTGCCTTCTGTCAAGTAGTAAAATATTAGGATTATACATGTGAAGACATCAATGTAAAGCTTTGTGTACCCTGAATGTGTGACTCCTCAGTCCATCATGGGGTGGCTGCTTGTATACTTGGTGGAGAATGGACCCCTGGCTTTACTGAACAATCTGATCCTTCCTTGCTTCTCCAATTTTTAGTCTGGTCCTGACATTAATGACAATTTGACTGAATTTCAGTGGATTCTATAATTGTTCAGACCACTGCACTTTATTATGCTGAAGATCAACCTATATTTAATAACCCATAACGACAAAGTGAAAACATACTTTAATGAATGTATGGTTTTGTATGTGAGGTATTGATAAATTAAGGGTGTGCTTACTTTTACCGCATGTGAAATTCACATTTATGTTCAATTATATTATACATGGACTACAAACTATACAAGGGCTAAATTATTTTAGACTACAGAAAGTAAATGTGGCATGATGTTTGTTATATCAAATTAATCTATAGATACTGTTAAGATCAAATCTTAATATGCCCACATATGTTAAAAAAGAAAAAAAAAAAGCATTTTATGGAGTGTACTTCCTTTTTCACATCACTGTATACCTGTATATGGGTGTAAGCCTTTGTGACTTGTGGACAGACAGTGACAGAGCCAGCAGAAATCGATTGGGCACCAGCCAGGCTGCCCCATTATTCATCGGTGTTGTGCCACAGAAAAATAAACCAAAATACTTTCAGCTCTTTCTGAATGCACAAGATCAAGCATAACTGCAGCCAGAGATGCCAGCTTAAGTGAGCATGTACAGCAGGCATGTCTCCTTTGCAGGTGGGTTCTAGAATGACCTGCCATCTTCCAGGGATTGGCTGTGTATTTATTGTGTCCAGACTGCAAGGGTCAGGGTTATCTCTAGGCTGAAATCGTGCTCTAGGTGTCCTCCTGGGCCTGCTTGTCAGATCTGCGGGTGAGAAAGAAGACAGTGTTAGTGACAGCACCCCCTCTTGCTGCAGGGTGATACTGCTTAGATAGATAGATAGATAGATAGATAGATAGATAGATAGATAGATAGATAGATAGATAGATAGATAGATAGATACTTAATTGTCCCCAGGGGACAATTTGGCTTTTTACAGAAGCTGCTTAAATAAACAAATACATAAATAGGTAAATAAATATATATACATGAACACTGTGGTCTGAACACCCACCAGAATGAATATAAAGGAAGGAAATTTAAAAAGAAAGAAAACTTCCAAAATGGTAGTTAAGTCAGTCAGTTAGTCAGGCATTATGTAGATGTATTTCTGCTGGTATAAAGGAGCCCCAGTAGTGTTTCTTGACACACTTCTGCTTAAAACTTCATTGTTCTGAAAGTCGTCAGTGTTAGTGTGTCAGAGAGAGGATGTGCAGCATTGTTCATAATGGCACTCAGTTTTGTTTTAATGCTCTCCTTTGCTGCGACCTTCAGGGGTCCAAAGTGCATCTAATAGCTGAACTTGCCCTTTTAATTAGTTTGTTGATTCAGTGGGCCTCTCTTGAAGTGATATTACCAGCCCAGCATGCTGCAGTGTAGAAAATTGCCCTGGCTATCACAGAGTTCTAGAAGATATCACTTCCCACAGTAAAGGAACGAACGCAGTTACCTGGACAGAGCCAGGAAGGTGACCCCCAGGCACACATGCGTGACTCCTACCAACGCGAATGCCTTCACCCAGGCCATTTGAATTGTCTGGTTCTCTTTTACACTTTGTGTTTTCCCCTGTTTATTCCTCCCTTGTGTGTTTAATTTGTAAAGGCTCTATTTTTAAATTTCTGACTCTCTTTTCATAATTTTTTTCTGTATATTACTAGTGGTTTTATATTCATTATTGTATGTAATTTTTTATTTTAGAAATTTATACTGCATGCAGGTCTTGTAAGGGAAGTATGCTTTATATAAATAACTTACATTGAACTGTGTTAAACCCTCTGTTTGGTGAGAAAGCAGAGAGAGAAAAGACGAATATGCAGTGAAACATTGTGCCAGCTGACGTAATAGCTAGTTATATGTAAGAATAGTTAGAATTACAGAAGTGACTCAATGATGGAATGATTGACTGGTAGTTTTATTGTTTATTTTGCTTCACTAGTTGATTGACTGATTAAACTGATAAGCAGAATTCTCACAATGGTGTAAATGCGCGGGCACAAGACGGACTCATTGCCTCCTGATTAACTTCCATTTTAATTGTCATACATGGTATATTAGATTGAATGAATTTACATTTCCTCAAACTTAATCTTTGCTTCTGCATTTCCAGCTGCTTCAGATTATTAAATCTTGTGTCTCCGGCTCTTTGATTTGGTGATTGTGAGCACCGCAATACAAAGGAGTTCCAGACCAGACTGATTGGCGCTGTTATAAGGAATCAGAGTGAGGTGCTAACCAGATGGTCTCAGATTGAGATTCATCAGTTGAAGTCAAAGCAGGCAGCTGAAACAGAGAATTGGCTTCTATGAAAACAAAGTAATGCAATTCTGTCTATCATCCTCTTCCCAATCTGTCTATCAACAATAGCCACACAGATGCTTTTTTATTTCAAACCTTTATTTTGAATCAACACAATTAATACTGTAGACCAGAATAAAGAAGCACTAAAAATAACAACAAGCAATGGAATCTTTTTATATTATACAATGATAAATTCCAAGTCTTACAAGCACACTTGGTTTTAAAATGGTGCAGGAGAAAATGCTTGACCTGCTTGGCACATTCTACATCCCTGGACCTTTTAACATTATTCACTACAAAATCAAACTTAGTACAAAAAACAACATGGAAAATAAGTTCTATTCTTTAATGTAGTGCCAAATATTGAAAATAATATCTCTTCAAGTAATAGCGCATCTTTAATAGCTACCGCTATTAGCTACAACTTCAAAAGTAACCAAAAATTCAGAACAAAGCAGCAGACAATAACAAGGAAGACATCAGATGATTTGAATATAAGGTAACCTGCATGGGAAATGCCAACATGCTGGCTAGAGTCTACAAACCTACTGGCATCACATCAGAATTTCAAACAATGAACAGAATGCACACAGAGTCTGATTCTGATGTGCTCAAAATCTGGTGTTCCTTAAGCGTGCCAAAAATTCAGCCTGGTTGTTGAAGCCTTGTATGAATGCCACAGAGTATGGGTTATGTATCACATTGGCCAGGACTTGTATAGGCACCCCTTTATACACCTAATTATCCTCCTCCTGCCCCCTTCTGAAATAATAAAGCTGCTTATGATATTGGAGGTAAGAACTCCAGCCAGGGCTCTGTCTCTCTCAATATGGCAGCATTAAAATATGCTGTGCCTTGGACAGTATTGCATCTCTATGCTGACCCACCCTAGCCAGCTTTACACATCAGCTAGACTTTGTGCCAGCCTTGTATGCCAGTCAAGGCTTACAGGGTATTCTGCAGTGAGACACCTTTCAGAGAGCATTGTTGCTAGGCAAGAATCTATCTAAAGTCTTGTTATAGTACATATCTGCTGCTTCTTCTTACCTTGGCTGCTCCCATTTGGGGGTCACCACAGTGGGTCATCACTTTCCATATCCTGTCCTCTGTATCTTGCTCCGTTACACCCAGCACCCTCAAGTCCTCTCTCACTACATCCATAAACCTCCTCTGAGGCCTCCTTTTTTTCCTTTTACCTGGAAGCTCTATCCTTTAGCATCCTTTTTGGCAATAAACCCAGCATCTCTTCTCTGCACATGTCCAAACCAACACCATCTGGCCTCCCTGACTTTGTCTCCCAACCGTCCAACTTGAGCTGACCCTCTAATGTACTCATTTCTAATCCTATCCATCCTTGTCACACCCAATGCAAACCTTAACATCTTTAACTCTGCTACCTCCACCTCTGACTGTTTTTTTCATCAGTGCCGCCGTCTCCAACCCATATAACATAGCTGGTCTCACTACCATCTTGTAGACCTTCCCTTTCACTCTTGCTAGTACCCATCTGTCACAAATCAGTCCTGACACTCTTCTCCACCCTGCCTGCACTCTCTACTGCACCTCTCCTCCACATTCCCTATTGCTCAGTACTACTGATCCCAAGTATTTAAAGTCATTCACCTTCGCCAACTCTACTCCTTGCTTCCTCACTATTCCCCTGACCTCCCTCTCATTCACACACATGTATTCTGTCTTGTTCCTACTGACCTTCATTCCTCTCCTCTCTAGAGCATATCTCTACCTCTCCAGGGTCTCCTCAACCTGCTCCTTACTCCCTACTCTGCTCCCTACTCTCGCTACAGATCACAGTGTCATCCACAAACAACATAGTCCATGTGGACTCCTGTCTAATCTCACCTGTCACACTGTCCATCACCAATGAAAATAATAAAGGGCTCAGAGCCAATCCTTGATGTAATCCCACCTCTACCTTGAATGCGTCCGTCACTTCTACCGCAGACCTTACTACTGTCACATTCCCTCGTACATATCCTGTACAACTTTTAACATACTTCTCTGCCACTCCTGACTTCTTCACACAATACCACAAGTCCTCTTTAGGCACTCTTCCTCTAAGTCCACAAAGACACAATGCAGCTGCAAACATCACATCTGTGGTGATCTTTCCCGGCATGAAAACATACTCCTGCTCACTAATTATTATCTCCTTTCTTAACCTAGCTTCCACTACTCTTTCCCATAACTTCATGCTGTAGCTCATCGATTTTATCACCCTGTAGTTACTACAGCTCTGCACATCCCCCTTATTCTTAAAAATTGGTACCAATACACTTATCCTCTCCATAGGCATCCTCTCACTTTCCAAGACTGCATTAAACAATCTGGTTAAAAACTCCACTGCCATCTCTCCTAAACACCTCCACGCTTCCACAGGTATGTTATCTGGACCAACAGCCTTTCCATCTTTCATAGTTGTTCTTAGTTCCTCCTTGCTAATCCGTTGCACTTCCTGATTCACTATCTCCACACCATCCAACCTTCTCTCTCTCATTCTCTTCATTCATCAGCCTCTCAAAGTATTCTTTCCATCTACTCAACACACTCTCCTTGCTTATGAATATGTTTCCATCTTTATCCTTTTTCACCCTAACCTGCTGCACATTTTCCCAGCTCGGTCCCTCTGTCTAGCCAATTGGTACATGTCCTTTTCTTCCTTCTTAGTGTCCAACCTCTCGTACAACTCATCATACGCCTTTTCTTTAGCTTTTGCCACCTCTCTCTTCACCTTATGCTTTATCTCCTTGTACTCCAGCTTACTTTCTGTATCTCTCTGACGATCTCATTTCTTTGTTGCCATCCTCTTCCTCTGTATACTCTCCTGTACTTCCTCATTCCACCACCATGTTTCCTTTTCCTCCTTCCTCTGTCCAGATGTCACATCAAGCACTCTTCTTGCTGTCACTTCTGCTGTGGTTACCCAACCGTCTGGTAACTTTTCACTACAACCCAGTGCCTGTCTTACCTCCTCCCTGAACTGAGCCTTGCAGTCTTCCTTTTTCAACTTCCACCATTTGATCCTTGGCTCTGCCCTCACTCTCCTCTTCTTCTTGATATCCAACATCATCCTACAGACCACCTTCCTATGCTGCCTAACTACAATTTCCCCTGCCATCACTTTGTAGTCTTCAATCTCCTTCAGATTGACCATCCTGCGTAGGATATAATCTACCTGTGTGTCTACCTGTGCATCTTCCTCCTCTCTTGTACGTCACTCTGTGTTCCTCTCTTCTTAAAATACATATTCACCACAGCCATATCCATCCTTTTCACAAAATCCACTATCATATGACCTTCTGCATTCCTCTCCTTGACACCATACCTACCCATCACCTCCCCATCTCCTCTCTTCCCTTCACCAACATGTCCATTGAAATCCACTCCAATCACTACTCTGTCTCCCTTGGGTACACTCTCTACCACTTCATCCAACTCATTTCAAAAATCTTCTTTCTCATCCATCACACAACCAACGTGTGGGACATATGCACTAAAAACATTCATCATCACACCTTCAAGTACCAGCTTCATAATCATCACTCTGTACATAACTGCAAAGTATTAAGCACAAACACACATATTCAATTATTGGTAATTACTTGAAAAGCAAGCTAAAATATAGATTTTACTAGGACCTGGTTTTATATTATTGAAACGTACCCAGACCCTGCTTACAGATAAAAGAAGGAAAGGGTAAAATCGCTGACCTTATTACAATAAATAAGGAATTTGCATGTGCCCTTTCTTTGCATTAAGCAACAAACCAAACTTGCCGTCATCTGATAAAGCCCTGGGCCGTATGGTTTCCTGCGCACACTATTCAATGTGACAGTATGCTCCAAGTGGCAACAGCCTGGAAATTTTCCTACATGTCTAGCCTTCAGCTTGAAGACGCTTGCACATTGCATAAACCTCAAAAATGAGGAAACATACTTAGTGAGGCATATTACTGAACATGTAAAACAGTTCCTGTCTAAAGTCAAAAAGAGTGATTTAACTTGTGAAAAAATTAGAAGGGTGTTAAAACTGTCCAGCCAGAGCACTACCCTGAATGATTTAAAGTATTTGTTGTTGGGTTGAGCAGTTTTACAGACTGGCATTTGAATCACAGCCTAAGCACATTCCCCCCAAGACTTTGTGGATTTTACTCTGATTTTCTTCCCACCTTCCAACAATATGCATGCTAGTTTAATTAGAGCATTTAGGATGTCTCAGTGTGGGTGTATACATGAATGTGTCCTGCAGTGTACTGCTGCCTCACCCTGGCTTTAACTTATATCTGATATTTGCCAGGATTGGCATTAGCTCTTCCTACAATCTCAAAAATAAAGGTGCCAAAGTGGCTCTTCAGAGCAATGCCATAGATGAATCATTTTTCATTCCCAAAAGAACCATCCACATGAAGGTTGCACAAAGAACAAAAAACACAAAAACATGGTAAATGATTTGTTTTCTTAATCTGTTAGTGCCCTGCAGCCCACCAAACATTTTTTACTCATTAGGAAGTGTTTCAAAGCACAAATAACCTGCCCCAGAATGAAATGGTGCTTTGTCAAGTAATAGTTCAATGAGGAACCACACAAGCCAGTAAAGAGCCATATAGTGCCGTTAAAGAACCAGAATTTTTAAGTGTGCACACTTTGATAAGTAAACATGCCAATGTGATTTGTCAGGGTAATGTCACAGGGAGACCATTTTTAGTTCCCAAAAGAACCATCCATATGGGGGTTGCAGAAAGAATATTGATTTATTTAATTCTGTAACAGACTCCATAAATATCCATGGATCATAACAGATTTATAAAACACCAAAGGGTTCCTGATTTTGACTCTCGCAGCATATCACATAGGCTAAGTTCTAATTTTTGTGATCTGTCAGTGTCCTGCTAGGTAGTCTACTTTACATTAAAGATTTCTATTTTGTCCACAAATTAGGAACCCTTTCAAAGTTTGTAGAACCAATTTGATATACAAAGAGCCCTTCACAGAATGAAATGGCTCTTTGTCAAGGAGTGGTTCTACGAGGAACTATACAACCCATTAAAATGTTATTAAAGGACCAGTGTTTTTAAGAGTGTAGGCCTGAACTGGATAAGTAGGTTAAAAGTGGAGAGGTGTATTCTTGATAAATATTATGAGAATGTGCCAATATAGTATATACTTTAAGGTGTTAACCTTTAATAAGTGGTTATATGGCAATTCATTTGTATAAAACTCTGAAACAAAGTTACAATAAAGAGGGCGGAAAACACAGTTAGCAGTAATGGAGTGGTGTCCTTTTCATATGAATGAGGAACTCTGTCACTTTTAAAGTATACAGATAATAAGTGAATAGTGACCTCCATCAAGAGGCTCTCACGCAAAGAAGGATTTAAAAGGTTGAACTAAAATATTTTAAAATTACACTCCTGGGATCAATCTTCAATATTGTCTTAACCTATACTATTAATTGTTGGTACAATTTAAAAAGAAAAATATATCTAGAAAAGTAAACGTAACGGTGTGATTATAATTCTTGTGAGATGGCTCTTTTTTCTCTTCTTCCTCTTCTTTAGGTTGTTTAAACCCTGAGAGAAATGGATGAGCCAAGTGAGCCGGTAACAATGTGAGCTAGCAGAATTGAAAATGTATGCAGGTAGACAATGGCTGTCTTCTGTGTAAACACAAAGGAGCTGTGCCAATGACAAAAACAGGCAGAGCTCAGCACTGCAGGGTTGACTGTTGACAAGAAATCTATTTTTATAATCAAATGACTATTCTCACTTTTCTCACAGGAAAGGGTTAGGTGGCAACCACAGTGCCCGCAGCAAAACTTTTTTGATTTGCAAGCTGCACTACACCCAAACTTAAAATATAAAAGATAAATAAGGGTTTATTTTCTCTCAGCTACACTACCTTATGTGCAGATCATCAAGCTGATAAAACCCAAAACTGTGTTAGGAGTGTAGATAACTTTCAGAAGGAGATGCATTGACTGAAGCCGTCAGCTGTAAATTGGATAAAAGAAGACAGATAATGAATGAACTCATCTCTGCCTGTTGTCCATTACTGATTCAAAAACCCCCTCACAATTTGAAGGTCCTCTAAATTATGTGCTGTGTTGACATGCATTTGGAGTTTGCTGATGTCACACCTTTCTAGTTCATTTAGCGGGCACGTATTTTGGCCAAGATGTAAGGCTGCTGCTGGTATGCCACTCAATCCAAGCAGAAGCCTATTAGAAGATTTGACCAAATTTTGCCATTAAAATTATAGTCAAAGGAAATACAACTGAATTTGTATAGCAAAGTTATGTACAAACTTCCCACTGGCATCTTCACCTGGTTTATTTACAACAAAATACACTGTGCATAAATCACCAACACAACAGTCCCTTCTTGCTGCCAGTCCTTCTCCCTCCACTCCTCCTCAGGCTTTGTCTTCTCTTCCTGACTCTGGCCCCTTAATGGTGGGACTGGCCCCTTTTTATAGGGCACTTGGAAGGACTCCAATTGCCTACCCATAAGTGTGACCAAATAAGGCCCTGGAAAGGTCCATATGCCCCCTGCTAGAAACCAGGGGGGCTGCCTAATGTCAGCCCAGGGTAGAAACTGTCTCAAAAATACTCTTTCCCCAGGTCCTTCCACACTCACTACACCAGGCAAGAGTTCCATAGCAGGCAGACTTGTCCAATAATGCATTTGGATCCCTTTTTTGATGCTTCTGGCCAACATTTTTTTGTTCCACTCTGTTTCCTTTTATCTTGTCTTGCACAGTTAAAATATGTGCTATCAACTCATTGACTTTATTAAACTGCCTGGATGCATACCTGCAGCTCCTTGTGGAAAGGATAGATGAGGGACACTCTGTGTTTATCGCCGTTTCCCGTATAATATCATCCTAAAGATCTTCTAGTTTAATTGCACTTAATTTTTGGGTTATTTTTTCACCTTTCAAAGCTGCTTATACAGTGCCTGTAAATCCAGTGAAGGACCTATCCGAGGAGCATCATTTGTCAGGTAGGAACAAACCTTGGAAACAGGTACTGCTCAGTCACTCCCACTGGGCCAGATGTAACACATATGTCTTTGATGTGAGGGTGAAGAACTGGAGAACTGGGACAGCAAACCATGCAGACATGGGGAGAATGTGATAGCTCAATGTAGACAGTGACTGAGTGTGAGAAATGAACCCTGGACTCTGGAGCTGTGGGGCACTAGCAATAATCATATTATCATTGTTCATGCTTATTATTATTGTTGTTTAAATTTCAGTTGTAATATAAAGATTTTTGACAAGTGACCTTTATGTCTCATTGATAGACTGTCATCCCATCTCTGACTGATGATGGCTAGGAGACCATCATAGTGAAACTACAACCTGGAAGGTTGAGCATCCCAGCTGGAAGGATCAGAGTATGGACAATAGGATACCGCCTCTTGGGATCATACGTTCCCCCAGTACATTGGGTGGCAGCATCCCTCTGGTGAGGTTTCTATTTGGTCACTCGCAGGCTGCATGTGAGATGTAGTCTTGACTGACAGCCTTGGTGAGGTCCTGTACTGGTGGGGAAACTCAGTTGGTCTAAAGCTCAGTCTGACCTGGAAGTACTTCTCATCTATGCTAACTTTAAAATGGAGTCTCCTGCTTCTTACTGTATGTTTGTCAGAGTTGGGAGATGAGTAGGGCAACAAATCACTTGGACCAGAGATGAAGGAAGAGGGCCAAGTTTATTATTTGTGAAACCTGTGGAAATGTATTTTTGTGAAATAAAAATAGTTTATTTGAACCAAGGATTTATATACGTGTAGCTGTGGTCTGGAATTGGAGTCAGTGATGCCTCCACACTTCTTAACACTTTCTTTTAAGTCACCATAAAAGCATTGATGGCTGTGTATCCCCTTGATAGTGATGTTTACACCAAACAGCCATGACATTAAAATCAAAATTGTCTAGGTCCCTCTCATGCTGCCAAAACAGCTGTGACCCATTGAGACATAGACTCCACAAGACATCTGACAGTGTCCTGTGGTATCTGGCACTAAGACATTAGCAGCATATCCTTTAAGACTTGTAAGTTCCAAGTAGGGCCTCCATGGATTGAACTTTTTTTTCCAGCACATCTCACAGATGCTCAATAGAACTGAGATCCGGGGAATTTGGAGGCCATGTTAGCACGTAGAAATTTTTGTCATGTTCCTCAAAGCATTTCTGAACAATTTTTGTAGTGTGGAAGGACACATTATCCTGCTGAAAGAGGCCACTGCCATAGGGGAGTACCGTTGACATGAAAGGGTGTACGTGGCCTGCAACAGTCTTTAGGTAGTTGGTACGTGTAAAAGTAACATCTAGATGAATGCCAGGACCCAAGGCTTCCCTGCAGGACATTGCCCAGTACATCACTCTGCCTACATCTGCTTCCATTGTTCCATGGTCCAGTTCTGATGCTCATATGCCCATTGTAGGAGCTCTTGGCTGTGGACTGGGGTCAACATGGGCACTGTGATCAGTCTGCAGCTACACAGGCCCATGCTTAGCAAACTGCAAAGCACTGTGTGTTCTGACACCTTTCTCCCATGACTAGTATTACATTTTTCAGCAGTTTGTGCTACAGTAGCTCTTCTGTGAGATCACACCAGATGAGCTAGCCTTTAATCCCCATGTGCATGAATGAGCCCTAGACACCCATTTCTCTGATTTACCAGTTGCATTTCCTTGGGCCACTTTGATAGGTGCTAACCATTGCATACCAAGAACACACCACATGTTTTGTCATTTTGGAGATGATCTGACCCAGTCATTAGAACATTAGAACACTCTAGACGAGAACAGGCCATTCAGCCCAACAAAGCTTGCCAGTCCTATCCACTTATTTCTTCCAAAAAAACATCAAGTTGAGTTTTGAAAGTCCTTAAAGTCTTACTGTCTACCACACTACTTGATAGCTTATTCCAAGTGTCTATCGTTCTTTGTGTAAAGAAAAACTTTCTAATGTTTGTGCGAAATTTACCCTAAGTTTCCAACTGTGTCCCCGTGTTCTTGATGAACTCATGTTAAAATAGCAGTCTCGATCCCCTGTACTAATTCCCTTCATAATTGTAAACACTTCAGTCATGTCATCTCTTAATCTTCTTTTGCTTAAACTGTAAAGGCTCAGCTCTTTTAATCTTTCCTCATAATTCAATCCCTGTAGACCTGGAATCAGCCTAGTCGCTCTTTTCTGGACCTTTTCTAGTGCTGCTATGTCCTTTTTGTAGCCTGGAGACCAAAACTGCACACAGTACTCAAGATGAGGCCTCACCAGTGCATTATAAAGGTTGAGCATAACCTCCTTGGACTTGTACTCCACAGATCGTGCTATATAACCTAACATTCTGTTAGCCTTCTTAATGGCTTCTGAACACTGTTGGGAAGTTGATAGCTTGGAGTCCACTATGACTCCTAAATCCTTCTCATAAGGTGTACTCTCGATTTTCCGACCGCCCATTGTGTATTCAAACCTAACATTTTTACTTCCTATGTGTAATACTTTACATTTACTGACATTAAATTTCATCTGCCACAAATCTGCCCAAGCCAGTATGCTGTCCAAGTCCTTCTGTAATCATATAACAGATTCCAAATTATCTGCTAATCCACCTATCTTGGTAATGTAGCCATTATGAAATGGCTCTTGTCAAAGTTGCTCAGATCCTTTATACTTGCCCATTTTTTTCTGCTTCCAACACATCACCTTCAAGAGAACCGACTGTTCATTTGCTGCCAAATATACTCAACCCTTGACATGTGCCATTGTAACAAGATAATCAAAGTTATTCATGTCACCTGCCAGTGGTTTTAATGATGTGGCTGACTGGTGTATACACATTTAAAAAACATGATGATGCAAAAGACACAATTATTTTAATTATGTAGTGACTAGGAGTGTGACATTGGCACATTTCTTTACAGAAACTAAAGTGTAAGTTCCTGAACTTGTTATCTATCTGTGTAGATTTTGCATGTTCTCCCCATGTCTGAATTTTTTTTTCTTCTATGAAACGTGTGTTAGGTTAGTGGTCTGCATATATGAATGTGCCTTGTGATGGACTGACACTTGATTCAGGATTGGCTTCTGCTTTGTGCACCCAGAATAGGCTGCAGCATCTCATAAACTGGACTAGGCAGGTTTGAAAAAGGATGGTTGAAATGTTTGGGATGTAACGATACAGTCAGGTTTAGTCTCTGTGGCACTTGACTTTATAGCGCAAAGTAAGTTTAAAGTGAGCTCTCCATCTTTGACTCTTTGTGTGATTTAACTTGCCTGTGCTCAATTGGAGAGTAAATATGGCCACAATTGCACTCTATCTGAGCTTATAAATTGCCTTGGGGAAAGGTGTGAGCCAAATATGTACTATAATAATACCAATAATAATCATTAACACTAACATGTGTACACTTTTATCATTAGCTGGCCTAAAAAAAACAATGAGAGTAGAATGCAGTGAATAAAGCCTGAGTGTGCTTTGTGCTCTGAATTGCCTTTCCTCATTTTTTTTTGTTGTGTAACATTTGGCACACAGTTTCATGCTGTTGATCTTGACTATCTGACTCAGCCCACATCTTCATTTATTTTCCTGTTTTTGATTCTTTTGGGACTGAGTAAAGCAGATCTTTCATCAGGAGGCATACATCAGAAATTATTTTTGTCTTTCTGGAAACACTACACAGCTTTCTATTAGCGTATCTACTTCATATAACCATCTGGTCGGAGAATTGCCACTTAATTCATAACATTAATAAAAATAAGCTACTCACAGCCAGATGCACTCCAGGAATCTGGAAAAATACAGACCATTAAAACGACTTCCAGCCATTCTACACTTCTGATCCCAGTGCGACTTAACACATAGCTGCTTGCTCGCTTAACCTCTGAGAGCACAGTAATGAGAAACATAAGACAATGTCAGCCAGAAGGATGCTTCATCTGATTGTTATGCATTTTTCAAGTGTGTGAAAGTTACAACTCAAGTGAGTAACAGATGAATTGCAAATTAACTGCAAAAGGCGTAGCTATTTATGCAGTTTTCAGACTGTAGTCTCCTTTCCACTGATCTGCATATAGAGGCATGAATGAAGTCTGTCAGCTAGACCTGCATTTTTAGAACATTAGAACAGTCTAAACGAGAACAGGCCATTCAGCTCAAAGCTTACCAGCGCTATCCACTTAATTCTTCTAAAATAATATCAAGTCTAGTTTTGAAAGTCCCTAAAGTCTTATTGTCTACCATGCTACTTGGTAGCGTATTCCAAGTGTCTATGGTTCTCTGTGTAAAGAAAAACCTCCTAATGTTTCCAACTGTGTTCCTGTGTTCTCAGTCCACTGTACTAATTCCCTTCATAATTGTAAACACTCCAATCATGTCTCCTCTTAATCTTCTTTTGCTTAATCTGAAAAGGCTCAGCTCTTTTAATGTTTAATAGCAATTCATCCCCTGTAGCCTTGGAATCAGCCTAGTTGCTCTTCTCTGGACTTTTTCCAGTACTGTTATGTACTTTTTGTAGCCTGGGGACCAAAACTGTACACAGTACTCCAGATGCAGTCTCACCAGTGAATTATAAAGCTTGAGCATAACCTCCTTGGACTTGTACTCCACACATCGTGCTTTATAACCTAACATTCTGTTAGCCTTCTTAATGGCTTCTAAACACTGTCGGAATGTTGATATTTTTTCTAAATCCTTCTTTGTACTTTCAATTTTCAGACTTCCCATTGTGTATTCAAATCTAACATTTTTATTTCCTGCTGGCAATACTTTACATTTGCCAACATTAAATTTCATCTGCCACAAACCTGCCGAAGCCTGTACACTGTCCATGTCCATTTGTAATGACTCAATAGATTGTAGATTATCTGCAGATCAACATAGGTTGGTATCATCTGCAAACCTTTACAGCTTGTTATTTATATTCAAATCTAAATCATATATATATATATATATATATATATATATATATATATATATTAAAAATAGCACTGACCCCTGTGGAACACCACTCTTAACATCGGCCAATTCTGATGAGGTTCCTTGCACCATCACCCTCTGCTTCCTGTATCTGAGCCAATTCTGCACTCCTCTTAAAACAACACCCTGTACTCCCACTTCTTTTAGTTTGATGCCGAAACTCTCATGTGGCACCTTATCAAATGCTTTCTGAAAGTCCAGATAAATAATATCATATGCTCCACTTTGTTTCTATTTATTTGTTTCTTTTTTATAGAATCCCAGCATGTTGGTAAAGCATGACCTCCCTCTTCTGAATCCGTGCTGACTGTTCAATTAAACTTCTGTTCTTGCTATGTATTGCTCAATCTTTCCCTTAATAATTCCTTCCATTAATTTACTTGTGATGCGCATTAAGCTTGCTGGTCAATGGCTATACCCAATCACCCTTTTTATATAACATGATATTTGCCATTTTCTAATCCTTCCAGTGATGTACGTTTTTTATGAGAAGTACCAAATGGGAAAGAAGAGGTGAGCTTTGCTGAACATGTTTACGTATCTATTCATCAGAATCTGCTGATTCCAGGTCAGGATCACTGTGACAGTGCCAGTCCATTGGAAGGCACACACATGCAGACACACAGCAGCAAAAAGCCAATGAACACAAGATGAACATCTTTCTTTCTTTCTTTCTTTCTTTCTTTCTTTTTATACTTCACTGTTCTGTTTTTTTTTTTCAAAACAAAAGCCCAAGTCCTGTTGGAATGCAGGCCCCGAGATGAATATGGTATCTACGAGCAGACAGAATCACTGGTGGGTAGCTGTGTGTATTCTAGATGTGGGTAGGATGATCTGACCCTGTACTTCTCAAAATGTTTGACCAGCCAAGGCTGAATCATGGAAAACAGAACAAAGCAGAATTGCATCTTGTATTTATATTATTGAAAGGTGCTTTTTTTATTTGGTCCTCTGTTCCTAATCTGTAAATCCCTCACTTAAATGAAATAAAAAGTTAACCTTTCAGGGACTTTGTTCTTATGTTAAAAATGCATTCAACTCTCCACTCAATACTCGTAATCCAACCTAACACAGTATGTTAATGTAATACCTAATGAATCATTTTCTTTATTTTCTTTTCATCTGCCAGTAAACATTTAATTGCTTGTCGTTATTCTTTAAAAGTTTCTCCATTCTGCTGTGTATGTTTAATGTGAACTGTATGAAATATTCAACTGTCCTTCCCACCTGTATAGCTGCAGCAATAACCCTTGTTTGAAATGACTTTGCAAAACACGATGGCATCGCGCTTCAAGGCATTTCATTATTCACACCCACAGGAGTACTGCATCAGTGTCCGCTGGGTGCCTACATTTCCTTATCAAAGGGATGCTTATGTGCAGGGAAATTGTGTCCCACCCCGGACCTGGCACAGCTGAAGGAGAGGCAATAATAAAAGAACAGACGGCAGTTTGGGAGTCTCCGATCAGCAAACATTTCCAAGAATTAACATTTTTCAAGGATAACCAATTGAGAAGAATACAAAACAAAATGCATTAATCAAGGTGGTGCCTCAAAGGTCTGCTTCGTCGATCCTTCCATATTCTAACCTGCTTATCCAGTCCCTATCTAGCGGGTTGTAATGGACTGTGACTATTCTCCTATTAATTAACATTCACAAAGGGTCAGGAATCATTCAGGAGCAGTAACATATATATATAAAGGTTGGGAGGGCCATAAAAAGAACCAGCAACCACCACTCAGGGCCAGAATCGGGAGGAAGAGGACGAGGTTGCCTGGGAGGAGTGGTGGTGCCAGAAAAAGGGTTGGTTGCTTTGATTAGTGCATGAGACTGTGTTATACCTGTGGGGTTCATAGGGAAGACGTGCCCCACAGGAAAAGAGTGTTTGGGTTGTGTTACTGTGCTTGGGACTGTGTGTTGCCTGTGGGGTTCACAGAGAAGACGTGCCCCACAGGTGAAGAAAAATAAAAGTCTGGTGTGTTTGACACGTGCCTCAGTGTGAATCTGTGCCAGGTTAGGCGCCTATATAGCTCCTTAGTTCACACCAGGTGCAGAAAATTTGGGGTACCATCTGGGTCGTCTAATTTAATATACAAAATAACAGAAATAAGGCTTGTCTTTTTAGTTAGGCTCAGCCTGCTTGGCAGCTGTATCTGGCAGGTTGCTCTTGCCAAAATGAATCCCTTCTTCCAGCAAGCCGGGGCTTTTATGGATGGGGAACCAGAAAGGGTGGAGTCAGTTGCCCTCACTGGGCAGATTCTCGGTGTTGTGGGGAGAGAAGGAGATGACAATGTTAAGCAATTGCTCCCCCTCTCATCCCATTTGGTTATCACGTACCTCAACAGAGTCCTTAAGGAGGTTCTCCGATGTGCATGTATGAGTTCTTCTCAAAAGTGGCCATATTTGAAGATTCACTGACCATGGGCAGCTGTTACATCTCTTGTTATCATAAAATAAGCACAGAATAATAATGTTTTGAGAAAAAGGGTGTTACTTCGGGATATATTTACTTCACTACTGTAGAGTGTCGTGTTCATGTTCTCCATTTGCTATCTGGCTTCATTTTAACACAGCAGTAAAAAGTGAACACACAGCTCAGTTACACTGTCAGCCCAAATCTTGTATATATGTATTTGACATGACCACCCAGCTGAGGTGGACTGGCTCCCTGCCCAGGGTTTGTTTCCTGCCTTGCGCCCTGTGTTGGCTGGGATTGGTTCTAGCAGACCCCTGTGACCCTGTAGTTAGGATATAGTGGGTTGGATAATGGATGGATGGATGGATGGATGGATGATCACCCACTACATCACATCCAGACCAGCTTACCTGATAACTGTACAAGGTGAGAAAGTAATTAGCATTTCTGAATTCAGGGGGTTTTACTACCTTTTAACATTATAGGAAAAATAGTTTTACATACATTTTTGTGAACATAGAGTTCTTTATTTCATATACATTTTAGAAACAAAAAGAAGTCTTTAGCAGACGTTTATTTGCAAACCACTAAATATACTGATGCATCAAATTAACACTCTAAACAGAAGACAAGTGGAGTTGAAGGAAAAAATGTTTTCAAAAAAACAAGGAAGCGGCAGGTTTACCGTAACAACATAAAACTACAAGACAACATCACACAAATAACAGTGAACCAGGAAACTGACAGGGGAAAAAAGTCCACCACAATATCATGTTTTGCAGCCACCTAACAATATGGAAAGTCAATCAGTCCATCTTTCTGAACATTTTTTAGTTGAAACATAATAGTTTGCAAGGTAAAAAAAAGTCTGTTGTATTATTGAAGGTATTTTGGGGAAGAAAGGATTTTTATTTCAGTGAGATTATCAACATAAACATTTTAAATTTTTATAGACACTTCATCAAATTGATGAAATGGAAGAAAGGAATGTATATTTAAATAACCACAGCAACATCTCTGTATATGTTGAGTGATAAAACATCCGGTGTCTGGCATAATGTCTTCCGGCATCCACAACAGAGTTGGAATGTCCAATGAAGAAAGTCATCAAGACTCACAAAGAAAGAGGGATGTAAAGACTAGAATGATGAAAAAAGGGCAAGAAGACACACAAAGAAATAGAGATGTGAGGCATATCAGGTGAACAGAAGTTCATAAATACACAACGCGATTATAGCATTAGATTTTTTTTTAATAAAAAGTCATTTTTACCGTGCTAGTTGACAATAATCGAAATAAGTACACCCAAAGACAGTGGCACAGTGGGTTAGACTGAATTCAAATTCCAACCAGTTAGCTTTTGAAAGTATTATATATTTACTGTCAAACATATTTGTATTATGTGCCTTAACGGCAAATGATTTATCGGGCTAACAGGAGAAGGATTTGCAGGTGATGCAGTTTGTTTTTTTTTACTGCCCTCAGACAGGCAGACCACAATCTAGAAGATAGACCCAAGAGACACATGAACTCACTCCAGAACATTTAAGCCCAGGGCTTAACAATGTCATCGCTACACAACATGGTGTCTGAGAACCTTAGAGGAATACACAATGGTATGAACAGAATCTAGCATTCTGCTTTTGTTGTTCTTATTTTGTCATCCTTTTTTGCCAACTTAAGGCAAATTAAATGGGGTTGCTATCTAGCATCCCATTGCTTCATATGGAGTTCCCATGGTTCTCCACTGTGTATAATTTTTTTTTATTAAATACCATACACTTTCTTCCACATTCAAAAGACGTAAAGGTCAGGTTCATTTTTCATTCAAACCTGTTGTGATTACATGCGGAAGGGCCACTTCATACCGTATATACAGATCCATACCAATGTGTATGGACAGAATTCTGTTACTTGTGTCAATTTGGACAACCTAACATTTCCTTAAAACTTTTCATGCACCTCTAGGTTTTTGTGTCCTTTCCAACTTGTCCACATTGACTTCACATGAGCTGCAAGGGATCACACACAAATACTTACGAGAAGTTGCAACAAAGTGTGTCTGTAAAGTGCACAGCAACTACTTTACTTTTGGAAGGCCTAAGTGTCACCTGCAGTGTGGCTGGAATAGGCTCTGTCCCCTGTATGCTGTCCAAGTGCCTCTGTAATGATTCAGTTATCTGTCAATCCGCCTAGCTTGTGAACCAATTTGTTATTTATATTCTTATCCAAATCATTTATGTACTGTCTCTCTAATATAAAAAAAAATCTTGGAAGGAGACAAGACGTGATTGTCTCAAAGAGATGAGTCTTCGTGCCAAGAGATGTAACCACGCCCAGGGCCGGAAGTTTCGTGAGACAAGAGCTTATGCAAAGAGATTTGGAAAAGTCCTGCCCACATAGCCACACACACGGTTCAGTCATTTCTCAGTTGTGTGAATGCTATTTTCAGACACATTTCTTGTAGAGAGAAAGGAACGATATTCACTCACGGGCAGTTACACGTTGCATTGTCACGATGTAATTCCAAACACGGAATCAAAATTTAATGTGATATTGATGAAAGGCAAAAACGAAAAGAGATCCAATATATACGGACATAGGTGATATGACAGAAGTGTGCTGCGTGAGATGCAGATCACGCGGCATGGCAGCAGCAGCAAGCCAGCAGCTGATCGAGTAAATAAAAAAACTATATGTGTTTTCCATTGTATCACCGTTTAAGAGGGGGTGTCGGAGGAGCGATCACATCTCCTTGGGGTGCGTTCAGCCCCCTTCTTCACAACGTGAGTGGCAGAGACGCGAAGTGACTGGCACATAGCGAGGTGGGGGGGGTTTAAGCAAAGCGAGCAGGGGGCAAAGCCCCTTACTATATTAAAAATAGCAATGTCCCTAGCACTGACTTCTAAATTACTGTATAATAAAACACTAAGATCTGTGTTCCCAATGCCTCAGAGCAATCTGGTTTGTGTATTTGGCTTTAGTGACACGTCAAAAAAATGAAGTGCGAGTATGAGACACATGAGGAGGACTAAAAACGCACACTGAGAGAGTCACCTTCAAAGATGCAAAGTATAAAACCAGATAGGTTTTATAATAATGATAAAGTCTGAAAAGCAGGCTTTATGAGAATGCATTTGAGAGAGGGAGCAACAGTTAAGGGATGTCCACGCACATGCAAACACACATTAAAGGTGCTGAAGGTACACATAGGGCAAGAGATAACAAATATTTTTTAATCATTCTATTACCTGTCTTTGACAGGTACTGTGGCTACTGTGCTCCGTGAGGGTAAATTGTGTTCCCATTTTCAAAGGGTCCTTCTGTCCAACTTTTAAGTGTTCATTTTCTTTTGCAAAACCTCAAAGATACTTATCGTCTTTAATAAAACCCCTGTGTGCGTCCAGGTGTCCGTGTGTGTGTGTGTCTTCTGGTGAAGTGCGCATGCGCGGGCCGCTCCGTGAATCGCACTGTGCCCCGCCCTTGCACACGGCACCGTGGACACACACACACTGAAGCTGGGCACACACAGTGAATGGCTTTGCCACAGCCGCGCATGATAAGAAATAAAGGACAACATTGCTGGGGAGAGTGCTGATTGGGTAGTCGCAGCCGCGCACATAAAATCCGTTGCTGCGGAGACCCACACATACAATAATCAGCTCCACGCCAGCACAGATTAAAATACTTGCTGAGGAACTAAACGGTACTTGCTGGGGAGACGCCACGGGCACGATTATCAGCTACACGCCACACATTACATCATTTGCTGGGGACACTCTGCTGATTGCCCACTGTTGTGATAGAAAATTAAAGTCATATTATGGACAACAAAGCCAGTATTACTGTCAGAGAAAATTACAGGCATTTTACGGAAATACAAACCAGTATTACTGTGAGAGAAAATTAAAGACACACAATACATTGACACATATTACAGCCACATACAAGCCAGTATTATTGTAAAAGAAAATATTACGGACGTATCCACTAACAACATGCCACCCAAAAAAAGGACACATCAAGTAGGACAAAAGACACAGACAATCAAATCCTATATAAGCAACATCTCCTGGAAGAACGGTCAGCTCAACAAGTAAACATCAACAAAAGAAAGGCTGAAAGACAAAGAAAAATACGAGCAAATAGATCGATTGAAGCAAAAGAAAATGAGCGTCAGAAAAATGCTAAAAGAGAAAGACTCAGAAGAGCAAACCTAAGAAATAGTTGGCATTTACTTGCCAGAACCAGTATTCAGCCATGGTCAGTTATATGTTGCATTATCAAAAGTTAGAAGTTTTCCAGATGTTGTTGTCAAGGTTGTAGATGGTCCTGATGAAGGCAAACTGTTGCCAAACAGTTGTCTATAATGAAATTGTATAGAAACATTTCATGACGTAAAAAAAAGAACATTTTACCTACATATCTTCTTCAAATATTGTGTCTTACAGTTTGTTACAGTTTTACACTAAGACAATATTAATTATACTTACTGTATTGTCATATACATTTCTATTTTATTTTTATTATTATTTTACTTTAGGTTTCTTGCAAAAATAAAAATGAAGACAAGAAACAGAATGAGGTCAAGGTCCCTTGCCATTTAATATAGACCGTTCCTACTAATGTTTATGCACTACTGTTCTAACGCCCGTTATTGTAACGGGCTTAATGTCTAGTAATGGTATATTCTGCTTGAAATTATAAAATTAAAGTGATTCATTATTTTACTGAATGACTGCTTCATGAAATGATTGATTGATAGGCTGAGTAAGCAAGTGAGACATTAGTCAGACATTTTAGTCCAATCTCCTTGCTTATTTCTATTCAATTTATAGCTAATATAGAGAACTGAATGTACTGTACATTTGTCTGGTCAAATTTTTTCAGATGATCCCCATTTGTACAGAGAAAGACCAGACTATGCTTTGTTCTGAATATTTTTCCCCTTGCTGAATTTTATTTGGTGACTACACCTTCAATTTATAAGGGAGATGCCCCTGAGTTGTCATTTTTGGGACATTGCACAGGTATGCAAATTTACATACACCCTATAGTGGGTTTTAGTCAGTGACATTTTGGTTTGGGACCAGACTTTTCCCCAGCAGAACTTATTTAACAACCTCATCTGTGCTTTATTAAACCCCGGGCAGTGCCAGGTACCCCCAGTAGTGCTGTATATATATGGCGTTTTTGACTTAAGGCATCTCTTCCCCATAGCTTTACTGTTTGATGCTCTTTTTTATTCATACATCTCCCTCTGCAATCAGTGATTTTTTTTCTTTTTGCCTTGTCATGGATAACCAGTCCTGCAGCTGCTTAGCTGCTCTTTAAAGGCTCACTCAGCTCATTAGAATGTGCGTCAGTGACAACGAGTGAGGATCATCTAAACGATTTACAACCTGCCTGGCAGGAGGCTGCAGAAGCTTGAACCACTCTAAACACAGTGCAGGAATAATTACAGTTTTGGAATGCATTCTGAAAAAAAGAAAAAAAAAAACTGTGGAAGGATTTATGATTTGTTTCCATCCAAAGAAAAAAAATGAACTGATGTCATACAAGCAGAAAACCCTGAAGCATTCTGTTACGCACCACACTGCCATGTATTATGAGGCTGATTTTTATTAATATCACAGTTTTCTGTTTGTGTGCCGTAAAATACAATTCACCAAAATTTCAAAATGCATTGGTAATGTTCCATTCAAGGTTCAATGTAATAAAAGTATAATGATAAAATAATAGAAAGAATGACGGGGACCTCAATCAGTAGTGATCAGTCACACCAGAACCCATCTGCATACTGGTCTGTGCAAGAGGTCAGGAGTCAAAGGGACAGTAGTGCTAGATGGTATGGCACTAGACGCCACATTGATTCTGGGTGCCAATCTATAGCACTTCCCTGTGGGGGTTACTTATTCTGCCCATACTGGCATAAATTTAAAGGTAGTGGTAGGTGTGTTGGTGCACCACGTGGTGCCATTGCCTCATCAGTACAACAAGATAGGGTTTCTGCCTCATGGGGTTTAGACTCCAGTTCATTTCCTGAGCGGGGCGCCTTCTTTTTGGAATTCGAGTAATCTTATTGTTATCACTGCACTCCTGTTTCCTCCCACAGTTGAAAGACGGGTTGTTGACTTTAAGCTGGGCCTGAGTGTCTGAGCGTCTCCTACGACTGGCACTCTATCTAGGACTGTGGTTCCTGTCTATTGATGAAAAAATGATAATATAACTGACCCACTGAAATATCTGAACAATTCTGCTTAAGTGAAGAACTGTGAATAAAGGAGAATGGAAATGGTGCAAGTTATAGATATACAGCAGGTAGCCCCATTCTTTGTACAAAACAATGCATCACTACAGTTTTATTTTCAATTGATTTTTGAATTTGTAGCCATTATGAGACCCAAGCAACCTGGAAAGGTGTTTTTTTCTTAATTGACTTTCATGACCTTGTAATACTAAGCGATTAATCAGATACTTCTTTTGACCTGATCAGATTCTATTTCAAATTCAGAAAGTCTGGTATTCAGCCCTCCATTTAAAGGACTGCCGGTGTTAGATACATGTCATTAGCAAGACTTGAACGTCACTCGCATTAATAACTGAATCACTGCTGCAACTTGCATGGAACCATTACGACCGGTAACACTGAGATAAAGTTTCTACCTGCTCATTAGTTAGAGCTGATTTTCCTCTTCAAACTGGTAATTCTGACCCTTTCATTAGAGCACAACCACGTCACCCAGATTCATTCCCAACAGGATGAAACATGTCTGGAGCTTACCAATAAAATACTCGAATAGAGAAACTTTTTTTTTTTTTTCATTTTCAGAGAAAGTTTCCCTTCTGTTGTTCAAATTAGCTTAAATCCTGTGTGCCAGCCAGTCAAAGCTGTAGCTTTTATCAGTGCAAAGCAGAAGCTGCCGGTTTCTTTTTTTAAAATGGGAATTGTATTCTTCTGTCTGCCATTTTTGAAGTGTAAACAAAATCACATTTTGCAGCAGTACCAGCGGAGCATAAAAATAATCAGAATTTATTGAAACAAAATGGTGCTGGATTAGTACCAAATCCCAAAGCTGCAATTTACGATAATTAATTTCATCACAGTCCCTGAAATGTCAGTGGAGCTGTGGTTACTCTAACCCTGCCACAGTGTTCCTCAGCTCAGTCCTTGAATGGGAAGCGTGTAATAGATCACGTCTGTTTGCCACGCATTCCCAACAGAGATTAATCTTATTTAGATTTTTAAAAATCAATCTCCCTGTATGGAGCTTACAAAACTCTTTAAGCTGTGAGAAACATGCTATATAAATGTAAAGGATTATTACTAGAAACAAAAAGAAGAGCAGTACTTTAGAAGATCCATCTATTTCCTCGACCCATAGCATCATGAGGGTAATGGAGCCTATCTCAGCAACAATAGGACAATGTGTGAACCACCCCACAGTGTGATGTCAGGCACACATATGCACATCCTAACCCGGCCATATTAAAGTCCCTAAATAACTTAACCTGCATGTCAGTGTGATCTGGTAGGAAAACTCAGGCAAACATCACATAGGCAGTGACCAAGCGCAGATTTGAACCCTTGAGTCTGGTGCTGTGGGACAGCAGCACTAACTGTAACTGGACTAGTCACTTATTATGTTTTTGGTTATGTACCAGCTAATAATTATGATCATTATTATTGATAATTGATCTCCTCTTCTTACTCCTGTACTAACTTTCTTATTGAAAAACTGTAAAGGTGAAAACATTGATACCTGCATCTGTCCTTGAAAGTGATACTTATATACAGACGCAAAGCATAATGGCAAAAATAAATAAATAAACACATAATTATTTAAATTTGAAAAATCTTTTACTTTAATTTACATGTTCTCTTTACTATGTTCTCACCCTGCAATTAGAGAAATGAAAGGGTGGTTCATCCTACTTGTACCATTACAAGTAGCAGTGAGGTATAGCAGTTCAGCAAAACTTAGAGGTTTGCTTTGCAACAAATTAATGAAAGAAATTGTGTTTCGCAACAAGAAAAATTTGCACAGTTAAAACAAATATTTTCATCTTATATGCAACCTTTTTCTTCATGTGCAACAAGTGGCACAATTTCTTACGGTTCAAAGCATTGGAAGAGGAGGGAGAGCAAATACCTGCATGCAATTCTCCATTATTAAAATCCATTGGCTGGAGAATGGGGCTGCCTGAGAGTTTAATCGGGCCTATGGAGTTGTGGAAAGCGAGTGATGATGGTGTCCGAATGAACATTGCAAGGCACAACTGGCAGAATGAATGTACACGAGGGTAGTGCAGGAGTAGATGTGAGCATGTAGTGCCATATGGACGGAGACATGGATCATCTGGGGGGCGTTGGAGGGCAGCCGAGGAAGGAGACATCGGTTTCAGCTGTGGAATAACCTTTAGAGAGCTTGTTTTCCACTCCAAAAACCTCATTTTATGCAGTTTTGTGGAAATTTACAGAAAAACTATTTCGCCAGACTGTATGGAAAACCACAAATTTGCTCATCACTAATTACAACAGGTAATTTCATGAAAAACCTTTTAAATTTCATGGCTTCCAATGCACAAAGCTATCTATAAGTGTCTAAAGATGAAAACATGAAGAATGTATAAAGTTGGACAAGTCATAGACTTGAATCCAGCAATGAAGATGAAAACAAACGCTCCTCAAGGAAAACAACCCTCTGTGGAATCTACAGTTCTTACATAAGCAGAATGTTTAACATAAACATAAATATAAACCAGTTAGTTAAGCCACTCCAGCCTAGGAAATTGAACACTGCATATTACATCTGCCCAGGTGAGTAACTCTGAATAAAGTGTGACGCAATTTGAACAGAGGCAGCACTGTGGTCAGTCTGGTAAAGTCAAACTCAAAATTAATTTTAGGCCAGCTGAACAAAGCTACTGAACAAAGTCATGCTACATTTGTCAGGGCCAAGCATTTTCATTTTTTAAGTGGAAATACCGTTTTTGAGATGGATTGAAGATCTGACAGACTTGGGACCTGAATTCTGTCTGGTACATAAAGAAATATGGCATTTTGAGGCTTTACTTTGAAATAGTGATTAACATTGACATTAAACATTCATGTTACACATTTTTGTGAATAAATACTATGGAATATTTTAAGAATATCTATCTATCTATCTATCTATCTATCTATCTATCTATCTATCTATCTATCTATCTATCTATCTCTGTCTGTCTGTTTCAATTACAATCTAATCTTTAATCTGTCTATTTTTGAAGAGACTGGAAGACCCCTTACCCAACTGAGTCTCTTTTTTCCACAAATCCTGACCTTTCTTCCTCCTGCTATTCAATCTCTTGATTCACCTCATAAAGCAAAGCTTACATGTCCACAGGTTCTGAGATAGTCTTATATTCCATTCTGGGACTACTTCTGGGGCATTCTCTGTACCTTCTGTAGTTAAGAATATGCTCTTGAAGCCCAGGGTCTGTATCCTTAGAGCTACCATTATCAGTTCCAGTTGCATGCAATCCTGACCCCCAAATATCTGTTAAAGACACAGTCAACCCCAAAGTAGCTTGTCATTCTCACTGTACAGCAAGTTCCAGATTAAATGGAAAGACCCCTTGTTCACCTCTGGCTGTCTATTAAATTAACTTTCATCTTCCTCCACCATTCTTCTGTATCAGTTACCTTGTAGTAACTACTTCCAAAGCACTCACTTTGAAAGGAGGAAGTGCCTAGGGAGTATGACTTAAGTGGCAATCACTAAGAAAAACATACAGAAAAAATGCCAGACAAAGCTTTGACTAATCCCAAGTGTCCAGGGGGCCGGATTGTAGGGGAGAAAGAGAGAGAGAGAGAGAGAGAGAGAGAGAGAGAGAGAGAGAGAGAAAGAGAGAGAGAGAGGGAGTGGGCACAGGGGAAAAAATAATGCAAAAACTTTGAATCTTTAAAAAGGCTAGAAACAAAGCTCCAACTGTTATTATGGGATTTTGGTTTCCTCACAATGTGTTACCGATCTGCTTTAACTTTAAAATCTGATGCACTTCCCCAGGAATTCTTTTTGAAAACCTGTGGCAGGGGGTGTCACTACCTTTAGGGTAGGCTGCAATAACGTGTTAAAGGGCCTTAATTAGTCTGAGAATAAGGCTTGTGGGGCAGTTGGGGTTAATTAGGGTCTGAGTGAACCCAGGTGGGCAAAAGGAAGTGCCTGTGAAAGGCAACAGAACAGCAGGCGTCAGAAAGGGAGGAGAAAAGCAGGCCTGGAGCAAGATGGGGGACTTTGGCTGTAGGAACTACTGAGAGTTAGAGCTTACTTAGGTGGCCTCTAGGTGGGACAGGGTGTAAAAAAGAAACCTAGTAAAGACCTTTCATAAAATGTAAACAATAAAAAGGATAACTACAAAGTCATTCAAAGATTTATTTCATACATATGGCTTACTCAAGAAGCAATTCATTAAGTTTCAATCCATCCATCCATAGGTCCATACACCATCTTCTAAGTTTCTTATCCAGTTCAGAGGCAAGAACTAATTTAACCAGAGAGCACTGGGTGTAAAGCAGGACCCAATCCTGAACCCAGTGCCATAATGTGCCTTATCATTATTGTTTTTTTGTTCAGTTTTTTTATTGTAACACATTTACACTTATAAGACCAGGGCACTTCACAATAATTGTAAATATGATATGATTTAAAGCATAAAGTATTTGTAAAAATAGAAAACATAATTCTGAACATGCAAATACAATTTAATATCCATCACAATGTAATATTAACCCAGAAAAACACACGCAGACACTGTATCCAGTAGAGGGAATAGTAGCACCCAAAACTCCAAACACAATGGCACAGGCAAGATTTCTGGTACAAATAGAGACTTTTTATTAAAACAATTACATTTACAAGGTTTGTTTCCTCTCCAGTATGTGCTACAATACTTCCCCTTAGTCTTTTCCCCCTCCACTCCTCCCTGCAAGCTTTATCCTTTTCTTGAACCCAACACCAGCTCCTCCAGGTGAAGTTGAACAGTCTCCTTTATTCCAGCCCTGGGACTACTTTTGATGCCCCCATGCTGCATCAAGGAAGCACTTCCGGTTCAGGTAGAACCTCCCTAAACTGGAGACACCTTCTCCTGCCAGCTCCCCCTGGTGGCTTTCACACAACCCAGCAGGGCAGTCCATCAAAATTACAACTCCCATGTAGCCCTGTATGCTGTATATACACAATTTATACTGTAATTTTTGTACCCCATATTTCTAACTGTCTTAGGTCAGTTAGCCATCAGGTCTCACCACAGGCACTCTGCAATGCATCACAGCACAGTAAGTAATATGGGGACTATCCTAGTGGAGCACTACAACACTGTGACAATGGGACTGTTATTGCTGAAGACAAATCATCTTCCAGGACCTTCTACTAAATAAAGAGGCTTAAATTCATCAATCCTTGGTTGTCAAAAGGTCTTTCTCGGGGTAATATGACAGTGACACTGAAGTAATTCAAGAAAACATTATGAATTGCAAAGTCTCAATCCAATCAAAACAATTACTTCAATAATCAATTAGAAGTCAGAATGGTGAATAACTCCTAGAATTTCTTCCATACGCTCTTACGCTGACCATCACTGCTATGCCAACATCTCTGTCTGCACTCAATATTTAATCTCAGTAGCGGAATTTCCTTACTTTCTCTAAAACAATTCCATTACCAATATCTACAGTAAATGTGCACTTAGTACATCAGCATTCGACACAACAAAAAAAGTTGAACTTGGAAGTCTTCAGACTACCATTATCACCAGAACATCTTTTATATACCCAGTCATGACAACCCACACATATCACATGGCCAGCTCTTTCACACATCTTGCTCCTTTGCCTTGTACATCACAGTGTTCTCTTTTAATTCTGTTTTGCTTTTTGCCATTAGTATAAGATCATCAGCATTCAAGAGCTCCTATTCAAAACCTTTCCAAACTCCTGTGCTCACCATCTCATCATTATCACTCAGAATAGATCTCCATTGTAGCTTCACCTCAGAGAGTTCACTACCTTCATCTACTGTCCTGATCGCCATTTGTGCTTCCTCTTACATTTGCCTCATTCTTAATAGTAGAAGGGTGTTGTACCTTGTTAGCCATTATGGATTCAATGTAAAGTCAAGCAAAATTATACCTTTTATTGGCTAACTGAAACAATTACAATGTGCAAGCTTCTGAAGCAACTGAGGCCCCTTCTTCAGGCAGGGGTTAAAAGGTTTTGAGGCAATACAACCTGACTGAAGCAGGGCCTCAGTGGCTTCAGAAGCTTGCACATTGTAATTGGTTCAGTTAGCCAATAAAAGGTGTCATTTGGCTTGACTTCTCCTTCTTAATATTAACCATTGACCAACACCTCATATTTCATCCTTTCCTTTCATCCAACTGCAAACCTTATCTGTTATTTTGACTATACATTCTTCGTCATTTCCCTATGGCCTTTCACACCTGATGCTTCTGAAACCTTATTCGCTCTTGCTACCAACATTTCCACAAATTTACATTTCACTCTTTCCTCCTTCAACTTCCAGACCTTCAGCCTCAGTGTACACTTTCTCTTACTTTTTGTTATCCTTCTGACTAAAAGATCTCCTACAACAAAACAACCAAGAGATGCTATGTTCCACATCTTTCTCCAAGGATGACCTTCAGATTTTTCATCATGCCGCAATTCACTTCCCCCATCAATAAATAGTCTGTCTTGCTTCTTACAACACCAGATTCATATCTGAGCACCTTGTTTTCCATCTTCTTAAAAATGGTGTTGCATTGATTTCCATTGCATTTCCAAACTCCAGAATCTTCTGACCCTTCACATTCTTCAGATCGAAGCCCCAAAAAATTCAGTAAAGGCAGACAGCTGGAAGAGCTTGGAAGTGTGCCTGACAAACTTTAAAGAGCATGAAAAGGAGGCATAAAAATAAACTGCAGGTGCAGTACAAAAATAAAAGATGGACCCATCACAATAAAAACAAGTGGTAAAGGAGACATTGATAAATTATGAATTGAACTTTCAAAGTCAGCAGTCCAAAGGCAGTGACAGTACAATTCTGGTAAATTTCATGGAATTTTGAAACTTAAAGGTAAAAAGTCAGAAAGAATAGATGGGTCTTCAGTTTCACAAATAGTTCTAAGTATAGGAATTGTGGGAATATTTGATGAGAGTGGCATAATGGGATTCAAAACAGTAAGAAAGCCAATGTTTCGGTTGTCCAGTCCTTTAGAAGTAGCATCAAAAAGTCTGGTTGAGAGCTGGTTTTATGATTACATACAAAGCATGCAGTACTGAGAACTGCATGAAAAAGCTAGAATTGACAGAATTGAGGTAAAGACAAGGATAAACAAATATGAAAAATGATCACTAAGTCTTCTAAGAAGCCCTTTAAAGAATACTCCACCAAAAATGATATTTATAACTTACCCCATTTGGTTTGCAGTGATGACTGAGAAAATTCTTTAACGTCATGTTTTCATGTCAAGTCATCCTGTCATATGTTCAAAATGTGCAAAACACTTGTAGTTTTTGCTGAAATTTTGTTAATTACCTGCACAAAATAAAAGAGTCTTCAATCAGGAAGCCCATTGATATTGGATCACGCATTTGAATTGGAAGACAGAGCTTTTGACCAATGAAAGACTCTTGGCTCAGAGCTAAAAGAAGAGTAAAAAAAAATTGGGAGTGGTCTCCTCTAGACTTTCTTGTATACTCAGAGATGGAGATAGACATTTGAGGAGTAAACCACAAGACAATAATTAATATTTTTATATTATGTACTTTAAAGAAACATCAACAACAAATCAAATCAAGTTAATAATATATTGAACAATTATTATAAAATTAAAGTTGAATAAATCGGACTCTGCAGCTGCATGAGTACCACTTCGGATTAACGGAAATAGCCCAAAAGTTGATAGAAGTCTATGTTTTGTACCTAATACTTGGTTAACCTAAGTGAAAGCGTACTCACGTTACCATTTTTACATACACACACACACACACACACACACCGACAGACAGATACTTGTACACAGACATACTGTAATTCCAAAAATTGGTATTTATGGATTAAGGGAGGTCTAAAACATTGAGATTCATCAAAATCTCGAAATGGAATTTTTGGAGGAGTCCAATACTTTCCCTACACTTCGTATATGAGAAACTAAAAAACTGCAGGGCTTCAAATACCAAAATCAAAACTGCCAAAGCAATCAACATTGAAACAGGAGACAAAATTTCAAGTCAGGAATACCAAAAGGAGAAAACTATAACTAAAATGAGGTTACTTAATTAAAAAAAAAGAACAAAAAAAAACAACAGAGAAGCAATTTGCTTTAATTTATATATGAAACTCATACATCAGAATTAGCACATTGCTATCTTAAAGAGGGATCACAAGATGACATCTCTAAAGACCAGTCATGGAGCACACAGCAAAGCAAAACCACCGAACAAATGCTTGCTCCCTTGCCACCATAATGGAGGTGGCATGACATTTACAAATAAAAATTGATAAAATGAATCCCAATCAAAAGCTTGTGAATGACACCACGATGATTGGCCTCATCAGCAACAATGCCAAGAGGGAGATAAAAGGCCTGGCTGTATGGTTCCGTAACAACAACCTGTCCCAGAATGCTGACATAACATTTTCTTCAAAAAGGTCATGCTGCACTCTGCATTAACAGTTTCACTGTACAGACAATTAGCAGCTTCAGGTTCCTGGGTGTCCATATCACAGACTGCCTTTTGTGGTCTGTCAACACCACCTGCTTCCTGAAAAAACTCCACAAAGGCTCTCATCCAGAGGACAGTGAAGAATTCTGAGGTAAGAACCAAAACACTTGTGAACCGCAATATTGAAAGCATTGGACCAGATGCATCACCATGAGGCTTTGTAATCTCACTTGCCAGGATTGCAAACTCCTTCAAAAGACTGTTCATTCAGCTTTTAAAGTCATTAAGGGTGACCTTCTCCAGCTTTAAAAAATCTACTGAACCAGATGTCTGAGGAGGGCTGAATCCATTATCTCTCTAGTGACAGCCACCCAGCTTACCCACTATTTTCACTTCTGCCTTCTAGAAAGTACTACCAGAGCATCACCATTTCCTCCACCTGCTTCAGGTACAGCTTCTTCCTCCAGGCTATGAGGTTACTGAACCCCCTAGTAACTTGATCCCCTACCTTTACTTCTCTGTGTGCTATACCCACCTGTTAGTTTTTGTGTAATTGTACTGTATGTTATATTATTTTTTACTCTTATTTATTTATGCTCTTTATATATTTGTCTTCTGTTACTCTTATTTATTTACTGTATTTATTTATGCATCAATTTAACTGTGGCCCAAGAATTACACCATGCTCTCGCAGTGTATGTGACAATCTCTAATCTAGATACAAAGTGCATTTTTCCACAAAAAGAACAAAGGCTGTAACAAATTTCATCAGGATTATCAGCCTTTCTTTTGTTTAATGCCTTTGATGATAAGCATGTTAACCTGCAACACAGATACTAACTACTTAAAGCAGAAGTGCACATGGGCTAACAGAATACCATTTAATAATAATTGCAAGTATTGCGCATATGCTGTATGCATGAGATCTCTTTTTTGTTATAATGACTGACTTATGTAATTATTTTCAGTGCTGTGCCCATGCTGTTGTATATCTAATATCCTGTTCTTAATGATGGCAAGAAATATTTATTTTGCCACTTAACAATCTGTGCATTGGAAGGCCTGCCATGATAAATGCTCATTAAACATCACAAGAATGTTTATTTATTATGTTTGCACAATTTTAAACGTAGCACTTGTCTCTGTACTTCCACTACAAGTTATTGAGTAAATAGAGAATGATGTGGCTTTTGATGATCAGGCAGGTGGCCAATGCTAAATCAGCATAAGACCAGCAGTGCATAGTAACTTTTCTCAGTACATTTTTACTCAAATATGTTGCAATTCAAGCAATGATGTCTTCCATGGCTTGCGTCAGTGCTTATGTAGTGTGTTCGGTTCCTTCCAT
Source organism: Polypterus senegalus (assembly GCF_016835505.1). Taxonomy (NCBI): domain Eukaryota; kingdom Metazoa; phylum Chordata; class Cladistia; order Polypteriformes; family Polypteridae; genus Polypterus; species Polypterus senegalus. Next base: position 122,197,804 of record NC_053154.1, on the reverse strand, counting down.
AACCTTCTGTTGCTTTTTTATTTGCAAAATGTAAAATAGTAAAGACCCAAACCAATATAAGCCAGTTTGGATTTGAACAAGGTCATCAAATCAGGATAAAGTCTGTATGAAGCCTTTGGGTGATGCTTCCTTGCAACATCTCGACCCCATTTGTTTCCTGGCTGAAGTGCTTTCTGTTCTGAGACTGTATGTCCTCTCGATGTTCAGCTGGGTTTCCTGTTGTGCCTGTGGTATCCTGCCGTAGTGTAAAGGTGTGAGGTCATGCTGATAGGGCAGCTGACTGTGGGAATGGCCCTGTGATAGACTGCCATTCTCTCCAAGACAAAGGGTATATAAAAATGAATGGAGATTTCATGGCTCTCAGTTCCTGACCTGTCAGCCTCCCATGGCTGCTGCACTTTGTTCCAGTCCCCTCTTCAGTTGGATACCATTTTCTAATTTTAACTGAACTCCTCATTTAACAAGTCGGCTTCTTTTGTTGTTATTTTATGGGCTTCACCAATGCAGTAGCTAAGTTTATAATGACACGGTGATTAGAGCAGCTGCCTCGTGTATTGGGACCAAATCCCACTCCTGCCACCATCTGTTTGGAACATCTCTGTCTTCCCCATGTCTAAATGGGTTTTCCTCAAGTTTTTTTCTCCCACATCCTTCAAAGACTTGGGTGTTAATGTAATTAATTAGACCATAGCTGGAGTACTGTATGTAGGTTCTGGTCAACACACCACAAGAAAGACCCATTTGAAGCTGTGCAGAGGAGAGCAACCAAGTGCATCCCAGGATTTAAGGACATGTCATACTCTGACAGACTCTGTCAGACAATTAAATTTGTTTAGTCTCAAGCAGAACAGACTTTTTGTGGACCAGGTCTTAAAAATACTCAAAGGCATTAATAAAGTAGATCCAGCAGCATTCTTTTTAATTAACAGTGAATCACATACTCAAGAACAGCAGAAGAAATTAAGAGGAAATACATTTAGGACTGAAGCCAGAAAGCACATCTTTATGTAAAGAGTTGCTGGAGTCTTGAACAAACTTCTGGGGAATGTAGTTCAAGCAGAAACCATGATAACCTTGGCAACCTTTAAGAAGTATCTGGAGGAGATATTTGGACAGCTTAGCTATTAACTGAACAAAAAAGCTTGATGGACTGAATGGTCTCCTCTCCTTTGTCAGAATTTTATTCTTTATGGCAATCTTACCTTGGCACTATGTGTGAGCCCATTCGTGGCTGATATCTGCCTTGTATCCAGTGCTGCCTGGGTAGTCTCAGTCACCCCGAGATTCTTAATTTGATTAAGCAAGTCACAGATAATGAAGCGTGCGGTATGTTATTCTTGTCTCTTTGCAATTTGAAGTAACATTGTGGTGGGAGCTAAATACATTTATCATATGAAATGTATGATTTGTAGCTGACTTTTTAATCATGGACTGCTCTTAGTTTTAAAGATGGGTTGTAATTATTCAACAGGTAGTGACTGGGTTCCAGCTTTTGTATTTTTTTTTTGTTTTGTTTTTGGGTTTTCATCTCCTCCTTCTATCTTCTTGTATTTTTATTGCTAATTCTGTGTCTCTCTTCCATAGAGCAAACATGTACTGTCAGGTTGAGGAGGGAGTCTGAACGGGCCCAGTATGTTAGTGTATCCCATGCTGGAGTGGAGTCACACCTAGACGTGGTTACTTCCTTGTGTGTTGAGTCAGATATTTGAATGTAACATAACATAACATTTTCAAATCTGCTGATATAATTCAGCGTTGGCAGTTCTTGGTGCAGTCGTGTACAGGATGTCAGTCTATTGCAAGGCATATGTCAGTGTATATTTGTTTAATTCTTCATCTTAATTATGTGGTCATTTTAAAGGCAGTTCTTCTTGTGATCGAGGCTGAATTTCGTGACTATGAGCCACCCGAAATAGATATTTAAAAGTACCACATGATAAAATAATCTGTATCAAAAACATCAGTGTTTCTTGATCTTTACAGGAACATATGTTAGAAAAAGAAAAAAAAATAAAAAGTTGGTGGGGGTGAATGTAAATGGCCATTGTGGGCCATTTTAAAACTTTTAATATACTTCTGATTTTAATTACATACGATTTTGTTTAAACTTCTTAATTATATCTTGTCTTCAATTGGAAAACGCAGCATTTCTTGCATGTTAGCTGCTCTTGACAGTAGCCACCGCTGCACGTAAATTGGTGCTTGTTTAATATTGATGTGGTTGGAGCCTACGTCTGACGTGATCAGCTCTCTCTGGAATGTAAATCCGAAGCAGGTTTAAGCAAAGGAAAAGTCCCTGTGGCACAAAAGTTTACATCACATTTGTACAAAAAGTAAACCACAATTCACCGTGCTTCCAATTTGTAAAAGAAAAACATAATAAATACAAGTGGTAATTGCTATTACTTAATTATGATTCACCATCAGTCCACAGGGATTTCAAAATGCCAGCATATTTTTACATGCCCTTATAATAAAATATTTTGGAACAAAAGAATTTAACTTGTTATGCTAAAGGAAAATTCTTAAAAGGTACCTTTGCTTTCATAAGGTCAAGGTAAACTTCAACATCCCAGAACAGAAAATTCATTTGGGTACATGCATTTCAAGCAAATACAAAAACTATAGCTCTGATTGATCTTTCCTAAAGGCTTGGATTCTTTTTCATCACCAGTTATAAACATGTTACTGATTGACAATTCATATTGGACTGTTGTCTATAATAATCATTGTCCACCATGTTCTATATTCATCTGTGACAATTACCAAGAACTGTGTATATTAGTTCAATTAAAATAACTTAAGTCTTTCCAGCCTTAAAATCAGTTAAGAGTAAATTGATTGATGTCGTCCACACATCATCTCCTGACCTTTTAGCCTGTTGAGTTATCCTAGTCCTCAGATCTTCTTTTTTGCATTACTTTCTAACATCCATTCTGCCCAAATATGTCCCCATACTAAGACTTATATAAATACTAGCCAAGGTACCTGTCAAAGAAAGGAAACAGAATAATTAGAAAATGCTGTTTTTGTCCTCAATTCATGTGCGTTTCAAAATGTCTTTTCATCAGTGCTCCCTCTCTCGAGTGTGTTTCCATAAAGCCAGCTTCTCAGTTTCTGTCATTATTTTCCATCTGTTAGCTTTTATGCTTTTTATCTTTAATGTGACCCTGTGTTAGGATATAGCGGGTTGGATAATGGATGAATGGATCTTTAACGGCAGTTCCCTTTCATTGTGCTGCCTTCTACACCTCTCCTTCTCATGCAACTCACACTTGCACTTTTTTGATCGCCTTACCAAAGTCAAACTGACCAATCAGATTCTTTAAGGGAATGGACCCGCACACCTTAATGTTTTATTATATAGTATATATACTGTATATAATATATATAGATATATTTTGCCACACACAAGCGATTAGGAGACAGTGAGCGGGCTCTAACACATGTGAAACTACAAGAAATGGGGATCTGGATCACAGTATTGATGCTTTTCTCTCTCTTTCACCTACAGAAAGACACCTGAATAAAAAGTCCATACCTCAATGAATATACCGATCACCACTGCATTTCCACACCCCAAAGAAAACGCTCCATTCCGGCCCAGGGAATCACCTCACTTCTGGTCCCATCCTGATGACTTCAGTTTCGTCCCTCTGCTCCTGATGTCATCTGCAGCTCCATCCCTCTTTGTCACATCCATTAATTTGATTTGTCCCTCTATAAAAACGCCTCCTGACCCCTGAGTTTTTTGTCAAATGTGTTGAACTTTTTGTTGTAACCTTGACTTGTTGCTGAGTACTGGAAAAACCAACCAGTATACAGGGTGACTCCCCCCAAAAAAAAACCCAATATATATATATATAATATATATATATATATATATATATATATATATATATATATATATATATATATATATATATATATATATATATATATATATATATATATATATATATATATATATATATATATATATATATATATATATATATATATAATGCACGGTGGCGCAGTGGTAGCCAGTTAGGAGACCGGGTTCGTGGGTCCTCCCTGCGTGGAGTTTGCATGTTCTCCCGTGTCTGCGTGGGTTTCCTCCGGGCGCTCCGGTTTCCTCCCACAATCCAACGACATGCAGGTTAGGTGGATTGGCGATTCTAAATTGGCCCTAGTGTGTGCTTGGTGTGTGGGTGTGTTTGTATGTGTCCTACGGTGGGTTGGCACCCTGCCCTGGATTGGTTCCTGCCTTGTGCCCTGTGTTGGCTGGGATTGGCTCCAGCAGACCCCCGTGACCCTGTATTCGGATTCAGCGGGTTAGAAAATGGATGGATGGATGGATATATATATTACATATATATATTTCCACTGTGAGTGGAAAAAAAACACACCAAAATGTTTTTCATCACATCTTCAACAATCGTCGGCCGATTTTGATAAAATTTGGAACATTGTATAAACTTGTGTCAAAGCCTGGGCAAAGCAGTATAAGATCTTACTTATTTATAAATTTGGTTGCCAAATCAAACATTAAGTAAATCAGCCGACTATTGTTGAAGATGTGATGAAAAACATTTTGGTGTGTTTTTTTTCCACTCACAGTGTATATATACAGTATATTCATAGCATCCGTAGTCTGAGTCTCGATCTGATTGTATGGGTGGTTACCTACCAGGTAACGCATGAGACTACGGATGCTAATGATGTAATTAATAATGTAATAATGTAATTAATAATGTAATTACTCCGATCTCCAGGCTGTCAAATAAACTAACCACATGCCATAGCTCAGCGTAAAGGGACTCTGACGCTGATATCCTAGGTTCGAACCCCATGAGGGGTGCAGTGGAGTAGTGGAATATGTACAACTGATGAGCCCAAATAAAGGCGAAACACATGTTGCGTACTCTTTGCATTATTTGACAGTAAAACTTTGTAATAATATATATATATACACACAGTATATACATATTTACATATATACTGTACATATATAGATAAAATCCAATGTCTGTCTGCCTGTATGTCTGTCACTTTTTCACAGAAGAACCACTTAACAGATTAAGATCGTTTTTTTTCTATAATTTGCTTGAACTCGACAGAGAGGCTGCAAGCCGAGGGCAGGAGCCCTCCTCACTCACATGCCACCTCTGCTTAGCTAGTGATACCTGTTTGTTCAACATACATTATCATCTACAGATTGTTAAGGAGTAATGTTTGACATTTTTGAGAGAGAGATCATAGCTACTTGTGTTTTACAGGGTAGCTGTTGATTGCCAGAAATATCACAGCCATGTGCTTTTCTCCCCATGCGGGGTTCCCCACCTCAGCTAAAAGATTGGCAGATGCCATTTTGAGAGGCCAGTGTAATGGAGGGACAGGACCATTGGCTCCCCCAAAATGCTAGGTGGTAACATCCCTAGCTATGGTACCCATATGGATACCCATAGGGCTTCCTGGGAACTCTAGTCCCGTAAAGCAGCGCTGTTGAGTTCCATGGGTGCCGACAGGAAGTGCTTTAGGAATTCATGATCCCTACTTTGTGGGGCCTCCATCTGACCCGGAAGACCTCCCTAGAGGTAATGTCCTGGCACCAGAACTGCTCCCTGGTCATAGACATACAGAGCATAGAATTGCTCTGGCTTATGCAGACAAGTTGGAGTTGGGCGTGAAGGACGGATAAAGCTTGCCTGGGTGGAATGTAGGGAGAGAAGAAAAGAGGTAGCAGAAAAAGAGATCATTACATTTGGCAAAACTTATTATTTGAACCTGGAACTTGTGTCTGTGGAGTTGTGTCTTGGTTTTAGGGCTATGTGGTGACCTTACAGGTCACTACACACACACACACACACACACACACACACACACACATACATACACATACATAAAATGGTGAATGCAAAAAAGAAACAAGGCAAAACTGCAAATTTCAATTAGGATGACATAAGAAAGTTTTTGCAGCAAATGAGACAACATTAATCGCTGTAATGCTGAGTGTCAACTTATTATTAACCTGTCTTTTCAATTTCTATCCAAATGAGAAGAGCAGATATATACAGGGTCAGCTCTAGTTTTGTTGCTACCCTAGGCAAAACTGTAAATGTCACACCCAAACCTCAGAGTATAGAGAGTAATGTTATACATATTTTACATCAAAGAGCAGGGGGCTGGGATGGTCTGGTCTCGTATTCCACCTTGGTGTTTTGAGTGCTTATGCATAAGTACATTATATTTGAATACAATGGGCCTCCTTGGTGTTTCAAACAATATAATACAGATATAACATTAAAAAGTGGGGATTTTAGGTAGGGATGTGTTTTAGAGGTAGGTCATTGTATTGTTTTACAGAGTCTACATGTTTATAAATAGAGGTCTGTGATAGCTGCAAAAATGCCACCCCCTCAGACTTTGCTAGCCTAAGTGAGTGCCTAGTCCACCTAAGTGTTAGAGCTGGCCCTGAATATAAATGAAGTTGTGTTTTTTTAATATCTGCTTCTTTAGCATGAGGCAGCAGATTGACAACATGTTTTATGCTGATCGGACATGCAAGTATGAACGTGACTTTACTCTGTGCAAAACCACTTAAGATCTCAAATCAACATGCAAATTATTGAGCACATTCATGCTTAAAAGTAAATGACTGCTGGTAGTGCGTCTTAAACAATCTTTCCAGATCCAATGGACATTCCGTGATAATACATTCTTGTTTATTATGACGTCAGAGTGTGGTGAAGTGATGCATGTTGGTTGGATGTGCAATTATGAATTTCACTGTACTCTGTCCATGTGACAATACTATAGCTATTACTAATCTATCTATCTATCTATCTATCTATCTATCTATCTATCTATCTATCTATCTATCTATCTATCTATCTTTTGTTAGAAAGTAAGGGAGTTACAAGATGAAGTGTTGGGGAATGACCCATAAAGAAAGTAAAAATCCAAAAGTTAAGCAAACAAAGGAAGGTAAGCATCTGGCAAATAGGCTTGTAGTCAAAGGACATCAGTCAAGGGACCTCCGTCCTCTTCAGGATCAGGTTCAAGAATGGTAGCTGACTTTTATTCAAAATATCAATTGAAGTGGAAGGGTGGGACCACCAGGTGATGTCAGTTTTCCTCTTGTGCCTCCTCCTAAAGTCTGAGGATGAAAGAGGAGAAAGTTAATGAACACAATATCACACCTTGGGGCGGGAGTCATTCTCACCTTTAAAAGCCCTGGTGCTCCTTATCTATCTATCTATCTATCTATCTATCTATCTATCTATCTATCTATCTATCTATCTATCTATCTATCTATCTATCTATCTATCTTTAGGTAGTCAGTTTCTTCTGTCCTTCACAACCCTTCAATCCATACTAAAAAGTTGTTTATTGTCCACACTAATAAATGGAGCTGGCAGACATTTTAAGTCAAAGCAGCCAAGCCTTTATTGCCTCCCCCAGTATTGAAGAGCACTTTCTCATTCTGAGATTTCTAGGTTCAGATGCGTCTGATTGCTCTTCTATAATTTCATCAGCAGTTGTAGACAGGTCTTGTTGTGACCTCTCTTTCATGTTCTTTTTAAGCAATTACTGTATATGTTTTTCTTTTCTCCCATTGCTCATCTGAAGCACAAGGAGCCTTGTCTTACAACTTCTCTAGCTCTCTAATAAGAGCTATCTTCTCTCCTATAGAGTGGTTACACAAAGTGATGTAGCAGTACTTGTACCTGTAATTGTGTAAAGCATACAACACCAGAACTAATAATAATCCTCATAATCTGTAATCACAGAAATCTATGGAGCGTCCTTAATCATTTTACAAATACAAATGACAGTACAAAGAAGTCACTAGTGCAAGTGAATTTCTTAAAAACACTGGTATCCCTGATTCATTTCATAATTTTATAGTATATGAATTAAGCTCATGTATGACAGATGCAGCAGTTCTGGTCTATTATAACATCAAATTTGTTGGATTTTGTGGAATTGCCATTTAATGTATTGTAAATGGTAGCAAAGCAAAACTATGGTTTTCTCACTTGTGCTAGCAATTTATTATTTTAAGATTCTGTTAGCAATATTAGAAATGAACAGCAGATAATTGGTAAATTTGAAGAGCTACAATTTAACTACAGAGATTCATCATCTGACTTCTGGTGCAGTCCTTCCCTAACTCCGATATATACAGTATGCTCTATAACTGTGTCATGGAAAAAGCAGGTTTAAAAATGCATGGATGCATAGAAACAGTACACTGTATATGAACATATATACATTCTTAATATCCACATTTAGCATTTTTGTTTTATGGTCTTGTACAAAAATATCCCTCCATAAATATACTGTACATTTTAGGCTTATCCCAAAAAAGGTGGCACATTGATCATAATCTGTATTGGATATCTGTGTTTCCACTGTGTCTTTATGAGTTTTCTCAAAATATTTCAGTTTACACTCACATCCCAAGTGTGTGCAGCTGCACCCTGTGACAGACTCATCCAGACCTTCTTCTTGTCACAATTCTGGGGCTCCCTCTGCAATGTATTGAAATAAGAGGGCTTTAAGAAAAAGGTTTAAAGAAGACATCTCAATAAAGTATTGAACTGAGAAAAATCATTAAGTGAAAAATAATGATTGTTAATAGGAATATGTTGACAGTATTTGCGAAAATATATTTGTGGGTGGGTGGCACAGTGGTAGCACTGCTGTCTTTTAATAAGTAGGCCAGGGTTCACATCCCAGGTACCCCCTGTGTGGGGTTTACATGTTTTCTCTGTGTTCATGTGGGTTTCCTCTGGGTGGCCTGGTTTCTTCCCATAGTCCTAAGACATGCAGGTTAGGTGTGTGTGTGTGAGTTCATTCTGTGATGAGGTAGCAGCCTGCCTGGGGATTGCTGGGATACAATCCCGTGACCCTGGTCAGTATTAAGTGGGCTTTTTGAAAATGGTATGATATTGGAGGATCAAGACAGACTATGACCTTCAGAGTTGATTTAAATTAGGTTAACTATAAATTGACATATAAATGAATATTTTGAGCTAAAACTGAGATCTCATTAAATGAATTGGGAATCAAGCATGTTGCTTATTATGCATATACTTAAATATGAAAATAATGTTAGGGCATTATACTTGGGGAAAACCAGTGTTAGTTATATAAATGTTTATAAAAAGGGATCTAATGCATTGTGTAATGGTGTGACTGGGCAGAGCAGGAATTGCAGGGATTAGTGAATGCAACAAAGTGGGGACAGGGCCATTGGAGGTCATGGCATTTGAAAAGGGTCATGAAATGACTAGATCTTTTGGTAAGTTGTCTTAAGGGTGCAACACCTAAGACTCTGTAAGGGGACTGTGTATCTTATATGCAGGTAGGATGGTGTTCCTGAAATAGGACAGCCGAAGAACTGACCTTGAAGAAAACATATAGAGAGCTACAGGAAGTGTTAGAATGGGGTGAGGGATGGAGTAACCTACTTTCATGGGGTGTTATTTTGATGTTGTGCTGTACTTTGTATTTTACTTCCATTACCTGACCTTTTTGTATGTTTTTTGAGATGCTACAAGTTGTCAAAAAGATTTAGAGTATGTGGATAAACAGCATTTTAATAAAATTTATGTTACCTCTTCATCTAGTTGCTGTACTTATAGCTGAAATGGAAATGATACAGTTAGAGTATCTGTAATATTATGTATCAAGGAATTATATTTACTTAAGGGTCATTTGTAATTACAGACCTTCTGGAACAACTCTAGTTCCATTTCCCCAGAACCAAACAACAATATACACGAATGCACACTTTTTTATTTTATAAAGACATGGGAACAACACTTCTCAATTTAATTACAGAATGCAGATCAGGGTGTTCTGTGGGTCTGTCCTGGCATTTTAGAAAGTTTCCCTCGACTTTCATTTCTCACTGAATTTCTAAACAATGTGCCTACTGTCCACTTACAGTGCATATCTGCAAACAAGTGAACTCAGTTCCCTTATTGTTTGGATTGGCGTTAGTTTTGTTTATGTTAGGTTATGCCTGTGCATCTAAGGTGACATAATACAGTATACTGTTTCTAATAGTGGATTCAACCCCATGTCTGCAAATATAAAGTTATCTTCTCAGCAAGCTTTTCGTTTTTTAACACTGTGTTTAATTTTGGTTATCACAGTATGCATGTCTTATTACACATCACTTATTATAATAATTCAGTTAATCACGTCCCTCCTTAACTAAACACTAGATAATAAAATGTAGGTGTCGGAATGATGTATTAACAGTGCCAGAGGCTGTGTGGTATGGCCAATTAACTTGTACTGCACGTTTCTTTAATTGTAGGAGGATTCAGAATTTTTGCCGAGGGCTCAGAGTTGGTGAGGATCATGTCTAACATTTGTAGGACATCCTCACCAGCCGTGATGGTGAATTTATTGGAGTGTAGAGGTTGTTTGGCTTGTGAATTTGTTGAGGGGGGATTTTTATGTACATTTTAGGGAGAGCCATGCATTGCAAATAGTTATGCACACATAAACAAAACTCACCTAAAGTTCTGCTATAAATGACCGTCAACTCCCAGAGGTTTGTTTTCTCCAGTAAAATTCATTTGTACTTTCAGGTATGTAAATGCTATTAATCCATTGTAAGTGTGGATATATACACACATTTTGACCCTGGAGCTGTCACGATTCTTAGCATTACCCAATTATTTTCCACAATGTTTGAATTTGACTATTTTGTTTTTGTAATTTATTCATTTTTATTATTGTCATAATGACTTAACATTTCCCATCATTTTCCACCATTTTTGAACATGTCTGTTTTGCTTTTGTTATTTATTTATTTTTATCGTTATAAGAGTCATGTCATTTCAATGCCATTTTGGATTGTGTTGCCATCATGGGTGACACCATTTCATGTGTATGGTGATGATGTCCATTGACACTCATTTGACTGCCAGTGTTGTAGTATGTGTCTGTTATGAATTAATTAAGTGGGACTCTATTTTGTTATATTAACATGTTTTTCTGGTCATTGTCATTATTATTACAGGTTTGGAAGCACCCAAACGACCATTTTATTTTCCACAGATGATGTTGTTTTATTTGTTGCCATGAATATGCTAAGGAAATGATCCAGAAGTGCACAACCTTTGACAGGAAAAATGGTCGGCACTGGACATTTCTTAGGTATCTGAGATTGGTGGATAGTATCACAAGTGTTGCATGTGATTCTGTGAATTGTTTCTCTAGTTATGGAATTTTCGAACCAAGGGTTTTGGATTTGATAATAGTTAAGACTGACTTCTTGGTTATAAACATGGAAGGAACCTTTGATTATGTCTCATATTCTGGTTCCTTTTCTTTAAAATACCACCTCATGTTCTGAGCCAGCAGATTGACATCTTTAGGTGATTGATATAAAAAAGATGATGCTGCAGTAACACTGGTATTCAAGCTTTTGGATAAATACAAATACAAAAAAAAACTTGAGAGCATAGTTCTTCAAATCTCTTTTAGGGAATGTTTCCTTTTAGTTTTGGTTCTGACCTTGCTTTTTCTTATTTTTTAAGACTCCAAGTTTGGAATTTTGTTTAGGATGTTGTTCTTTGGTTTTCTAGGCTCCTTCTGCTCTTTTGACCTTTGCCTGCATACAGACAATGAATATTACATGTTACCTAAAACTCATTTCATCCCCTTGACCTTCTTGACATCTTTTTCCACCAAGTTCACATCTTTAGTTCTCAGTGAGGTTCACTACAGTGAAGAGAGCTGTTAAATAAATAAACTGAAGTTGAAGGATACATATATAAAGGAGAAAAGGAAATCTTACCAGACAGAGAATCTCTCTCATGCAGGTCAGGAGGTACTTTCTTGTCTCTTCTTAAAATATTTTGTAAAGGAGTTAAACTGCCATTCATAGGCAGTGTGGCACAGTGGCTGAAGATCTGAACTCTTTCTGACATCAATTCCCATCTCCAAACTACACTGGGACCCCAAGCAAGTTTTTACTCCAACCCTAAAAAAATATCTCATCAGATTGGATGGCCTGCACAGACTCCAGTATAGAAAAACCAGGCTGCCAGTTGGCTGAGGTTTCCAGGATTATGGCTTTGTTTTTGACTTTCTCTTTTACACTGTTGTCAACTGACCATAGTTCATCAGTTAATTAATGAACATATAGTTGGTTTCTATATTTGTTTGATCAGCTTCTACCTTGTTCTACATGTGTTTTAACACATCTGAATTTATATGTGTACCAGTTCTGTATCTAGGGTGGTGCAGAGGTAGTGCTGCTGCCTTGCAGTCAGGAGACCAGGGTTCATGTTCTCCCCGTGTCTGCATGAGTTTCTGGTTTCATTCAGGTTAGGTGGATTGGCAATGCTAAATTGGCCCTAGTATGTGGCTGGTGTGAGGGTGTTTATTCATCCAGTGATGGACTGGCGCCCTGTCCAGCATGAGTTTCTGCCTTATGCCCCATACTGGCTGGGATAGGATCCAGCAGCCCCCACAACCCTGTTCAGGACAAAGCAGGTTAGACAATGACTCACTGACAGTTCTGTATTTAGTAATTGGAGTAATCTATACTTGTATTTTAACTGAGAATTGTTCACAGCGTCCTGCGCCAGCACTCAGTGAAGACCACTACACAAAAAATAAATTGCATTGTATTGATAAGGAAAGAGCTGAACTATGGAACTGTAGTTTCAAAATACCTTGTGATTGGGTCTGTTACAGAAAGGGGATACATGTAAAAGAAAGGCTGTTGCTTGTACAGCCCTCAAAGTTTAAGCAGCAGGGTGGTGTCAGCTAAACTCACAGGAGCTGGAGAAGATCAAAATGATCAGGATTAGAAACAAAAGATTTCCTCACCAATTACCTAAATGTGATCTTACAATAGGTCATCAAGTTAGCTCAGTGGTTCTGGAGAAATAAATGCTGGTTTGGAGGTCATTAAATCAAGGGCTTTGTGTTGCTATCCATTAAAATAACTTGATCGCAGGCTTTTTTGTGTTAAGGGAAGAAAGAGTAATCAGCTGTGGGATTATTTTAAGTAAGTGCGGCTAGAAGGCACCAAAGATTCATGTACACAGGTAGGAGACCTCATGACTTAGACTGAAAAGTGGTGCAGATTGGCAGGGGCTCATCTCATGTGTGGGGCATGGGAGATTTCTATCTTGACTTTCTACAACTTAGAAGAGACACCACAGAAAAGTCAACTAGACTGTTAAGAATTTAGAGACTGTCTTTAACAGCATTGTCCCTTTGTTTAAAAAAAAATTGACATGGAACTGTATGAAATATTTAGGTGGAGTAGGGGTTCAGGTACTTGAAGAAGGCACTGTAATGTCATGCAAAGGGAATATATGAAAAAGGAAAGGAGCAAAATAATCACTAATTGACTCCTATGAGTATTGTATGCCTCCACTAACTCACATCACACTCATGTCCAAGATAATTACCCCAAACTGAAGGGAAGTGGAAGATATTCTCTGAATGAAAGTGTGGGTTGGAAGGCATTGTCTGTGGCAATTGTCTATCCTTCATTGTGTCCCCCTTTCTCTGAAGTGACATTTACTGAAACCTGAATAAAGGGTGAATAATTGCCACGACTTACAATCACCCCAGAAGCATAGCCGCAATCTGACTGCAGATGTTCGATAGAAGAAAAATCAGCACCACTGAGAGAGGGAGAGAAAGGATGCCGGAAACAAAAGGATTATGTCCAACTGCTAGGTTGTATAATGGAGTATTACAAATGGTGGAATTCCAAACCAAACACTGACCAGGTGAGATGGCTACTATAAAGAAACAGCCCTTTGATCTTAGTACACTGTCCCAAAATGTTTATCACAGGTAGCAGCAGGTGGCTTTGATGCAGAACCCATTGTTATGTGTAACACCGAAAGAGGTGTGAAATTATATAGAAACAGGACAAAGTTTAAATTGTCAGACCAGTTAGCTCTATCTAGGCCTGCTGAGTTACACCATTTAATTTGTTTTGTAAATATTGCTGTTAGACGTTTGATGAATGGAACATTCTGCCCCTACAGACATCACATGTTGTGTGTATTATCATATAATTGTATTTCAGTTTAAACTTAGTCTCAACATGGCAGGGTGCTCTTAATACCACCAGGTACAAAGAAAGAACCAGAGTCCACCCATAACCATACCCACCCTGACACTTACAGGGTGGGATGTAGGAGAAGTCCAGACTACTTGAAAAAAACCCAGGGAGACATGTTAAGAATGAGCAAACTCAACACAGAAAACAACCCGGCCTGGAGCTAAACTGAAAACTGTGAATTGGCAGTGCAAACAACTGCATCACCTCACCTCTCCACCAAACAGCAGTGCACTATAATTTGTGCATATAATTATCACAAACTAATTTCCACAAATATTTCCACAACTGTCAATATTCAGGTCAGGAAAAGGTATTAGCATGAATTCTACATTTGCCTACACAAATTTCAATTTCTGGGAAGTCGCAGAGCCTCATTTTACTAAAGAATGTCAGTACATCAGGTCAGCTTACATGAACCAAAACACCTTCCTAGAGGGCAGAAACATTAAAAAAGTTTTAAAAAAAATTACAATACATGTATTTTGTAATACAAATGTTTAAAGTATTTTAAATTTACATATGACCCTATGCTATGCATGCTTTTATCCCACTAATACTGAAACAAGCTCAAGTACCTGTATATTGGATTTGATGCTTAAATACAAATATGTGCTGCTCACACTATGTGCTGCTTTTGTCAAAATTGAACCTGGGATCAATTAACATTTCAGCAATGGCACAAGGTGAGCCCTTCACCACAGCTACTGATGCCAAGGAAAGCTATCACGGCTAGGCTTCAGGCCGAGCTCCACTTGTACTTCAAGTTGTGTTTATTGTCATGTGTATTCTGTACAATAGAATTCTTACTTGCACGTCTCCTCAATATGTCATGAATAGAAGGCAGCTGGGTGCAGGTAATGTTCTGTGCTGCCTTCAACTCCCCCTGCAGTGCTTTACGTTCTTGAGTTGAGGAGGTGCCGTACCAGGATGTTTTGCTGTCCATGAGGATGGATTGTACTGTGCGCCCATAGACATTAGGAGAACAAATGGAGAAATGTGAGCTGGCCTGAGATGTTTGAGGAAGAAGAGGTATTAGTGAGCCTCTTTGACAAGAGACATGTCCACTTCAGTCACTCCAAGATGTTTAATGTGGCTCACCCTTTTACCAGAAAACTAATCTAGATGAATCTATCTCCTACTTGCTAATTCTGACATTAAGGGTGAGATTGTTGTCTTAGCAATACTAAGTTTGCAGGTAAACCTCTTTTCTGAAAAACTGTCTCATCATTTTTGGTGACCAGGTCTATGATGGTGGTGCCATCAGCAAATTTGGAGTTGGATCTGTGTCTGTTCTCACCACACAGTCAGAGGTGAGCTAAGAGTACAGACTGTGGATCAGCACATTACTCTACAGAGTTGAGGGTTAGCATGAAAATTGTGACGCTGCCAATCCACTCTTGTTGAGATATGCTAGTTAGTTAGTCTTAAACTAAGCAGTCTATTGGTCATTTTAGGTATTACAACAGTTACCAAAAATCAGGCACACACCAGGTAGCAGTCTTCTTCTTCTTTTTTCAGCTGCTCCTGTTAGGGGTTGTCACATCGGAGTTGGAGACCAGAAAGCAGGAGACAGAGCTGGAGTTAGCAGAGTTAAAAATGCTAAGATTTTTCACTGGGTGTGACGAGGATGGACAGGATTAGAAATTAGTACATTAAAGGGTCAGCTCAAGTTGGACAGTTGGGAGACAAAGTCAGAGAGGCAAGATTGTGTTAGTTTGGACATGCGCAGTGGAGAGATGCTGGGTATATTGGGAGAAGGATGCTAAAGATAGAGCTGCCAGGGAAGAAGAAGTGAGAATAGGGAGCAGGTTGAGAAGACCCTGGAGAGGTGGAGATATACTCTAGAGAGGAGAGGAATGAAGGTCAGTAGGAACAAGACAGAATACATGTGTGTAAATGAGAGGGAGATAAGTGGAATGGTGAGAATGCAAGGAGTAGAGTTGACGAAGGTGAATGACTTTAAATACTTGGGGTCAGTAGTACTGAGTAATAGGGAGTGTGGAAGAGAGGTGAAGAAGAGAGTGCAGGCAGGGTGGAGAAGAGTGTCAGAAGTGATTTGTGACAGACGGGTTCCAGCAAGAGTGAAAGGGAGGTAGCAGAGTTAAAGATGCTAAGATTTGCATTGGGTGTGACAAAGATGGATAGGATTAGAAATGAGTACATTAGAGGGTCAGCTCAAGCTGAACGGTTGGGAGACAAAGTTAGAGAGGCGAGATGGTGTTGGTTTGGACATGTGCAGAGAAGAGATACTGGGTTTATTGGAAAAAAAGGATGCTAAAGGATAGAGCTGCCAGGTAAAAGGAAAAGAAGAAGGCCTAAGAGAAGGTTTATGGATGTGGTGTGAGAGGACATGCAGGTGATGGGTGTAACAAAACAAGATGCAGAGGACAGAAACATATGGAAAGTAAGAATTTTAAAATGGATTTACGGGTAAAGAAAAAATGTGAGACAGCAATAAGTCAGTTGAGTCAGCTGTTCAAGTACTTAGTTGAAAACAGAATAATCAATAAACTAATCAGAATTCAGTATCCAGGAGAAAAAGATAAGGACATAATTTTTTTTTTGAAAAACACTGGAAATTCTCATTCAAATAAGATACCAATCTCTACAAAAACACACATATACATCTCTCCAAATTAAATAATGTTAGATAAACAAAAGGACAACTCGCCTTTTTACATCAAAATAGCCAACACCTTTTTTTTTTTTTTTGCACCCTGGAACTCACAGCTTCTTTATCTTTAATCAGCCAGTAGGCTGAGACTGGAATGTTCCATCCTATCAAGGAATCTCCAGCCCAGAAAGTGAACACAATAAATAGAGTATCACCTCATCCCTTAGTTAAAATATGCAGCATAACTTACATTTACTACCTGGTCAAACACAGGTAAGGCTGATTTAAGTTACGCTCCCAACTATTCTAAAATCCGCACACACCTCTGCTTACCACTGCTGCTAGTGGAACAAACCAACAAGTTCTATTTAAGCCCTAAAACAACCATATTTTGTATCCACACCTAACAAACCCTACCTTTTATGTGTTGCAGCTTCTCATCTGAAATACAGGTAAGTTTAATATTTATACCTTAGGCCGTTAGTAAAACAAACTAACTTTTGTATTTATGCTATAACTGAGATGCATGTAACCCACATTCTACAACAGTACAAGCTAGATGATACTGAAAGTAATCTGCCAGGTTAAATGTTCAGTGTAACATACGTTGACACAAGCAAGAATGTTTTCATTGCGGTTTCTCTTCCCAGTTTGAGTGTTTGAGTAGTTAGCTTGCTGTCTTCAGCTGTTCTTATGTGTTGTTGTAAAGGGTCTTCTAATAATGTTGTCTATGTGTCATTTTTTTTTAATATCTTGTATCCTCTATTAATATTCTACAGTATATAAAACATGTCTTGACTAAATTTGGTGTCCTAAAAGAGTGTTTTGATATTAGTTGTACAAAAACACTGGGCAGATGATGTTATTTCCCTTATTTAAATGCATGTACATTCTGAGGTCTACTCATTATATAAACATGACCTTTGAACTGTCATTCATCTTTGTGTGCAATGAGATTGATGTGCTTGTCCATGTTTGTCTTTGTGAATGATGCACAGACTGATTTCCATTCGGTAATGGAGCAGATAGCCTTGTTAGTGCAGCTGAGTAATAACATGAGTTACAGTAAAAGAATATGTGCAAGCTTATCAGGGCAGGGAAATACACCATTCATTCCTAAAATTTGAAAGCAAGCTATCCTCATAACTGAGCTATCCTTGTATTTCACCTACTGAGTTTGTGAATTTTGACTTCAGTGGAGCTCCTCTTCATTATTGGCTCCAGTAATGCATTGCTCTAATACACTTTCAGTTTCTAATGTTTTCATTAAACATCTACAGTTGTGCTTGAAAGTTTGTGAACCCTTTAGAATTGTCTATATTTCTGCATAAATATGACCGAAAACATCATCAGATTTTCACTCAAGTCCTAAAAGTAGATAAAGAGGAACCAGTTAAACAAATGAGATATAAATATTATACTTGGTCATTTATTTATTAAGGAAAATGATCGAATATTACATATTTGTGAGTGGCAAAAGTATGTGAACCTCTAGGATTAGCAGTTAGTTTGAAGGCGAAATTAGAGTCAGGTGTTTTTAATCAATGGGATGACAATCAGGTATGAGTGGGCACCCTGTGTTATTTAAAGAACAGGAATCTATCAAAGTCTGCTCTTCACAACACATGTTTGTGGAAGTGTATCATGGCACTAACAAAGGAGATTTCTGAGGACCTCCGAAAAAGAGTTGTTGATGCTCATCAGGCTGGAAAAGGTTACAAAACCATCTCTAAACAGTATGGACTCCACCAATCTACAGTCAGACAGATTGTGTACAAATGGAGGAAATTCAAGACCATTGTTACACTCCCCAGGAGTGGTCGACCAATAAAGATCACTCCAAGAGCAAGGCGTGTAATAGTCGGCAAGGTTACAAAGAACCCCAGGGTAACTTCTAAGCAACTGAAGGCCTCTCTCACATTGGCTAATGTTCATGTTCATGAGTCCACCATCAGGAGAACACTGAACAACAATGGTGTGCATGGCAGGGTTGCAACGAGAAAGCCAGTGCTCTCCAAAAAAAACATTGCTGCTCGTCTGCAGTTTGCTAAAAATCACGTGGACAAACCAGAAGGTTATTGGAAGAATGTTTTGTGGATGGATGAGACCAAAATAGAAATTTTTGGTTTAAATGAAAAGCATTATGTTTGGAGAAAGGAAAACACTGCATTCCAGCATAAGAACCTTATCCCATCTGTGAAACATGGTGGTGGTGGTATCATGGTTTGGACCTGTTTTGCTGCATCTGGGCCAGGACAGCTTGCCTTCATTGATGGAACAATGAATTCTGAATTATATCAGAGAATTCTAAAGGACATTATCAGGACATCTGTCCATGAATTGAATCTCAAGAGAAGGTGGGTCATGCAGCAAGACAACGACCCCTAAGCACACAAGTCGTTCTACCAAAGAATGGTTAAAGATGAATAAAGTTAATGTTTTGGAATGGCCAAGTCAAAGTCCTGACCTTAATCCAATCGAAATGTTGTGGAAGGACCTGAAATGAGCAGTTAATGTGAGGAAACCCACCAACATACCAGAGTTAAAGCTGTTCTGCATGGAGGAATGGGCAAAAATTCCTCCAAGCCGGTGTGCAGGAATGATCAAAAGTTACCGGAAATGTTTAGTTGCAGTTATTGATGCAAAGGGGGGTCACACCAGATACTGAAATCAAGGGTTCACATACTTTTGCCACTCACAAATATGTAATATTCGATCATTTTTCTTAATAAATAAATGACCAAGTATAATATTTTTGTCTCATTTATCTATTATTAGGACTTGAGTGAAAATCCAATAATGTTTTAGGTCATATTTATGCAGAAATATAGAAAATTCTACAGGGTTCACAAACTTTCAAGTGCAACTGTATGTGACAAAGGACAGCTGCAGCCATCCAACTGGTTTGTGAGGAAAACCGAATATGACATCATAGATTTGTGCTTCGTTTTCATGCCACACCTTTGCTTCCCAGCTTGCTATTGCATAATTCTTCAACCATCACCTAAGTGCTGTCGCTCACCTAATTTGTCTTGTAGATAAACAGGCTCTTTGCAATCCAGCAGGATTGACGTTATGTAATCTTCAAATCTTATTTGTTCCTGGCAACTATTTCTCTTTGCTACATAGCTACTTCTGTTATGCCTGAATTGTGACCAAATGTTGGTTGGGACAACGCTCCTTTCATACCTGTCATTGATGTTACACATTTTCAGACCTTACCATATCCCCTTGATTTTTGGAGTCTCACATGTGAGTTTGTTGAATGCACTTTGGCAATATAGATCCTGATTATCCAAGTGAAGGATGAGAGTTCCAAAGAGAGAGAAGGTGATGACAAAGCTGGGTGCAATAACAGCTCAAAGTGCCTCAACACACACTTCAAGCATTACTAAATGCAGCAAAATCTGCAGACATACCATGACAAAGATACTGGCTCAGATCAGTGGAAGCCCAGTGGCGCCTGCTCAGACTGAATAATGCCACAATTGATTAATTGAAATGCCACCTGACTTTTCAGTCAGTTGTTAGACTCATGTGACACTGGGTTTGTTTCACTTTAAAATAGCAGGCTTTACTGTTGTCTCCTTATCCGGATGTGAAAGGCTTCTGGTATGGTGGTGCTGCCTAGATGGCTCTGGTTTACTTTAATTAAGTAATACTCTCTGACCACTTTAGCAACAGTGACATCAGCGTCAAAGGATGGCCATTTACCACAAATATTTAACTGATGCACATCCAAGATTAAACTGAAAAATTCTTTGAATAGCAGCAAGTTCTTCTGAAGTCAGTTGTAGATAAATGATTTGTGATTTAAAACAACAAAAAAAAATACTTTTTTATATGCTGTAGGAAAATAATACAAACTTTAAAAATAGAGAAATTAGGATAACTTGGAATCGGTGGTTATAAGGCTTAATATTATGTTGGAGAAAATGTTCTTGATCTAAGAGGTTTTTGAAAAATGATGATTAGCATTGCAGAGAGCAGTGAAGAGAAAAGTGCTTTAAAGACTCTTTAAACTTTATTAGGTAGAAATGCATTAAATTAAACACAATATTCTCTATTCCGTTCAACATATATTTGAAAAAGCTCATGAAAGAAATTAATTTTAATACTACTTTGGTTCTGGCTGAAGTATGGACTTCTAACCTCTGACAATTCAAAAACTCTAAATTGCTGTTTTAATTGCAAATCCACCTCCACCCACATACCAGTCCTGCCCAGGGTCCCACTTAGTCCTTGTGATATTCCTGATCTGATAGTTGCCTCAAAATAATGAAATAGCTGGGGTAGTAGATAAATGAAGCAAGGCCTATAACATGGGGTCACACAGACAATTCTTTCAAAGGAGCTGATTTGGCTCCGCACAGGAAAACAATCCTAAACTTAAATCTATTGTCAACAATGAAAGCTGTCATCAAACGATCATGAGCTGTAAACAAAAAGTATGGGAGTCATCAGAAATTACTACTAGGTCAGTGGCCTTGTACAGTTTACATATATTACAATGTACAGTGCTGTGCAAAAGTCATAGGCACAGTACATTCTTTTTTTCTACTGCATATTTTCTTTTAGATTGTTTTTTTTGTCTTCTGTGCCAGTAAAAATGGCAAAGTTCAGATTTTCATACATTCATTTTCCAAATAATGAAATGTCACAGAGAAATTTTGCTTTTTTTTGTTAAAGAAAGTAAAATATTGGATTTTTTTAGATCAAAAATTGATTACTTTGTAGGCCTGTAGGCCAATGTGTGATTAAACTGATATAACAAACAGGTGCTAGTGATCCATGACAGAACGAGTTGATTGGCCCAAATGGATTAACTGAAAGAGAAGCAGGTGTGGAAAGAATCAAACTGGACAACCAAATTAAAAGGAGACGTTGTGATGATGTGACAGTTTAACCTTCATATCATCAGCTCTTATGTCATGGATAATATGAGCATAGCAACAAGACACAAAGCAGTCATCCTGCATCAGAAAGGTCTCTCCAAAAGGCACAGAGGAGTTTCAAGCAGTGCTGTCCAAGCACAAGGAAACGAGTAAGTTTTAGGACCAGAAACTCAGTGGTTGGGATTGAAACGGACATCTCTTTTCCAGGACTTTCATCAGCTCTGTACTTAGAGAAGGCTGTAGAAGACAGGTACGCTCCTCTACAGTCTGGGGAAGTCTTGTCAGAAGTGGTCTTCATGAAAGAGTTGCTGCCAAAAAATTCCTTTGAAAGACTCATCTTATATCTGTCTCTTAAAAATAAAGTGCCAGAGTGTTTCTTCAGGGCAATGCCACAGGGGAACTACTTTGGTTCCCAAAAGACCCACCATCATGAAGGTTCCAGAAAGAACCTTCATTTATTTAGATCTGTAGTAGGCTCCATGAAGTAAATAACCATGAACTGATGGTAACAGATTTATGAAATACCAATGGCTCATGATTTTAAAAGTAATCTTGTTGTATACAATAACATAAACAGGTTTTATATCATTCAGTTAGTGTCCTGCTAGGTAGCCTATCATACATTAAAGATTTCAGTTTTTATTACATATTAGGAAGTTTTTCAAAACACAAAGAAGCAGCTTTATATACAAAGAACTCTTCACAGAATGAAGTGGTGCTTTGTCAAGCAATAGTTCTACGAGGAACCATGTAACCCAGTAAAGAACCATAAAGTGCCATTAAAGAACCAATATTTATAAGAGTGTACACAAAAACCTGAGGGCTTCAGTGCTGAAAAATGTTGTTCTGGACTGACAAGTCAAATTTTGAAATGCATGGCCCAAACAGGAGGTAGTTTGTCCATAGAAGAGCTCAGAAGTGCAACATTGATGATTGTCTGCAGCTACCAGTGATGTTGACAGTTTAGGCTGTATTTTTGGAAATGGAGTTGCTGATCGGGTAGGAATTAATGGAATTCTCAATGCAATGTCGTCTCATTTTTTTAACATTCATAAACTTTTCACTTCATTATTTTTGAAAGCATCTTCCTTTTACACGATGTTCATTAGATGTGAGAGGCACTGAAAACCTTACAATCCAAGGATGAAACAGTTCTGTCATCTTATTGAATGACCCAGAACAAACCTATACCGTTGAATTCCTAGGAGCGGGTGAGTGGTCCATTGGCCAAGGTCTCCAGCACTCTGACAGTTCTGTCTTTGTGTCGTAAACTGATCATGGACCTTCCAGAGGTGTTTTTTTCATGATGCTGATCACTGGATTTTGTTTTCTCTTCCTCCATTGTCAACAGGCCATACTGTATCTCAACAATAACATCAATTTGTCTTTATCATCTGCAAGTTGTTTCGTTTACTATATGTGTGTATTTTGAATTTTGTAAGGTTTGTAACCTGTGAACTTGTTTTAGCATTCTGAGCCATCACTCTTTGAAGAGCACTATACATAAATAATTTGACATAAAGTAATTGGCTTGATTTTTGCACAAGTACTGCAGATTCACTTTGTCATGGTCCACCTTTTGCACTTCCTTTGTCACACATTTCAAATACACCTTGTCCACATTCCCAGTGCAGTTGCCAGGCAATTGTAATTACCTGGCATTCATTTGAAATGCGTGTACCATACGTTTTAGTTTCTGACTTTGTTGTTGGATCACTAATTAATCCATCAGATTTCTTGTGATTTTTTTACATTGTTGCAATTTTAATGTCTCGACTTGGAATTTTGACAAAATTGAGGCTTAGCAATCAACCACCAAGGTAATTAACCAAGGTTTCATGACAAGTTGGAAATAACATGACTCAGCAGTTCTGTGATGTGAGTGCAAATTTAAGTTTCTTAGAAGGAAATGGTAGAGGTGAAAATCAGTGTTTGTTAAGAATGTCTAGTTAATTGGTTACTCAATGTATAGTAAAATGTATTCAAAGCTACATGCTGGTGTAAAGATATTAATTAAAAATATCGTGTGGGTGCCACTGACCTTTAAGAGTGAAAAGCATTTAGGGATTCATGCTGAAGAAATTACAAAGCCTAGCAAGACATTAGACTACGTTTTATGAACTGTTGGATGCAAATTAAATGCAAATCAAGAGAAATTATGGTTTACATGTTTAGGGTATTGTGAGCTGTTCTTGTTGTGGTTACACAAAAATAACAATGTGACTATCAAGTTCAAAAACTGGTTGAGAACAATTTTACAATGCTTTTGGTATATTTTTTCACATAGTCTTATGAACTGTTGAATGCAAATCGAATGCAAATCAAGAGAAATTATAGTTTACATGTTTAGGGTATTGTGAGCTATTCTTGTTGTGGTTACACAAAAATGACGATGTGTCTATGAAGTTCAAGAACTGATTGAGAACAATTTTGCATTGCTTTTGGTATATTTTTTTCATGTATGAATTTATTTTAACATTTTGTCTGCCTTGTTTGTTTGTTTTTTTGGGGGCTTTTATGGTTGTCTCCATTTTGTGTGCTTCTTCACTGTGATGCTATGTGTTACTAGGCATGTGATACCATGTGCCACATGACCCAGGATATCATGACATAATTTTATATAAGATGGCTGTACAGTTGAAGGGTTGTGAACTTTGTTTCTAATAAAAAGGTGACTTTGTGAGAGATTTAACTCATGAGTAATATAAAATCATACTTTGGATTCTGGTCTTGATTAGCTTTGTAATGAGCCATGATGTTTCCATCATGATAGTGTTTGGTGATGTTTAGATTCATTCTAAGTGTTTTTTTTATTATTATTTTTAATCTGATGTCTTTTGCTGTTGCTCAGTTTAAATATTTTCAGAAAGTGATTGTTGTGCCACATTTATGCTATGGCCTTAACATTTGTATCATCGCTGGCCACATTTGAAAGTGATGACACAAGGCATGATGTCATCACATTGATCGTAAACTATAAGAGGTCTCTTTTCAATACCTAAGATTTGGATTCACTTAAAAAATAAATAGTGATATTTATCATATTTGTTTGAAGCAATTTCAAATTCTGTTAGGACCTGTTTTGGAACTCGTTGATTTTCATTCTTTTATGTTTTCTTTGGCTTTTTGACCTTTGATAATTAATTGCCTGCCCCATCTTACTCACCCCTAATTCTTTATATCTTCTAGCCATGTGCTTTTTTGTCCTATTAAACATATATTTCACAAAGATCATTACACTTTTGAACTTTGGTTATTCGTATCTTAATAATAGACAGATTTTTTCCAGGTCTGATGGTCTTTTAGTAACACCCTTAAATTAAAAAGGTCTTTGCCATTCTCCTAAAAATGTCCAAGAGGACTTTAGTGAAAACTCTAATGGTTTTTTAGTAACACCCTAAACATAATAGGATCTCTTCATTTATCCTAAAAATGTCCAAGAGGACTTTCGTTAATCAGTTGTGACCAAAGTTGTTCTGCTGATGTGACTATTCCACTCTGTAATTGGAATTCCAGCAGAATGGCAAGATTGTCAGTTCTTCTAATCATTGTCTTACTGTGTTGTAGTCATTAACCCTTTCTTAGCTTGATCTCTTGCACACTGTATTTTAAGGCATTTCAGAGTATGTATTGTGTGAGCATGGTGGTGTATTTTGTGCTTGCTTGGAGTTCTCCTGTTTAGAACTATTTCCAGTGCATTCCTCAGCTCTACTTCACAGTTTACATCAAACTTGGTGGCACTAGTGGTGCCTGCCCTCCAAAGTCTGCAGAAGAGCTTCAGCTGTTTCATATACTGTAGCTGCCTTCTCCTGCCACACAGTTATTTGGAGACTCTTCTGGCCTCCTTCCAATTATCATGGAAGTCACGTGTACACAGAATAATTAGGTACTTCCTAAACCTTTGGAGACATAGCCCAATGACTTTGTGAATTCTCTAACTGCCACCTTAGGAGTTAAAACAGCAACTACTCACCCACATAATTACTACTGTGAGTTCTCTTAAAAGTATTGACCACACCGAGCCCACCAGTTATTCTTCTCCTTATAACAGTGGCAATGCCTCAACAGGCTGGTGCTCTGTCACAAAGAGAAGACCCACTAACACCCCTGTTTCCCTTTAATATACTAATGCAACTTATACAACAGCAAAAGAGTGAGTGAACTATTTTGAATGGAGTGGGAGTGGTGCACAGGTTTCTACTCTGTAAGATCGGAGTAAGCGTTTGTTTAAATACAAATAAGTAGAATTCCACGTGTTACCATTTTATTTGCTCTTTGCTATGATTATTAGATTATTAATCTAATATTTAATATTTTGTTCTGTCAAATCAATTTGTTCTATATTTCACAAACATTGCTTTTTGTTCTTTGTGTGTTATGTTTAATTATGGTGGCAATAATACACAGAGTTATCCTTTGCTGGATAAAGAAAAGCATTTTTGAGGTTTATCTTATCTTAAATAACTAGTAGCAAGGTTTGTTTCGAATTTTGGACTTTGCCTTAATTTTCATGACACTTTTTTTCAGTTCTCTCTTACAATCTTTGCCTACTCGAGTACATTTATAGTCCTAATCATCTCCTGTTCTCTTTGCTCTCAAAATAACTCCTGAGTACATGTGTGTGCCTAGAACAGTGAGCAAGTGAGGGTGCTACAGAACCTGCATGGGCAAGCCCAGAATAGATGACTGTCTCTGTATCGGGTATACTATTAAACAGTGGCTGCTACATCATTGATGCGAAAGAAGGGTCATGTGACAGCAAGATAATGTCTTATAAACTAAAAAATAAAATAATGTTATTAACAATTATCATTATTAAAATGACAAAATAACCAAAAATTAATGAAAGCAAATCACGATCACAATATTCACTTTAGAGTATCAACTCAGCAGACTACAACTCCCTTTCCATACCCTTGCTCTCTTCCTTTCACTGTTTTTTACGGGTCTGCTACACTCCATCTTCTGATTTCAGGCTCCTTGTTTTGTAAGCACTAACGGGTTGACTGCATCATCCCTGAGCCTTCAAAAACCCTTAAACAGCAAGGTCACTTAGGTAGCTTCAAAGATGCCTGTATACTTTGATGGATATTACAGTGCCATTTATTCCCTTTTGTATGATTGTGTGCCATCTAGCACACACTCCTGATATTCCTTCCTCTGTGTACTGACTGCACTACATAGCGGCACTCTGAAATGAGACCAGAATTATTAGACAGGAGTCAGTAATATAGACTAGTCAAGGTCAAAACAGGGAATGAGAAACCAAATTTGTAGCAAAGGTTGTAGCAATAGAGTTGACAACTTTTATAGTATTTTGTGAGCAGCGACAAGACATAAATCAAAGAATGCAGTCAAAACACAAAAAATCTGTAAACAGAAATCAATATAAAACTCTAAAGAAAATCCAGTGAGGGTTTTAGTTGTAGCCACATATGTAGAAAACCAGGAAGTTCATAACGCTGACCTTAACACCTTCAGTCTGATCATGTTATGTGCCACACACGTGCTAGCAACAGCATTTCAACTGTCTACAGAAAGTACTCAAAATAGCAGTGCCCATAAAAAAAAAACAAGATGGTGCTATGGAAGGACACGTGATATTTGTATTATTGCTAAAAGCATTTTTAAACAAGAATTAAGTGTAACCACTGTATTCCTTGGCCTCCAAAACCCCCAAAAAA
Source organism: Polypterus senegalus (assembly GCF_016835505.1). NCBI lineage: Eukaryota > Metazoa > Chordata > Cladistia > Polypteriformes > Polypteridae > Polypterus > Polypterus senegalus. Next base: position 122,170,504 of record NC_053154.1, on the reverse strand, counting down.
GATGTTTCAAATATATTTATGGACCAAGAAATTGTTTAGAAAAGTTGATATCAAACAGCAAGATGACATTCTCAGGGTCAGGCAATCAAATAACTACCTAGTCACCTTATTGGACCAGATAGTAGACTTGAACAGCACACAGACTTGGGCAGAATTGTGGCAGATGAAATTTAATGTAAGTAAATGTAAAGTATTACACATAGGTAGTAAGAATTTTAGGTTTGAATATACAGTGGGAGGTCTGAAAATCAAGAGTACACCTTATGAGAAGGATTTAGGAGTCACAATGGACTCAACACTATCAACTACCAAGGCTAACAGAAAGTTAGATTATATATAGTATGATGTGAAGAGTACACGTCCAAGGAAGTTATACTGAAGCTTTATAAGCACACTGGTTAGACCTCATCTGGAGTACTCTGTACAGTTTTTGTATCCAGACAACAAAAAAAGACATAGCGGAGCTGGAAAAAGTCCTGAGAAGAATCATTAGGTTGATTCCAGGGCTACAGGGGACTAGTTAGTAGGAAAGATTAAAAGAGTTGATCTTTTTCAGTTAAAGCAAAAGGAGATTAAGAGGAGACATGATTGTAGTGTTTAAAATTATGAAGAGAATTAGTACAGTGGATTAATACTATCCATCCATCCATCCATCCATTATCCAACCCGCTATATCCTAACTACAGGGTCATGGGGGACTGCTGGAGCCAATCCCAGCCAACACAAGGCGCAAGGCAGGAAACAAACCCCGGGCAGGGCACCAGCCCACCGCAGATTAAGACTATTATTTTAAAATTATTTCATCAAGAACACAGGGACATGGTTGGAGAATTATTAAAGGTAAATTTCACACAAACATTAGGAGGTTGTTCTTCACACAGAGAACCACAGACACTTTAGCTGCCAAGTAGTGTGGCAGACATTAGGACTTTAGAGACTTTCACACCTAGACTTGATGTTATTTTAGAAGAATTAAGTGGATAGGGCTGGCAAGTTTTGTTGGGCTGAATGGCCTGTTCTCATCTAGATTGTTATAATGTTCCCATTGGCACCAGTGGGAAACATACTGTAGTCTGCTTCTCTCAGTGTCACACTTCTTTGTCTCTGCCAGGTGGGTGGCCCTGCCTAATACCCTTTCAAAAAACCAAGTACAAGTAGTATAGGTGAAGCAATGAATTCTATCCTGGACTAAAGATGTGCCTTGTTACTGCCTATGTGTTCTTCATTTTTTCTATCCGAGTACTGATTAGTGTGCTTTTTGTCTTGAGTCACCTTTTCCTGTCCTTAACCTCCCTGTGTACCATGCCACCCATGATAGTGGTCAAACTGAAGGTGATACTACTGTAAATGCAGGAATAAAAAAGCAAGTTAAGTTGTGAACTAAGCAATTTTATTTAATGTGAAATGAGCTATGGAAAGCATTCCCCAATAATTATTCCTCTTACATGCCACTTAGATCATGTAATCTAGCTATTATAGTCATACAAATGAGGTAACAAAGCCTGCTTAGCAATTTTTACACACAGCTTGGAGTATTCATGACTCTGTCAATTGTACAACCCACAATAAAGTGCCACATAATCTCAAATGTATCCAAACTACTGTATTGTGATTTTATTAAATCAAAACACAATGTGGCTGTGAACAAAGAAAGAAGACAAAGTATACAATAGCAGAAAAATACAATCTAATTCCCCCTCAAGACCTAATTCTGAAGAATCTTTCTGTATCTATCAGATGATGTCGTTTCCCCCACTTTCTCATCCCCATTACCCTAAAAGACTTTCCCACTCACTCATTCCCTCTTTGTCTTCTCCTCTGTTTTCAAAAGTTTTTCCAGCAAATAAGCCCTTCAACTCACCTACTGATCTTGGATTTAATACAACAATACCAGTACATATGTACAACGTGTAATACTAGTAGTAAATAAAACCTGCATGTACTGGAATGGATATCACAGTTATCATGGTAGTACACATAGGAACAAAGAAATGTATAGACTTTTGAACTGGGTAGATTAATTTAAACTCCTAAATAAATAATTGTGTAAGAGCAAGCCAGACAGACACCTGAAGTAGTAAAGAACATAACAGGACAGACAGATGGTGATAGTTATCATTTCTCAAAATATATTGGTAATGTAATCAGTTTAAATTGCAGAACACAGAAGACCACAATCAAAATTTCAAAGGAAACCAAGGAATATTATTTTGTTTCCAGTCAATAAAATAATATTGAATAAATGTGCATCTTAATAAATAAGAAATGGATGGAAATGAAGACTGAATATTGTGAATATTTTAATTTTTTAGAACAATGATGGAAAATTCTTTTTCTATGATAAAAGATACTAATATAGTAATAAACAATTAATATTACCTGTTTGATATCACTTAGATACTGTTCTTTGTCATATATATTTATATGATACACAAATAGGATGAAAATTAAAAAGATAGGGTGGCACAGTGGTAGTGCTGCTGCCACATAGTTAGGAGACCTGGGTTCACTTCCCGGGTCCTCCCTGTGGGGAGTTTGCATGTTCTCCCCGTGTCTGCGTGGGTTTCCTCCCACAGTCCAAAGACATGCAGGTTAGGTGCATTGGCGATTCTAAATTGTCCCTAATGTGTGCTATGGGTGTGTGTGTCCTGCGGTAAGTTGGTGCTCTGCCTGCCAGCAGACCCCCATGACCCTGTGTTTGGATTCAATGGGTTGGAAAATGGATGGATTAAAAAGATACAAGCATGACTCAAGATACAGTGCCACTTAATTGTACAGTATGTATGCATATTCTGTACATATGTTGTGTCTTTTAGGCTTTTCGTTTTGTTTTATTCTTCTCTCAAGTGTTTCCCATCACAGGCACAAACACAGTACAAAAAGCACACAGCAAGTAAAGCACTCTTCTTTCTTCTTCAGCCATTTCTTCTCCTCCAGCAAGTTTTGTCCTCCTCCTCCAGGCTCCAAGGAGGAAGCGAGGCTGCGCCTTTTATGCTGTATCCAAAAGTATTTCCGGTGGCCTGTTACCATGGCCCAGAAACACTTCTGGGTGAGGTGGAAGCCCGACAAAGTTGGGCTTCCCAGTCCCCGCAGCTCCCCATGGCAGCACCCCCAGAACCCAACATGGCTGAGCACACAGACTCTAAGTCCCAGTGTGCTTTGTGGGAATCTGGGGTGCTATAGCCACCAGCTAGTGGTACAGGAGAGATAATGCCCTGTGCATGCTCTCTCCCTGTCCTTCCACTATAAAGGCACCAGCCATCTGCCACAAACTCTATATATGTATTTACAGTACTTGCATAACTTTGTAGGTGGTACAGGTAAAGCCATAGCAGAGAAGATGAGAAATCCCAGATGCCTCAAATGTGTTCTTCTCTTTTTTAAGGAAAGGACCAGAAATGTATATAACAGTACATTACTCAGAGCCAAACCAAAATTTCCAGAAAGCGAGCCAATCTTAGGAGGACCAGTATTTGGAGTAATGGCCCTTCCTTTCTCAAGGCTCATTTTAAAAGGAGGATAGTAACAGACAAGGTCAGTCGATTTCTGGCTACCAAGTGGAAAGGAGCACCACTACAACTTGCCAGAGGTATTAAACAATTTTCCTGCTAACTGGGTAACAGTCTGGAGAAGAGTCTTGTTTCCTGAAAAGAGTGGTCCTCTCTGATAACTGAGAAAGACTAAAACTCACTGGTGTGTTCTGCTACTCTGTTTTCTTACCTTTCAACAATTATTAAGGTAACATCTTTGAGGAAGAAACTCAGTTCAAAGGCATTGTGTTTAAGTGGGCTAAGGGCCGTGAATTGTGCTTGCTTCGATTTAGTGTCAAGTCGGTCAAAGCCTCTCACAGCAACATGTTGATAAGCTACAGACCACCACATTGTACACTCGCAAAAACATCACCACTCACTCACAATTGACAAATTCGCAGTGGCCACCGATTAATTGAATCTATGTGTATTTGTAATGTGGGAGAAGTCAGACTAGTCAGATAAACAGACTATTATGAGGAGCATGTGCCAGCTCCACAAAACAGTGTTTCATTAACGATTTGAACCAGAGGCTCTGGTGTTTACAAGCAGCTGTGCTAACCGCTGTGATGGCCTAAATATAAGCATGAAATAATTAGCAGCCCTGGAACACATTTCATCCATTGCTTTTTACAGTAGCTGTATTCAAAGTAACACAGAAAAGCTGAAATGACATTCGAGTAGGAGAAGATATATGGCATAGGCTAAACAAAGCAGAAACTGTTGGAGTCAGCCCTAAACTAGGGCTTAATTTTCTAGCAGGAATGCTGCTCTGTGTGTATTGGAAATGCAGCTGCTGCCGAACCCCACCTGCTTGACAGGTGTAAGCAAGATGAGCATTTTTAACGGCAAAGTCAGTGTAAAAAAAAAAAAAGAAGAAAGAAAGAAAGAAATTACCTCTGGCAGTGTTTTACCTCCTAGTTAGATTTGTTCAATCTACATATAAAATTTATCGAAGCTTCGAAAACAAGTCATTAAAATTACTACAATCTTTATATGAGTTTAATGGGCGCTATTGTTTCTTTCATTGATCTGCATAGTGTGTTCATTTTAAATAAAGAAAATGACGTGTCTTTACTAACCTGCTTTCAATGGTCTGCAATTGTTTATATGTAAAATATGAGCCAAACAAAGCAGCCTTGGAAAACTGCCCACAATGATCTAAGCTCTATGGCAAAAAGTTCAAAGGCCTGGTACACTCTTATTATTTCCTTAAAGTCAAACAGTTTAACAAACTAAAACAGTTAAGTCAGTTTGGCTCACAATAAACCTCCCATCTATCCATTTTCTGAATCTATGGAGTCAATTCCAGCAGCAGAAGGCGTGCAAGATGAACCAGCCTTGAAATGAACATCAGTGTTAATAAAAGAGGACTAAGTCAACGTTAAGAAAAAGTAAGCTAACAATCATATCACTGTAAGAGCAGGTGAACAGTAGTGTAGAATTTATACATTTACCTCAGTATCGACATTCTAGTAATTAATACGCTAAGCAGCCATCACACATTTTAAATGGATAACATCTTGAAAGAAACTTTTATATCATTTCTTTTGTCTGTTTCAATTTACTCAATTAAACTTGGTTTACTGTAAGTGAGGCATGAATTTTATATATGGATTTTTTTTAGATCATAAGTATGTTCATAATAATAAAAAAAGACATATTGACTGCTTTGTGAAAACATGTAGATTACAAGGAGTTCCATCCAACTGCGTACCGGATCATCTTTTTACCGTAAGAAGAGTATCTCTGCCCATCGATCCATGTTCAAAACCCACTTTTCACTACAGGAATACTGCAAACCAGAACCTTCCTAGCATAATTTACAACAAGGCAGGAACCAACCCTAAATGTCACACCACTTCATTTTGAAATGACCTCTTACACACACGTCCACCATGGGCCAAGTCAGAGTCACCAATTAAACTGACACATGCACCCATTTAGTGGAACAAGCAGTAAAAACACAAGAAGATCATGCAAACTCCAGATGGCATCCAAACTGGAAATTGAATGCTGGTCCTTGAAGCTCTGATATAAGCCTCATACTTTCTCTCTCTGAATCGGCTTAATTAGATGTATGACAGATTAATGAGGTTCATTTGTTTTTCTTTCTTTAAAACTGTTCTTTATTTAATATGTACTATAATGGCAGTCCTGTTGGACAGCAGATTCAGAGTCAGAAAATAGTAAAGCAGGCTGGGCCTGGCATTATAATAATGAATGCAAAGTGCAAGAGAATGAAAATTGTCAGGGGCCCTATATGTGCCTTGGATGTTCTGTAAGTCCTACAGGCGGGAAACCTGGAAGGAATGGGAGGAAAAAGCAACCTTGGGAGAAATAGGCAAATTTCTTGCAGATTGCAAGAGAGCAGGTGGCTCATCAGATATAAAAGATGAGCATGAGGCCATGGATGGGTGAAGATAATCGCATGCATTGGGGCCTGACTTGCCCCTTTTAAAAGATCATTCAGTGAAAATTGTTCTCACCAGAAGTGGCCTTTCTAAAGGTGCAGAGGTGCACAGCAACTCAGGTTCACTAGAGGTGTTTTAAAAATAAGGCTTCTACTGACTCTGAGATGAGCTTTACAAAATACTGACTCGGGGTGAGATGGTATGTTTTTAAATGTAAAAAGGCTAAGAAAGGAATATAGTCTGAAAGAAGCTGAAGTCACTACTGGAAGTCAAACCAATCTGTCATCAAAATCAAATCACTAAACCAAACCTAAACAACTTTTTTCTCTAACCAGGAAGATGATGATCAAGAATTCCATTTGCACACTAAATAAGTTTTGTTTGTCAGTCTCAGATAGTAATGTGATGTCTGGATGACCTTTTATCCCCTAGCTTTGATAACATAACATGCATCACACATTCCAGGGAATTCTAAGAATGATGGAAACCCCTTGACAACTTTGCTCTGTAATGACGCATCCATAACAAAGCAAAAATTGTGACATAGCTTCTTCAATTCATCAGGAAACCAAACACTAATGCTTATTTCAGAATTATTGGAACCCAAAACCTTGAAATAAATGATTACTTTGTAAAACACATAATCACAAAGCAAGAGTCGAGAGGTGAGATGGGTTAAGTTCTCAAATGGCTGAAGGCAGAGTGGTCAGGTCATAGAGAACAGAGAGACTGGAGGTAAGCTTGTATGTTTCTGAGATACTTTCCTCAAGTGGATGCTCTGCATGATAGTATTCTGCCTGAAGGCCTGAAGTGGATTAGGAGAAGAAATGTAGTCAAAACTGAAACAAGTCGAAGCTGAGATGATGAAACTTATTGGACCAAAGCCTAACTGCTAATAGGAAGTCAAAGTCAGAGGAAAAACCATAAGTTCAGCAACCAGAAATTTGAAAGAGAAATTCGCAGTTTGTTTGGGGTCTTATCCAAATCACATATACAAATGAATCATACTACATTACTCTGATGCCATAAGACGTAGCACCATCTGAAACCACGTTCTTTGGCAACCAGAAGTGGTATATCAATAACAGGAATGATAACATGGTACTTTGTAGTACCCATACTCAAAACAAAATAATATTACAGCACAGTGAAATAATGATTATGATCAGGAACATTATACTGCAAAGATAACTGCACTGAAATGTACCAAACCTAAAGAAATCCACATTCCCACATACATTTTTCCTTAGAAGAATTATCTCTAGGAGAAATAAATTCTCAAGGTGAACATCTCATAACAGCTGGCAAAGGACAGGAACCTGTGTACACAGACCCCGAAAGGCTGCAGCCTGTACTTTCCCTGTGTTTATGTCTTCTTAATTGTTAGTTAAGTGTGTAATAAACAAGCCATATTTGTATATTTTGATCTCCTTCATGTTATTCTGGGTTGAGAAGTCACTAATAGAGCAGCTTATCATTTTACTTTTTAACTTTTATCTTTTACTTTTTAAAAAAGAAAAGAAAAACATGAACATCTTATGTGTTGAAACTAGGCATAATAGATAAAGAGAAGTCATGATCATCTTTAAAATAAGGCAAAGCATCAGTCCTCATTAATTCTTTGTTGACTGTACTGCACTTGTGTAAGCTTTGTAAACCACCTTGTGATGGCTGTCTCCGTAAAAACGCTTCATGAAATAAAGATTGATTCTTTAGTAATATGCCGCATGCAGCACTAAGCTCTTGGGTGTGAGAATTATTAATGGCATCCAAGCAGCTGTTAGGATCGGCACTCACGCTATTAACAAGAAGAAGAAGTGAGCCACCAGGAATCTGGTAGTGAGAAATGTTGTGGGGATTATAACTGTCAGTTTATATTATTTAACTAAAAGTAATTCCTTGGTAGCTTTTCCTATTGATGATTTCAGGTTTATTTAAATTTTTATTTCAGATTTGTTTAAAAATATTCAACCTATCAATGGTGCATCTGTGAATGAGAAAACAGTTAGTGACTCCCCAGTGTTTCCCTACTTTCGGCAAAGAGTGCTGTGATGAGTCATTAACTCTGAAAAGAATTAAAGGAATTGTAATTTGTATCAGAAAGGATGTCTTCATTTAAATGAACACAAAAGACAAGGGATGATTATAGGGAGTAAACACAAAGTATCAAAATAATGAAAGAAAGAAAAAAGTAAATTCTAATGCTTCATAGGAACTGACTTTCATCTGACTGGTGAGATGGTTCATCCACTGAGCCACCTCAGAATCACGTTTAACCACAGCCCAGCTCACCCAGCAGACTTTCTATTTTCCTGATAGCCAAGACACCGTTTGTTTTTTGGCAGAAAGCTGTGTTCAATCCCCACAAAGAGACTGCTGACCTTACAGTCCCTGGAATAGCAGCTGGTGTTAGACACTCCTCCAAAAACGATACCACTAGTAGACCATAGCACCTTCTGATGGCTTTTGTCATCAGTTTACTCTTGAATTCACTCTGAGTACTGTATTAATTCTAGACTTTCTGCAGACCTGGAAATATTTATCAGTCCCTTAAAGTCACTTGGAAACATCCATCGACCCATGCTGGCATGCAGAACTGTTTTCTATTTGCCAGTGTTTGCATGTTCCACTCTCTGTTCCACTCTCTCTTAGCTCTTTACTTGACAGCATTTCTCCTTTCCTTTGCCTCCTGCCCTTGTCAAGTTCTTACCAGCTGGATAAACCAGTCCAAGAAAATTACCATAATATAAAAATGTTATGTCTTCAACAGTTGATGCCAGTACTGACTGGACAGCTGATTAACTCAGGATGAGTCCCCTTTAATAAGAGTGTACAACCTAATCTAGACCAAATCAGAATGGGACATGTTGTTCTGGCTACTGGTTGCAAGAAACATGTTAAACATTACACAACATTGTTTCCTGTGATATCTCTAACAAACTGGCTAGCTAGACTGACAGACAGACAGACAGACAGGCAGAGATAGATAGATAGATAGATAGATAGATAGATAGATAGATATGAAGAGCATTCTATGACTAACAGAGAGATAGAAATTGTGTGTATAAAATTTCATAGAACATATGATGAAATCCTTAAATGTATACATGTGAGTTTCAATAATTTTACAATTTCTAAAATAAAATGAGTACAATGTAATAAATGATTGTTAAATATGTTGTTAAATAATGATTGTTGTTTGGTTGCTAAACCAAAATGAGTCTTCACAGGTACAGCTGGCTGATTATGCTGTTCCTTCTATATTGTTTATACCTTTAGTTTTAAACAACAAATATTTCTTATATGATGCAGATGGCCGTTATGAGCCATCTATTGTGCCTACACCCTGGCATTAATATATTCATCAGTGCCAGACGCCAGCACCTGGAGTGCAGGTGAAAAGGTGGATCCAATTAACTCTTAAGATCTTACCCTGACACTGTCCACACCCAAAACATGCCTAGAGATTTTTGCATGCCCATTTGTTCTTCATTTGTTAATATTTTAAAAAACCTTCCTTTATTCTAATCATATTTTTGCCTATCATGTCTAATGGCAATGGTTAGAGTAAAAGGCAAATTTAAGAATTGCTGATTAATTTGTCAGAGTAAAATCTTTTTAGTTATTTCTTGCAAAAATATTTCATATATAGGAACAATTAAGGATGTTAACATGTCTTTGGAATAATGATATCCAAAAAGGGGATAATACGACCGATAATTTATTGTAAGCTTGGCTTTTATTGACTCATACCTTGTGCTTAATGCTTCTTGGATAGACTCAGACTCCTACAAGCCTGAAAAAAATAAAGAATATGGTGGGATGGATCGATATAAAAAATTCAGTTATTGAAAGAACACCCATCACAAACATTAAGTAATTCAATGAATTGAGTTTGTACCTTTTTTATATTCATAGATAGATAGATAGATAGATAGATAGATAGATAGATAGATAGATAGATAGATAGATAGATAGATAGATAATCTACTTTTTAAACCTTTTAATCTAATATGGTTACTCCTGTACCATCATAGTTGAAATCCATCTACAAAAATAAACACAATAACCTTCAAGGAGCACTTTCTTTGAAACATTTTAGCCAGTCATCATGCTATAACATGCTCAAACTTTCATAAATGAATTGGTTAGATGCAGGCCTGACATTGTGATCAGCAACACAGGAGCGCCACAGGGGACTGTGCGTTCTCCGGTCCTGTTCAGCCTATATACATCGGACTTCCAATACAACTCGGAGTCCTGCCACGTGTAAAAGTTCGCTGATGACACTGCTATCGTGGGCTGCATCAGGAGTGGGCAGGAGGAGGAGTATAGGAACCTAATCAAGGACTTTGTTAAATGCTGTGACTCAAACCACCTACAACTGAACACCAGCAAGACCAAGGAACTGGTGGTGGATTTTAGGAGGACCAGGCCAGTCTGGTGTTTCATCTCAAAACACCGCAATTGGACTGTAAGATTTCCTTGCCATTTATGGTTTCTTCTCTTTTTCAATTTCTAGTTGCTCTAACTCTGTGACAGAACCACAGCTGAAGACATATCTGCTTTGCCCAGAAAAAAAGCTATTTAAATTCCAGCAAGGGTGAATTCTTGAATGATCATCTTTGGGATCACTTCAAGAGTCTATAGCCCCTTAAAACATCTAAAACAACCAGGCAGGAGTGCTATGAAGGAGTAAATAAATCCTTGAGCCCAATATTTAATTTAAAGGGTGCTGATCCCCTTAGGAACTTTAAACCTACCTGCCTTTGTAACGGACATCAAGGTTACTTTACTGTCAACTTGAGAAAAAATGTAACAATACCAGCTTTCTTTATATCCACTGCATCTCAACCCCTCGCTGTCTCATCCTGGTGCCATTGGAGAAGTTCCTTCCCTGGCACCTTTGCATTGGCCGGGCATCACCCATATACTAACAGCATTCAGGAGGAGCTCTTCATTAACATTGAGTGTTTTTCATTCTTTAGATAGCCAATGCCCTTCCTGACACTCACAACTCCTTACCTGAGCTCTTTGAGTAGTGATGAAAGCGCTATTTAAATGTAAAGAATTTATTATTATTATAATTATTAACTACTACTACTAGGTGCTTTGTAATATTTAGTCACTTGAATTAACAAAAGTTTGGTACGTTAAATATCTCAGAATGGCTTTGAAAATACACACAGTAGTCGCTTTATTAGGTACACCTACCAAGTACAGAGGTCTTCTTTTTCATGAAGAACAGCCATCTGAATTCTTCAAGGCATTGAATTATCCGGATGTAGGAAGCATTCTTTGAGGATTCTGATCCAAGATGATTTGATTGCATCATGCAGTTTTTCAGATTTTTTGCTCACACTTTTTTGCTACATACTACTTATTCCATCTTATCCCAAAGGTGCTTTATTGTACTGAGATCTGGAGCTGTGAAGATAATTGTAAAAAAAAACTAAAGTAAAATGTCTTGTTTGTACTAGTTTGAGATGATGCAGGGTCTGTGACATGGTGCATGATATATTTATGATCCGAACAATGTTATGACTTTCAAATTAGGCTCTGTTAGTATTAAGGGGTCCTCAAATGTGTCAGGAGTAAATTTCCCACACTGTTAAAGTCCTGCTGCCATCTGGTACCCAACCATCTGCCTGTGGCAGCAGAAACTGAGATTTGTCAAACCAGGTTACTGCTTGTATTCTTTCTTTTAGTTTGAAGGGGTCTGACCATTCTCCTCTCACCTTAACCACAGATCTCTGCTCACTGAATGTTTTTTGTGTTTTGTACTTAAAAACTTCTACAGACATGTAGCTTGTGAAAAATCCATCCATCACTGCTTTCTCTGAGAAACTGAAACCATCACCTCTGTCACCAACAATCACACCATGGTAAAAGTTGCTTTGATGATGCATTTCGCTCACTCCAATATTTGGGTGAACAGCATGCAAATTGACAATTTCTGCATGATTGGATTAAGAAGATTTCAATATGGAACTGACACATGGACCTTTGGTTTTGTAATTAATGGAGCTGACACGTAAGCCTACAGTATATAGTTTAATTGGAAAAATTTGGTTAGTTTATACAATGTAATTTTCTTTTAAGCAACAATGATTAATGAACATTTCTCCAATTCACAATGACTGGAAGTCGATATTTATCCAACAAACATCCGGCACAAGATGGTGACCAACCCAGTCAGTAGCAGGGGAAGGGCTAATCAGCATAAAAATGAAAAAAAAGGTACAGAAATCTTAATATCTGGAATAGCTAAGATGGAATCACTTTGACATTACAGAAATCTTTCATTTTGCCTGTGTATAGGAAACTACGTTGTTCTGTTCATTCTACAGTTTAAAATATATACCATCTTATCCTATCCTAATCAGAATAATGAACAAAACAAATAAATACACCATCTGTATTCCAGATGAATGATTTAATAATTTTCAAACTGTAACCTCTGGCATGGCATTCCTGTTTTTAATACCTTCAGTATGCCAGGAGAGAAAACATCGTGTTTCATGCTATAAAATGTTGAGCCACATTAAGTTTAAGGGCTAGTGCAATGATCTTAGTGAGAACAGCACTCTTCAAGGGCTAACCTTGTGGAGCAGTCTTCTATTACTCAACATGAATGTCACAATAAACATCTCTCTTTGTTAATCATGTTCATTTGATTTCTGACAAGGTAATATTTCATAAGAAAAGAGTAACACTCGCCACTGTTTTCATTTTTATACAGAATGCCCATCAAGCCAAATGCATTATCCTTATTCTACTCCTGTTGCGACTTGCAAGCACAACATATTTCAATAGGTTAACACTAGAGGGAGCAATTGTTTGTTTTCCTTTTAGTTGCATTGAGAAATTTAAAAATAATATTCAATTGCAAAGAATTTTAATTTACTATAAAAAAAATAGAAACATGTATGAGCCATTCATCCATCCATTTCCATAACTGCTTAATCCAGCTCTGGGTCAGGAGGACCTACAGTCTGACTTGGCAGCACATGCCCAAGCAGACAGAGGACTTCATACTAATGCTTTGAAGCATTCATTACTGGCACAAGAAAGAGTTCATTCTGAATTCAATGATATACTCCTTATCTTGGATATTTTATCTGTAAAATACATACATGGAATATTACAAACACCAACAAAAGTAAGCAAAAGCCTGAATTGGTTTCCAGTCAAATTTTTCTCAAATGTTCTTCTTTTTTGAACTTAACTGATGTCATTTGAATAACAAATTGTTTAACACTGCCAAAGCAAACCACACGTATAGAGTAAATTTGACACCTTCGTTTTAGCTCTGTTTTTGTTCTCTTTCAAAATGCTGACTCTTTAGAAATTAATTTTAGATGACCTGGTTAACACTTCATTAGCAGCATCTGCTCAGTGAGTTATTATTTCTAAGGTAATTTCAAAATACCAATTTAACTGTTTAGAAGGTGAATTAAAAGAATTAAATGCACAGCGTTTTGTCAGTAAATTGCATTTTATCAATACCTGATAGCACTCAAATACTTCTTTGTTTCATATAGCTTCCAAAAAATAAGGCAGCTATTATTTTGAACATTAATCCATGCATTAATTTACTGAATCCTGCTAATCAATAATTGGGAATATGGTTGGAGCCTGGGTTGACATAACTAATGCACAGGCATGCCACCCTCATTGCTTAATAAATTGATAAATTTGACATTTGTGCCAATTTTTTTATTATAATCTGCCTAAAGAACTCAAAGATGGCACATTTAGCAGCATTACTGCCTCACAGCCATAAGGTCCCAAGTTCAAATTCCAGCATGGTCGCAGTCTGTGTGGAGTTTACATGGTCTCCCTGTGTCCCCATGCAAGCTGGCTTGATTTGAGACCCTAAGTTGAACCTTTGTGAGTGAGCGTGTCCCACAATGGACTTAGTCCCTATTTGCAGGTGCTGCTTCCAGCTTCTCCATCTCTTAAAACCCCTTGTTGGATGACTTAGTAAGTTCAGGAAATGAACAGAAGAATGAATACTCAAATTAGTCCATGGTAGGTCACAGTGGGTGCAACTGTTCATTCCCAACATTTCCTGTTTTTTCACTACCACTTTATTTAAACTTTCTGTCAGCCCCCAATTTCCACCATTTTTACAGTCTGTCCAACCTGGGTTTATTCATTCAACCTCTAAAAATGTTTCCCAAATTTTCCAATTTTCCTCTCATTTTCATTGTAATGATCACACAGGTAGGAATATCAGCAAGGCAGAGCTTCTTCTCTAATATTTGCTGTCTATTCTGTCAGAATTCTTACTATGTGGGTGTAGCAAACTTTGCAGAAAAAAATAGAGCAAAATAAAAAAGTGACTTCTCTTTATTAAAATCTTTGGAAAAAATACAAACTGAATATTACCATACCTTTCACATTACAGGAAATCATCAATGGCATCTAAAAAAAGCAGAGCAGACACCAGTGACAAATGACAGTGAAAACCTAAAGTGAGACGACAGCAGTACTTCAATGGCACTTCCACTTGTGCGATGCTTCTTGACTAGACATTTTTACATCTTAAATCTTATCAGCAAGATCAAGGAAACTTGGCTACAATTGGTAATTTTCTACAGAGTGTGAAAAGTCTTAATTAATAATATAGCTTTTATTTCTAATGTTCAAGGGACTTACGGCACATAAACACAGAAACTGGCAAATGACCCACACACCCACTCAATCCAATCAGGGGGTCACAGGTTTTCTGAAGACTTTTTAACAAGAGCATTGTATACAAGGCAGGAACCAGCGCTGGACAGGATGCCAGTGCACCACAAGGGACATTCGTGGAAACATCTGTACCCACTCACATAGGGCAAAGTCACAGCCACTAATTATCCTAAGATACGATACTCTGGGATTTCGGAAGAATGCAGAAAACCATTAAAGACATTTTATTGTGAGTGAGTTCTTGGTGGCACCAAAAACCTGCACCTACTGCAGTTTTCCTTGGAATGAATTGAGAATCCAGCAATAAGACTATGTAAAGCCGCTATGCTGACCTTTCAGTGCAACATCTTGTGTGCCCGTGTCCCCGTGTCTTTTAGTCGGATACTATGCTTTCCGTCCATATCAGAAAGATGTGTAAGATAGACTGAGTAGCCAGTTATCAGACTACATAAAAGTTCTGCTGCTATGTTGACCTTTACTTATCACATCTAACATAGCAGACCATTTGTTTTACTGATGCAGATACTGAGATGAAGAAAGCACTCTCTCATTAGTGGACATGAGTGAAATTACATAGCAATAATAAAAGATGATGCCATACTCGGACATAAAATAAAGTCCATTTTATCCTGCAACACTGAAATGAAGGGTAAAAATCTACTCAATTCTTTTAAATAGCGCACTTTCTTTTATAAGCCTAGATTAGTGTGCACCTACTAAAACAGTAAGCCATTGCTTATACAACATACCCATGGTGATTACTTTGATACTTTTAAAGGCTGATATTATATTTCAAGCTTTCCTATACCTTTTGTGTTTGACATTTATTTAATGTCATGTTACATTTTGAAGTTCTCCTCATCTTTCAATGGCTCTTCACTACAATGGACCCTAGACACCTCCTGAAATTTTCTGTATGCAAAACAAGCATATAATTTACAGGAAAAATGGATCATGAGAGATTGGTATACACCACTGTGAAATAGGAAAAACATGGCATCCCTTTAAAAGGATCCGATACAATACGTCCAACTTCCAAATGATGCTGAATATAATACTTTACAATGAATTTTATATGTAACATAAAGACATCTGTGAAAAGGGTTTCATGTTCACTTTCTCTGAAAATGTTCAAGGTAGTGGCAGAAAAGGGAATCTAATAAACATCAAAAACATCTGGTCGAATTTTGGATCTATATAGACACTATGTAAATTTTTTCCATTCTGAAGAAAAGCTTTGTGTTGTAAGTACTCATCAGGACTAACTAGATGACAGTAAAAAGTTCAAAATGAATATCTGTGCTACCTCACTGCTCCACAGCTCTGGGCTTCAATCCTGGCTTTGTCACCAGCACTCTCTTCACATCCTTGTAGCTCTTTCTTCCCCATTCTCGGGATGCATGTCAAGTTAACTGGCCTAGAAGGGGTGACTGTGTGTGTGAGTGCACCTTATGATGGACTGACGTCCCATCCATTCTAGTTCCTGCCTTACAGCACAGGCTGATAGCATAGGCTCTGACCACTGCAACCCTAAACTGGATTAGGCAGGTTTGTTAATGTATTGATGGACAAATCAGTTCAGAAGCAGGACGGCAAGCACCTACAGTAGTCACCAAAATGGCAAAACACACATCTCCTTCAGATGTTTAACTGTAAATTAACCCTTATTTGTTTCTCTCAAGGAACGTTGTGTTCTTCTTTTCTCATTAAATGGCTTGTGGGCTCTTGTTACTTTAGTACAGTTTGTGACGTTAAACATGATATCTGCTCATGACACTTAATCACTGCTTTCCATATTTTATTTTGCCACCTCGCTACCACTCTGTGTTTCAGTTTCAATAAAAATGGCATGTACTGTTAATGCAATATTAAGCCTGTCGTACTTTTTGTTAAAATGTTTTATATATCTTGGAGTGTTTTATCTATTTTAGAGTAAACAGCTCTGACTCGCCCTTGATCTTGTCTGTGGTCATATAAAATGAAAAGTGATACTGCTTTTCAAGGGTTTTGAAAATTTTTACACCAAGGCAGACGCTTTTCCTGAAAAGGATTTATTGATTGTTTTTCAGAAGCTATTCCTGATCATTTAAAAGCGTCCCTGAAATTTGTCAATTATACCCCGAGGATAAAGGTTCTTCTGCACTGCCTAATTCAGACATTTTTTCCCCTTATTTCTTTTGTATGTCAGCAATGCAGTTCCCAACATTTCTTTGTTCTGAATCCAAAATATTCTTTTGTATACATGAAAACAGAACCATCTGGTGTAAAATTTTTGGAGCAACACACTAGATGTGAGCTTTATTGACTGGTAATGTATTATTCCCTACACAAACTTTCTTTTCACCCCTTTACATGTTTTTTTATAGAATTATTGCGAGAAACAGACTGAAATTTGCAATAAATAATTTACAAAAGTCTTGTCTCTTTCTTTTCCAGCAGAGATGCTTTAATTATAATTTAATACTTTGCGGCTTTAGCAATTATGGGTGTGATATTTTTGAAGCAAGTACTTAGATGTCAAGAAAGATTCCATTTATAAAAGGTTAAGAGGCAAGTTGCTGCCTGAAAGGAAAGGTTGGTTTTTCCCTTTCCCCACAGTAAGAAGTTCAAGACTAGGTTGTTAGCCTTAGTGAGTGCAGTACCTAATGTGCAAGTGTGTCTGTTTAGACAATTTGTATCTTGATGGAGGTGAAAAGCAGCAGCACAATAAACATTCTCTTACTCCTCTTCCCTGCTGTTTTGACAACAGATGATTGATAAAACGTGATTTTCCTTTTGCAGTACTTGTTCACGAATTTTTGCTGCTGTTATTATTGATGTCATCCCTTAACTCATCTCTTTACTGAACTGACTTAATCCAGTGTTGTAGGGATTCACACGGTGAACACAAAGCAGGACCAGCCCAGTAAGGGACATCAGCGGTCTGTCACACCCACTTATATGAAACCAGTTTCTTAGTGGCAAGCTAAACCAAATGAAAAAATGTGCACATCCTTGCATTGATACAGGAATACGGGCAGCGCTGTCAGAAAAACCCCTGCAGATAAATTGAGAATGCGTAAACCTGACAGAGAGACAGGGCTGGTGTTCAAATGCAGTCTCCTTGAGCCGTGAGGCAACAGCACTAAGCAAAATAGGCTTATGTTGTCTGACATTTTCCTATGTCTGTATTAATTTTATAATCAAGATGCTTTATATGATTGTTGCCTTCACTTGCACATGATGCACACAATAAAGGCCCCTTGCATTCATTAACTGGATAAGGCAAGTTTGATAATGGATGATAATTATTTTTAACATATTTGGGCTGACA